>NC_090940.1:299440198-299749729 GCF_040938575.1 Ambystoma mexicanum | reverse complement strand
CGCCCAAAGTGTTGAGTTGGATTACCTCCTTGGCTGACAGAACCATTAGTGTCTTTCCGGAAAAACTCATCTGCCCTACCGTCGCCTATTGCCTGCGGTGTACCCCAAGGCTCCTGTGTCTTCCCCCACTCTATACAACATTTTCACAAAACCACTCTTTGACCTCCTGGGCAAGCACAGCATCTCCTATACCAACTACGCAGACACCCAAATCCTCCTACCTGTAACGGGTGACTACACAGGCAAATCAACCACATTACACAAAGTCCATCAAACCATCCATGGCTGGATGGTCTTGCATCGACTGTCTCAATGATGACAAAACTGACATTCTCCTTGTAAAATCACTAGCTCTGCTTAACAATCTCAGCCAACATTACTCTTCGTTCATTATTGACAGCATCTCAATTCCTGTATCCTCAGGTTAATGCCATTTCCGCCTCAGAAGCCCACACCACCAAGCTCATCAATGCCTCCAGACCGTTCCTATCTGCCAACAGCTGTCTGACGATCGCTCAAGCCGTGATTGTTTCCAGACTAGACTATTGCAATGTGCTCTTCGCAGGCACATCTCGCAACATACACAAACTACAAATCATACAGACTAACGTTTTAAGAGCAGACTTAAACATTCATAAGCGAGGGGTTCACTGGCTCCCCATAAGATCATATAACCTTTAAAACTCTTTCGATCACCTACACATGCCTAACACTGCACCGCTCTCAAAAATTTTAAAAAGACTTAAGACCTATACGCTCTACCTACACGCACTGTCTTATGCACCTACATTTAAATTGGCCAGAGCCGGAGGAATTCGATTCCCGATCACTGCAGTGAATCTTTGCAACGCACTACCTCCGACAGCAATCTTGCTGGTCATTTTGTAAACGTTTGAAAACTTGGCTCTTCAATTAGCGGTCCTCCTCCTGACATGATCTGATTGCACTAACATTTGAATGTCTGCCATTTTTCCTATAACCTAATTCTGAAATTTGTACTGCAACTAGTGCTGTGATGCCCCTGGGTTTAGTGGGCTTTACAAATGTAAAAGTAAGTAAAGTAATAAATACAATCCTCCAGGGGGTCTGCCTGGCATCCCTGTACCGCCTTTAAACATTTTACCTACCTGCAGCATAGAAGAAACTTGCTATTCTGACAAATTTGACAGCATCTGCCTTTATTTGTTCTTCCACCAAGGGGCCTACTGACTTTCAGACTCATTCTCAGATAGGGCTGGGCTTTCCAAAGTATAGGTTGCCTAAAATGATGTACCAGTATCTGTGTTGCTTAACTTAAATGTTGGTTATAAGAAATGATTTGCTAAACTTGATTCCTTCTGTAACTACTTACCTGTATATCATCTAAGAGTGTACTATTGAATTGAGTAATGCTTAACAAACGTCTTACTGTATATAAATGTGAATACGCTTACTTACCTATAATTGTAATACTGTTAGCTGTCTTAGTGTTTATAATAAATAACAATATTTGTATACAACTAAAGTGTATAAGTGTATTCTTGTCTATAGGTCTTTGTACTTACCTACAGCCCTTCTCCATCCTAGACTAAGCTGGCTCTTGTAAAACTATGTGTGTGTTTTTAAAAGCTCTGGGACTTTTTACTAGATTGTCCATTTGATCAAATTGGGCCTTATTATCACATGCCATTAATGCAGTTGTACTTGTAATGCACACCTCGTAGGCTGCAGAGGTGGACACTTCCATCACGAGTACATAGATTTTAATACACTCTTCTTCAAGGGGGTCCTGTCGAAGAAAAGTGTGTACCACCCCTCTAATGTTTCGTTAACTAGTGAATGAGGGGCTAGATGCCCGTTTGTACATAATGGGACACTCGGTAGCAGCTTATACTTTCTTGCATCCTGAAGGTTGAATGGCTTCTTGGGAACTAGGCTCACCAGAGATGGAGTGATTCTTTTTTTCACATCTTTGAATAGTGGAATATTATTGATCAATTTGATTCTTTTCTTGGATGATATCTTCAATGAAATCAGGACCTTCTTCAGACTCATTTCTTTCTATGCTGAACGTGATAGCGTCCCTTTTTAGCAAATTGTTGCACAGGTTCTGATCGTCAGTACGTGAGGACACATTAGGGCGGGGGGGGGCTAAAATGTCAGGTGATGGCATCGAGTATAGTCCTCTGGCTCTATTGTCCTGGTCATCTCAAGCATGACCTCTTCTGAGTAATCCAGCTCTATAAAGTTTTCTTCCAATGGAACAGTTTGTACACCATCTCACTGATTGAGTTTTCTTTTTAAAGAATTACAAGCTAGTCTTATGTACATTTATTTTATGAAGGTGTAGGTGAGATTTGTGACCCATCCCTTCCCGAGTCTAAATCCTAATGGTACCCTTTTTTCTTCATAGTATG
Source organism: Ambystoma mexicanum (assembly GCF_040938575.1). Taxonomy (NCBI): domain Eukaryota; kingdom Metazoa; phylum Chordata; class Amphibia; order Caudata; family Ambystomatidae; genus Ambystoma; species Ambystoma mexicanum. Next base: position 299,747,333 of record NC_090940.1, on the reverse strand, counting down.
TTAAAGAGTAACTTCCAATTCAGTCATGTCAGCAGACTGTTTTGTTGGCTGCTGATGGTTCGTTTTCTCTGATGCTTGCTTGCTTGAAGTTAAGGAAGTATGTTTCAGGCATTCTTAGCATTTGTAATGTGACTTGACTCAATTGTTTTGAATTCGAGCCTGTAAGTTTTGTCTAGAACTTTGTTGTTTAGGCGTGTGTGTCATCTGTTTTGGGAGGGATGCCCCAGAGTTCAGGGGTCAGTACTCTACTTTGAACACACCTTATGTGATTTATGTTTCTTGTTATATGAGTAGCCTACCCGCCGCAAGCTGCTGTTCCCACAGTGCTGCTTGACATCTGCTCTACGGAGCTGGGGAGGGCTGCACGGAAACAGACGTTTCCTTGGACGTGGACACCTATTTCACTCTCATAACCAATACAGTCTTCACATGCTTCAATTTCTTGCACTGTGGCACTCAACTCAACTGATGCTTCAGCCTGCATCGCATAGGGTGCCCAACGTTTGGTTCGGCATTACTTAATTGTCTGGTTTAAATAGATTACACGCTCTACACTTTTCCAAACGATGGTCCTGTGCAAGATTACTATTGCACAATTGGTGTGTGTCTTTCCACAAAAACTCAGTGTTGCAGGCTTGGCAGAATTTAAGAGGAGTATTTTCCATTGCACACAAAGTAAGACAGGAAGACAGCCAATATTAAGGGAGACTCGTGTATGAAATGATTCTATGAATAACCTAATTTGAGTTTAAGAATGTCCCCCCCACCCCCATTGTTACTACTCTGACTTTCGGACTGGAGTGGTGTAGTCAGTGGATATCTTTCCCCAACCGTCTCCCGCAGTCTCCATTGAGAAGTCTTAGAATTTGAAGTAGTAATGTCTCGGCGTCGAAGACAGAAAATCAAATACTCTTTTTTGGAACTGAATGCAACCTAATATGATTGCATTCGTTAAACTCTGCGTGGAGCTTCCAATCCGAAGATGAACAAAAAATTCGAGGATGTTGATGCGTGAGGGAGCATGGGTACTGTACACGCAGGATAGGGAAAGTGTGACAGGAACACCGTGTAATACGCTGCACCAATCACTAGACAGTCTGTGCAAAGCATGCAAATTTAAGCCGATTCAAACGCAGCAGAAAAGTGTGTATATTGAGACTTATTTGTATTCAACACTTATGTAAACATTTGTGTAGATAAAGTAACTGTTTAATGCCCACATTTTTTATAAAAAATGTAAATTAGGTTACGTTCATGCTCTGTATGATTTTGGTTTTATTACTCTTATAAATGTATAAATTGTGAACGCTTCTTTTTTTGATGCTGTTGAATTTGTAAAGGATTTTTTTAAACCATGTAAAATAAAAACAAAAAAATTAATATTTTAATACTAATTATTCAACTTAAAAAAAAAGTATACAGTGGCTAACCAGAATTATTATTATTACTTTTTTACAGGCTACAAAAGAATGTACTGGTAACCTTAGGGGCTGGCCGGTACTAGTCCAAGAGGTGCGTTGGAAAAACCACTTCACTTGCCAAAAAACGTCTGGGGAACAACAAGAGCCTCTAGATATGTTTAGGGCCTCAAAGAATGATGATAAAGAGCAGCAATAAGGGACATTTTTCTTAAGTCGGAAAGGCCGTTTTGGCTAAACTTGTTAATTTTGGAGAAATTCTTTTTTGTTAAAGACTACTTTTGTTCCGACAAAGACTTCTCCTGAATTCTGCAACCTAATTTGTATTTGCTTATCCCCCCGAGAATAATACTTTTTGACTGAGTTTTGTCACCTAAAAATCATCCCGGGTTATATGGTGGCAGCTGTTCATTTTACTTTTGGCTACACCACTCTGTGGCCCTTCTCACCAAACCAGCAGCACGCTTGATCTAAAACTCAAGTACTACAACGTCCATTTTCTTTGTGGTCCTTTGTGAGTATTTAACATGATTAACAGCCATGTAAGGAGTTCAGCCTACATAATCTCTCTGAGGAGCTCACAAAGGCATACTAGTATTAATGTAATATGTTTTAAGCTGGGGAGGGTCCCTGACACCCGAATCCACATGTCTGAGGGAGTGCCTATGAAGGAGGAGTCAGGCTGGCTACTCCCAATTGGATGATAACAAAACTTTAAAAGTTGAATGGAAAGTTAAGGGGGTGGGAGATGCCAGTAGCCTGACCGGGTCATGGGGGATGGGGACCCCTCAGCTTGTGGTGGAAGCCAGAGTTATTTCTACCCTGGAGGGGGAATGTAGAAGTTGGGAGGGTACCAGTCCCTGTCCCTTTCATGTTGCCATGGGATTGCGCAGTATCACTCTTAATCACGCCCATATCTGAATTACAAAATGCTGGCCAGTTTGTCTATATTTATTCCCAGGAACTGCAGATATCAACATCCCCTACAGTGGACTGAATAAGAAACAACTAACAAGAACTCCCAGAGGGGAGCTGTGTACCAGCGCACCTAAAGCAGCAGAACAAAGCAACAAAACCGCGACATGGCAGAAAGAATGCGTATGCAGGACCGGTTCATACAGCAACAGCACTTGCCGGAAACAGAGCCTAGGAGCTGCTCCCCGACTGAAACTGCAATCTGTTCCAGTATAAACCAACGTTTACCTCTAATGAATCGGTGGAGTGGCTCCTTAAAAAAGAAAGTTAAGCAAAGGGTCGGCACCACTGATAGTGAAAGAATGTAAATTACGGATACAAAAGTAAGTGAAGAGTGGTATGGAGTACTGCAGAGAAAGCGGCCCTGGCCAAGGATGCTCCACAACCAATTAATACTACTGCAGGGATCTCAACTAGTGCTGCATGCTGTAGTAGGTCCAATGACCATTCAATACATTATTCCAAAATATTCATCATGTCAATTATATACTAGAGCATATGGCACAAAAGACACATGCCAACAAAAGAGGATTCAAAATGACATACAATCATCAGAAGAACAAGTTACTTTCTTACCTGGTAACATTCTTTCGATGGGATGGTCCGACGATGTATTCCATATCTATGACAGTAATCACCACAACTGTGCTGCTTTGGAAAATCGTTCGGCGTCTCCGTCTAGCATTGATGACGTCGATATGCCGTCCTCGAGGACCTCCTCCGACGGCCGACGTCACCAGATGTTATAAGTAGGACGCACAACGTCCAAAGCCTCAGTTGCAGTTTTTTCCCAGAATTTATGGACCAATCTTCTGCCAGTATGACCACAGAAAGCCTTGCGGAAAAGTAAGCTGCAATTGCATAAGAAATTCTGTAGCGGGTACGCAGGGGGGAGCGATTTGGAATACGTCGTCGGACCATCCCATCGAAAGAACGTTACCAGGTAAGAAAGTAACTTGTTCTTCGAGGGGATTGGGTCCTCCTACGTATACCGTGTCTATGACAGACTCCCAAAGCAGTACCAAAGTAAGGAGGTGGGAAAAGAATTTACAATATACAATTTTAGAATGCCCACAAATTGCAGAGTAAAGGACCGCCTTGCCAAAGGCCAAATCCTGCCCCCAGATAGAATCAAGGGAGTAGTGACGTACAAAAGTATGGACCGAAGCCCAAGTGGCTGCATCACAGATGTTACGAATGGGAACACCCCTCTGCAGGGCAGTAGAGGCACCCATACCCTGGTATAATGGGTCCGTAAGCCTACCGGAGGGTCCTTACCCGCCAAGCGGTAACATTCGAAAATTGTCAAGGTGATCCATCGGGACAAAGTCTGCTCAGTAACAGCTTGTCCCAAACGCCTTCCAGCGTAACCAATAAAGAGATTATTGTCCACTCTGACCCAGGACATGCGTGAAATGTAGAAGCTTAAAGCTCTCCTAGGATCCAGCCTATGGAGCCTCTCCTCTTCCTTACCAGGATGTGGAGGAGGATAAAATGCCAGAAGAATAACCTTCTGGCTTAAATGAAATTCCAACACCACCTTCGGAAGAAAAGAAGGACTAACTCTAACAACCCTGTCCTTATGAAACACAGTGAAGGGTGGCTTAACTGGAAGTGCCTGTAACTCACTCACTCTGCGAGCGGAAGTGACCGCAACTAAAAACACAGTTTTAAGTGTTAACAGTCGCAAAGGACAAGAATGCAAAGGCTCAAAGGGAGCACCAATTATAAACTTGAGAACAAGGTTCAGATCCCAACCAGGCACCTGGAAAGGTGAAGGAGGGAACACATTAGTGAGCCCTTTCAGAAACTGAAAAATCAAAGGGATTTTAAAATAAGAACACTCCTCAGACGAGCGCTTAAATATAGACAGCGCCGCCAGGTAACCTTTAATGGTACCCACTTGTAAAAAGACAGAACGACAGGAACGTCACATGAAAAAGGATCCACATTCTGAACCCTGCATCAGTCGCAGAACTTCCACCAACAGCAACGGTACAGGGACTTTGTTCCAGGCCTTCTGGCCGAAAGCAACACCTTCATCACGTCTTCAGGGAGGTCCCGATCCTTATACCTCGACCTTTCAGAAACCAAGCGTGAAGGTTGAGGGACCTGACCTCTGGATGGAGAACCTGAACCCCCCTCCTGTGAGAGCAGATCGTCTCGGTAGGGAAGACGAAGTGGAGGGCAGATGAACAAGTCGAGAAGGTCTGAGTACCACGTCCTCTGGGCCCATGCCGGAGCAATGAGGATCATCCGGGAACCGAACCTCCGTAACCTCCGCAGCACTTGCGGGATGACGGGGACTGGAGGAAATGCGTACAGCAGTGGGAATGACCACTCCACCACGAACGCGTCTTCTAAGGCTCCTCTTGGAGGAAATTCCCATGAACAGAACCTTTCGCACTTCCGGTTGACACTGGAGGCGAAGAGATCCACTTGAGGGGTCCCCCAAAGGGCGAAGATCTCCAGGAGAATCTCCTGAGCCAACTCCCACCCGTGAGAGATTGCGCTCTGCCTGCTCAGAGCGTCCGCCGTCTCGTTCCAGCCAGATGAAATGCCGAGATCGAAATTTCCTGCTGGATGGCCCAGAACCAGAGCTGCATTGTCTACCTGCACAGAGGAAGTGACCCTGCCCCTCCCCCCTTTTTGTTGAGGTAGTACATGGCCACAGTGTTGTCGTCAGAATCAGGACATTCTTTCCTCGCACAGTCGGCAGAAAAGCCTTCAGGGAAAGCCCGACGGCCCTCAGCTCCAACAGATTGATTTGGAGTCTGGACTCCGACGGAGAACAACGACCGCTGACTGCCAACTCGTTGGCATGAGCTCCCCATCCCGTGAGGGATGCGTCCGTCACGATCGTCACCTCCGGCCAGGGTAGCCAAAAAGGAGCTCCCTTCATCAGATTGCCTTTGACGGCCCACCACAGAAGGTCCTGGGCAGCCGAGGATGGCACCTGAACAGGGTCCGACATCCTGCCGGAGGACTGAGACCATGGAGCTCGAGTGCCCATTGCAAAGATTTCATCCGCAACCTGGCCTCTGGCACCAGAAGAATGCAGGATGCCATGAGGCTGAACAATCTCAAGAACTCGAACGTAGGGAGACTCTGGGCATGTTGAAACTTTAGCACCATCTGCTGAATGTGAAGAGCCCTCACCTGGGGAGGAAAACACTGCCCCAGGGACATGTCGAGCACTGCTCTGATTTACTGGAGCCTCTGAGTTGGCGTCAAGTGGGACTTCAAGTTGCGGGAGAAGTCCAGCTTGTGGAGCGAGTGGCAGGTGACGGACAGATGATCCAGGACTTGCTCGGGAGAGTGCGCCCTGATCAACCAATCGTCCAGGTAGGGGTAGACGTGAATCCCCCCTTCCCTGAGATGCGCTGCCACCACTACCATGAGCTTGGTGAAGACCCTCAGGGCGGAGGTCAATCCGAACGGCAGGACCCGAAACTGAAAGAGTGAGTCGCCAACCGCGAACCTCAGGTACTTCTTGTGCTATGGATGGATCGGCACATGAAAATAAGCGTCCTTGAGGTCGAGAGACACCAACCAGTCCCGAAGTTGAAGGGCCTGGAGGACTTGAGAAAGAGTAACCATCTTGAACTTGTCCTTCCTGAGGAGTTTGTTCAAATCGCGCAAGTCCATGATGGGTCTCAATCCCCCGTCTTTCTCGGAAATCAAAAAATAAGGGGAATACCATCCCTGGTTCCTCTCCGCCACAGGCACCAGTTCTATGGCGCCTTTCTCTAGCAGGGCTTGAACCTCCTGTACTAGGAGCGGATCCGGACTCTTCAACAAGAGATTCCCCGGTGGATTGTCGCGAGGCCACTGCCGAAAGGGAAGACAGTAGCCGTGGGCTATGATCTCCAGAACCCACACATCTGAAGTAATGGCGCGCCATTCCACAAGATGCTGCGCCAGCCTTCCCCCCCACCGGCGAAGCATGGGCCTCATGACTGAGCAGAAGTGGCTGCGGCGTTGCCTGAGGGCAAAGAGGCAACTGCTCGTGCGGCCTTGGCACCTCGAGTACCTTGTTTTCCACCTCTGGCACTCCTATGGTTGCCCCTTTGACTTGCAGCTCCTCTCGCTTTACTAAAGGATGAGTAATAACGAAGGAACCTCCTCTTCATTGCTGTCCCCTAGGACGAAAAGGCGGAGGTTGGCGGACTGCAGCGCCCAACGACTATGCTGCAGCTTTGGAGGTCTGCAACCTCTCAATGCTCCAGTCAGCCTTGCTGCCAAAAAGATGTTCACCATCAAAGGGCATGTTGAGGAGCCTGGCTTGCACATCAGGAGCAAACTCAGACTTCCTCAACCACGCAAACCTGCGTATCGCGGTGCTCGCCGCCATGGACCGGCTGACACAGTCTTCCATGTCCAAACCTGACTGAACGGACTCACACATGGCACCCTTGCCATCCTGAATAATACCAAGAAAACCATCCCGTTCGTCCCCTTCGGGAATATGTACAGCCGCTAATGAAATACAGTTCCACAGAGTGTGCGTGAAACGTGACAAGGAACATACGGAGTTGGCCGCCTGAAGCGCCATACCCCGTGAAGAAAACACTTTCTTCGCCCAGCCATCAAAACGCTTGTCATCCCTATCAAGAGGGATGGTAGGATACGACACCTGCTTTGCTGGGGCCGTAGCCGCCTGAAACATCAAACTCTCCGGTGTGGGGTGCGTGGTCAAGTAGCAGGGGTCACTACTGGCTGGGCAGTATTTTCGCGGCAAAGACTTGCCCACTGCCGGGAGACTCTCCGGAGTAGTCCAAGCCGCTGCCACCCTTCTTTGCAGAGCCATATGGAATGGCAGTACCGAGTCAGTGGGTGGACCTTGGTTGAGGATATCCGTCAGGTCATTCTGCACAAAATCAACTGGGGGCGCCGACCACCCCAAGTAGTCCGTGACGCTCGACATAATACGCTGGTAGGATGACTCGGCATGGGTGCCAGGCTCAGGCCTACAGAACTCCACCTCCGGAGAGGTGTCCAGACCACTGGCGTCATGCAGTGACTGACGCAAGTCCTCAATCTGGCTGTGACCAGAAAGAATCTCATCTGGCACCGTGTCCGGAACTAACCCATCTTCAGAACCCTCTTCCACCTCGGAAATATACTCCATAGGCTGGAAAGGTGGCAAAGAATACGGGAGAAAGACGTGTTTTGCCTTGGCCAGAGCCTTTCTAGGGGGTTCCCCCGTGCCACGGGGTACCTCCGACACCACAGCCTCGAAAGGCGTCGAGTGAAACGGCGTCGGCACAGGCCTCGAGGGTGGAGACCTGGGCGCCGATGGCATCGACGACTTCCTCAGAGGCAGAGCCTCGAGAGAGTCCATCGACGACCTCGGCGCCACCGGCGTCCATGTCTTCTTTGAAGACTTCACAGGTGCACACGGGCTCGAGCGTGTCGAGGACCGGGACCTGGAACGGGCATGAAAGGAACGATTCCCCTTGTCCGAGCGGGACCTCTCCCGCGAATCGTGCCGACCACCCAAGCCCGAAGGCGTACGAGCGGTGTCTCCAGTACGGTCACGAACGACCCCTCTCAGAGGCGCGGACGGACCGGAGCCCTGCGATTCAAGAATCGCCAACATTTTCTTCCCAAAGCAAGCCCATTCCTCCGGAGAGGAACGCTTGGTGGGATAAGAAACCCGCCGACAGGCGGAGTCCTCAGACGAGGACGGGGAAGGCGACCAATGACGGTGCTTCCGGGAGTGCCTCGAAGAGGCAGAGGAGTGGTGTGACCCACTTCGGGACCGAGACCCCCTAGACTTACGACTACGATGCGGAGATTCACCCCTCGAATCGTCCGTCGAAAGCCAAGTGGACCTGGCCTTCCGGGGCTTGGATACCTTACCGAGCGACAGCTTCTTCTTACGTTCCCGCAAGGCCTTGGACGACTGGCAGTCGACACAATCATCCGTGTCGTGGGCCTCCCCGAGGCACCAGAGGCAGGCGTCGTGCGAGTCAGTCACCGACATTTTGGACCCGCAGTCTCCACACTTCTTGAAGCCTGGACGCGGGGTGGAAGAAGAGGAAGACATCCCGTACAATACTTTACAAACGAACAGGTTCGAAGAACCGAAAGAACAGAAACTCCAAATAGTCGAGGCGTGCCGAGATCTCCGAAGCAAACACGTTCGCAGAAAAAACGGAACTGAGGCTACAGGCATTGTGCGTCTTACTTATAACATCTGGTGACGTCGGCCGTCTGAGGAGGTCCTCGAGGACGGCGTATCCACGCCATCGACGCAGGACGCAGAAAGGTTTTCCGAAGCAGCACAGCTGTGTTGATTACTGTCATAGATATGGAATACATTGGAGGACCCAATCCCCTTGAAATACGATTACAGTGAGTAATGCATCTGCTTAAATTGACATGCTGTGCGTATAGTCCGACATTTAGTGGTAATCGCAGAGTATTGCATCTTTTTTCTAAGATTGAAAGGGGACGTCGACATGGGTGTGACTAACACTATCCCTAACATGACATGTAGTGTACCCAAAATCCCCCACGCGTCAAGGTCCCACCGGTTGTTTTATTCCTGCCATGAGAGAGCCTCTATTGTGTGTGAGCGAGTACAGAAGAGAAGGTGTAAGAAGTATATGTTCCTTTTACTCCAAGAGGGGAGGAAGGGTGGGCGCATGTGAATCTAAGCAGATACAATCATCAGAAGGAACAAGTTAATTACCTGTAACTGTTGTTCTCCGGCATGGGTCTGGCATGGATTCACATGCTCATGAATATTCCCCGTCGTCAGGCTGGGAATCCTCGGTAAAGGAAAATCAGTATCTGTTTCGTTTCTAATCTGTCTTTCGTAGTAGTAACCAATCACTGATCTCTGCGTCATACTGACCACAGCCAATGACTGCCATCTCCCTAAGCCCCGCCTCTGGCAGCCATCTTCAGATTTGGTAGCACGTGAAGAGGCAGTATGACCAAGTGAAGAGCCGCAGAGGGGTAGGCGGGAGGGTTCGCATGTGAATCCATGCCAGGCCCATGCCGGAGAACAACAGTTACAGGTAAGTAACTTGTTCCTTCTCCAGCATGGGGTCTGGCATGGATTCACATGCTCATGAATAAAAGAATACATAGCAGTACACACATGCACAACCACGGGAGGTGGCAAAGGCTCAACATTAAGCATTACATCAAAACTGAACATTAAGCAATTCTTACCTCCTCACCAGGCTCACCTTAGGCGAACAGGTTGCGCAGCACTGCTTGGCCAACCCTGGAATCCCGATCGACGCAGTAGAATTTCGTGAAGGTGTGCATCGACCTCCACGTAGCAGCCCTGCAGATGTTCAGCAAGGGCACACCAGATAGGAACGATGTGGTAGCTGCGATCGCTCTGGTGGAATGGGCTCTCAGACGGCCAGGCAGCGGTTGGTTTGCCAACCGATGGCAGTACATGATACAGCCGGAGAGCCATCTGGAAATGGAAGCCTTCGAGAGAGCCTTCCCCTGATTGACAGGTCCAAAGTTCACAAAAAGTTGTGACGTCTTCCGAAAACACTTCGTGCGGTCCACGTAGAACTTCAGCACTCTAGCCACATCCAGCGAGTGCAAAGTCCTTTCAGCCGGCGACAAAGGCGACGGGAAGAAAACAGGCAACACCAAGGGTTCGTTGAGGTGGAAGTCCGACGGCACCTTAGGCATGAAGGAGGGGTGCGTCCTGAGCACTACCCTCGTGTCGTGAAAAGTTAAGTACGGGGGCTTGCAGGAAAGGGCCTGGATCTCTCCCACCCGTCGTGCGGAGGTGATGGCCACAAGAAACGCTGTTTTCCACGACAAGAAATTCAACGGAGCCGAGTGCAGAGGCTCGAACGGAGGTCCCATGAGCTTGGTGAGCACCACGGTGAGCTCCCACACCGGGGCCTTCACCGGCGGGAACGATCTGAACAGTCCCTTCATGAATTCTTTCACCAGACGATGAGACCACAAAGACGACCGTCCCGTGGTTCCGGTGTATCGGGAGATCGCAGCAAGATGAATCTTGATGGAAGCGTGCGCCAGTCCAGCCTTGGCCAGCAGGTACGGCAGTACTTGGGGAGCCGTAATCCGTAGAGGGTTAATCTTCTGTGCGTGGCACCAGACAGAGAACCTCTTCCATTTGTGTCCATAGCATTTAAGAGTTGAGGACGCCCTGGCCTTTGCAAGAACCTCTCTGCAGTCGGCCGGTATGTCGTAACCTCCAAACTCTAACACTGCAGGAGCTAGGCCTGCAAGTTCAGCGACTTCGGGTCGTGATGGAGGATGGCGCCTCCTTCCCTGGAGAGAAGATCCGCCTCCACTGGCAGTTTGATTGACGGGGACGCTGACAAGTCCAGAAGGTCCGGGAACCATATCTGCCTCGGCCACGAAGGTGCGACAAGGATCATCCTGCACCGTGACCTCTTGAGCTGGTTGATGAGCCAGATCAGCAGCGGCAATGGAGGGAACGCATATAGGAACAAGCCCTCCCAGGGGAACGAGAAACCATCGCCCATGCTCCTCGGCTGGGGAAACCTGCTGGCGAACCTCCGGCACTTGGAGTTCGTCGCCGTCGCAAACAGGTCGATCTGGGGTGTGCCCCACCGTCGGAACAGGCGGTCCACTAGATCCTGTCATAGTTCCCACTCGTGGCACGAGCGCAGCTCTCTGCTGAGCGAGTCGGCGATGGTGTTTTTTATTCCTGCCAGATGAAACGGCACCAGAAACATCCCTTGGGCGACGGCCCAATGCCACAGATCCCTTGCCTCCTTGGACAGGGCTGGGGATCTGGTACCGCCCTGCTTCCCGATGTAGAACATGGTGGTGGTGTTGTTGGTGAAGATCCTCACCACCTTGCCCTTGAGGGACGGAAGAAAGGACCTGAGGGCCCAAAACACTGCACAGAGTTCCAGGACGTTGATATGGAGGGACCTCTCCGCTGGCAGCCAAAGACCCCTCGCGTGCAGGTTTTCGGTGTGCGCTCCCCACCCCTCCAGGGAGGCATCCGTGGTCACTGTCTTCTGGTGGCCCGGGGTCTGGAAGTCCATGCCCGCCGTCAGATGTGCGCGGGTGCCCCACCACTGGATCGCTCGTCAGAAACTCTCGTCGAGTGTGATCCTCTCCTCGAAGCTGCCCGTTGTCTGGATCCAGCGCGCATCCAGGAACTCCTGCAACGGGCGCATCTGGAGCCTGCACAGGCGGATGAGATAAATGCAAGAAGACATCATTCCGAGGAGGGACTTGATGGACCACACCCTGGCCGCGTCCGCAACCAGCATCCGCTGCACCTTGCCCAAGATGGCCCTCGTCCTTTCGTCCGACGGAGAGGCCAGAAGCGACACCGTGTCGAGCTTTGCTCCCAGAAACAGTGCGTCTTGCGCAGGCACCAGGTGGGACTTGGCATAGTTTATGGAGAATCCCAGGTCCGTGAGTAGTTGGACGGCCCTTGGCGTGTGCTCCACGGCGAGATCCTTCTTCTTTGCTCGGATGAGCTAGTCGTCCAGGTAGGGGTAGACGTGGATCTCCTCTAGGCGCAGCCGCGCCGCCACCGGTGCGAGGCACTTGGTGAACACCCTGGGTGCCGACCTCAATCCGAAGGGAAGGGCTCTGAACTGGTAGTGACGCCCTTGGACCACGAATCTGAGAAACTTTTGTTGTCCCTTTAGGATGGGGATATGGAAGTAGGCATCCTCCTAGGAGGTGGAGGATGAATCCTTCTTCTCTTAAGAGGAGGGCTCCCAGAAGGGCCTGGCTCCGGGTCCCCCGTCGGGAGCGGTTCCTCCGCTGGTGGTAACGGCAGTCTCGTCCTTATCTCCGAGCATAAGGACTGTATAGCCAACAAAATGGCCACGGAGTTGTCTTGCGGCACTGGTTGAGGGGGTTCCGATGGGCGATCAGGAGCCCCGTCGGCACCCTCGACTTTCTCGTCATCTCCCACGTCGGGGTCCCTCCCGACAGGATGGTCTTCTTCCACGCCAGCGCCGCGGCCTAAGACTTCGATCAGCTCCTCCTCAGAGGTTGAGGCCGAATCCACGACGACCTCCTGCCCCCCCCCTTTTTCTTCTCCGTCAGAGGTTTCACGGGGGGTCCTGTCGATGGGCATGAAAGAGGACTCCCTCCGCGGTGGCAGGGAGATTCTGGGCCCTGAGGTCGCCACCACTGGTGTGGCCTCCACAGGCTGAGCCAGGGCCGCCACGACTGTCTCGATAGAGGCCTTGGCCGGATGGATCAAGGCTTTCACCACCTTAGGTGCGCTCACCGCCTTCTCCTTGGGGGGAGGGTCACCACCTCGCTCCCCCTCCGATGGGGCCTTCGAGCACGACCGGGGTCTCTCCAGGAGCTTCGCCGGGTGCTCGGCCTTCCTCTTACCCGAGCCAGAGCGTTGGCTCGTGGTTGATGGCGCCGGGGAGGATGCGCCCTGCCTGGCGCTCGTAGAGCCCGACCGTTCGACGCTCCCGGTGCCAGCGGACTCGCGGTGCTTGGCCTTCTGTTGGACCCCCGTCGCCGGGGCGCCCTCAAAGGTCTTAGAAGACCGCTCGGACTTATTCTTCTCGCCTGACGGGCTCTTCCCTTCCAGCCAGTTGGCGAGACGCTGATGGCGGTCCTTCATGGTCCGCTCCGACATATTGCCGCAAAACGCACAGTCCTTCTCCACGTGCGTCTTGTCTTCATGCAGGCAGTAAAGGCAAAGGGAGTGTTTGTCCTCCTTAAAGACATTGAAGCTGGCATCCAGGGCAGACCCTGAACAGCTTTCCGGGCGTCGAGCTTCCCTTCTCCTGGGCCATGCTCGAGAAGGGCCTGAGAAACTTCTGGAGTCCTCCAAAAGCGTGGCTCGACGAAATCCTCACCCTTGAGGGGCGTAGAAGAATCCGACACGGGTCCCCGTTGATCGGATAAAGAAATGGTGGAGTTTGAGGCTCTTATGACCGAAAAAGAGAAAATTTTCCTAAGAAAAAGCGTGAAAAAAGCACTAACGCTCGAGAGCAATAGCACGAGGATCCCAACACTTGAACGTGCGGTAAAAATCTGAAGATGGCTGCCAGAGGCGGGGCTTAGGGAGATGGCAGTCATTGGCTGTGGTCAGTATGACGCAGAGATCAGTGATTGGTTACTACTACGAAAGACAGATCAGAAACGAAACTGATACTGATTTTTCTTTACCGAGGATTCCCAGCCTGACGACGGGGATTATTCATGAGCATGTGAATCCATGCCAGACCCCATGCTGGAGAAATATGATTACGGTGAGTAATGTAGGTCTTCTGATGCTTGTTGATCTGCTTAGAATCACACGCTGTGCATAGACTAGCGAGCAGTACCCAGAGATGGTGGTGGGATGTGGAAGGAACAGTAGCATAGAGATGTCTTATCACTGCTTATCCCACCTGAGAATCGAAACTATAGTGTGTATCTATGCAGTAGTGTTGTGTAAAATTGTGCTCAGAACTCCAGGTTGCTGCTTTGCAAATATAATCTAGAGGTACATTTGCAATGAAAGCTATGGTAGCCCCAGGGCCCCCGAGTCGACTGAGCTCTCTCATGAAGGGTAGATCTCTCTTTGCAAGAGTGCTAAAGTGTGATGCAGTTTATGATCCACTTGGAAATAGACTTGGAGACATGGTCCCCTTCTCTACAAGATGCCACTGATACGAAGAACTGGTTTGTTTTTCTTAGTGGCTTTGTCTTTTCGAGAAAGTTAATTACTGCTCTCCTCACATCTAGTGTGTGGAGGCTTCCTTTCTGCGACGTTGTTTGTTTGTTAATTATTTGTATTGCGCTCCAGACCCGAAGGTATGGTGCAGAGGTTACAAGGAAATTCACAGCTTAGTTACACAGATAAATAAGTTATACATTACAGATACATATATGTGATATACACAAGAGGAACAGGTAAGGGTGAGTTATATATTACAGATACATACACAAAGTAAGCACATATGGAGTGAGGTTAGGTCATAGATGAAGGTTACAAATTAGTAGGCAGGGGTTGCACAAGGCAAGGTGTACTATGTTAGAACATAGTGGCCCCATAACAGGGTGCGATTGGGGCTAGGCAGCTAGGCTTTAGTTATCAGTTGACTTCAGCCAGTTAATGCAATTGGATGTGAAGTTCTGGTATGATTTATCTTCTCGGATTGAGGGTGGCAAAGAGTTCCAAAGCTGGACCACTTTAGTCAGAAAGCTGCTGCCTCCCACCTTAGATAGTTTAAATATGGGGATGTGGAGGCAGTTGGTGTTGACTAGTCTGGAAGGTCTAGTGGAGGTCCTTCTGTGGAATCTCTCCGATAAGTAGCTGGGGGCGGCGTTATTCAAAGATTTATGAGTGAGTGACGCAGTTTTTAGCTTGATTTTGTCTTTGGTGGAAAGCCAGTTGTTTTGTCGCCTAATCTCAGAGATATGGTCTGTCCTAGCTAAGGGCATTGTGGTGGAGGGTTTGGATTTTCCTGATTGCTTTGTTGGAGCCAATGTAGAGGGCGTTGCAGCAATCGTGCCTGGACAGAATGAGGGCTCTGGCCAGGATGATGCAGCTGTTAGAAAGAAATTGTTTGTCGGTTTTCGATAAGTTTACAAGTGTAAGCAGTAATGGAGGCCAGGGTATTAACTTGTTTAGTGAAGGAGAGGGTTGAGTCGAGGTAAGAACCTAGGGTTAGCTCACCTCTTTGGCCACTTGGTTTTGCAAGAAGGTAGGCAGTTCTATAGACTAGTTTACATGGAACTTTGAGATACATTTGGGCGCAAAGCGTGGGTGTGCGCGCAAAACCACCTTGTCCTTGTGAATCGTAACAATGGGGTCCTGAACTGAAAGGGCCTGCAGTTTTTGATATTGATATTTTATTTGTATTGCGCTTGTACACAAGTGTTTCAGAGCGCGATGAGGCAAGTGAGGAGAACAAGGAGAACAAAACAACGATCTTACTAGGCCCAGTGACATTGACAATGCGCAAGTGCAGGGAAGAAGGAGTAGGGGTGGTGCATGGGGGGCAGGGGAGAAGTGGAAAGTGCTGAGCAAGGAATAAAAGGGAAACAGTGGTACTGCAGCCAGCAAGTGGCAAGTGCTAGGTTTGAGGCAACAGACAGTGGGTGTCTGATAAGTGCAGAAGAGGGGTGGGGGACTGTAGGGTTACAGATACAGACCCAAGTGCCAGGGTTGCCATGAGCAAGTGCTGGTGCCTGGCAGGGTGAGGTACCTGGGCCCGAAATCAGAGGGTAACCAAGTGCACAATGCCGAATCCGAACAGATCAGCAGGGGAGAGGAGGAGCGAAGGCAGAAGCAAAGAGGAAGGTCATGAGGTGCTTCCAGAACCAGAGATGGTCATGCTCAAGTCTGAGTGGCAGGGAGGCTGTTCCATAGGGAGGCCCCAGCCGAAGAAAAAAGATCTACCACCAACTTGTTTCTTTGAGAAACTACTGACCCTGAGGGAGTTAGAACTATACTTATAGAGGTGATGGCCTCTAGGAAGGCAGTCTTGCAGATGTGTAATGGTTCAAAGGGAGGTCCCATTAGTCTGGTAAGGACCACATTCAGGTCCCATACGGGAGCTGGGTTGGAGATAGGAGGATGAAGTCACTAATTACATGAATCTTCCACCACAAAACCTTGTTCTGGGACGTGGTGTACGCCGAAAGAGAGACTAAGTGAACCTTTAGAGAATTGAAAACCAGTCCTGAATCTAACAGATGAGTTAGGTAAAGGACAATGTCTTCAGGAGAACAATCAATAGGATTGACGCCCTTGGTATTCCACCAGGAAACAAAGCGCTTCAATTTACTGGAGTGGCAATGTCTGGTGGTAGGTTGCTGTGCCTCCCCGAGTATGTCCATAAATCTCTGGGGGAGTTGAAGATGCCCAGACTCTAGGACTTCAGTAAGCAGGCTGCTAAATTGATGTAGTGTCAGACCGTGATCTTGGGACAGCATGTTGTAAGAGCATGGCAGTTTCCCAGGGTGTGAGACTGACATTGTCATGCGATGGGAGAACCAAGGCTGGCACAACCACATAGGGGCCACCAGGATCATCGTGACTGGTTCCTGGTGCATCTTGTGCACTATTGTGTTGCCAAATGGAAATGGGGGGGGGGTTGATGGGGGGGGGGGGAATAAGCAAATATCCCAAACCATGTTATCCAGAGACCGTTCGCCCTCGGATCGGTTCTGTGGGTATCTGGAGGCACAGCCTGGGCATTGGGCGTTTTCCAGAGTGGTGAACAAGTCAATCTCTGGGAAGCCCCATTCTGCAAAGACGTTGGGTAAAATGTCCTCTTGTAGCCGCCACCCGTGCTCTACGGGTAGGGGGAAGTCTCTGTTGAGTACGTCTGCCAGAAGATTGAGTTCCCTCGGAACATTTTGTGAGAGGAGGAACATATTGTTTTTGAGTGCCCACTTCCATATGTTTGAGACAGTCTGGCTAGCCCTAGAGAGTGCCCCCTTGTTTGTTCAAGTAGTACATGGCCCTGCTACTGTCCGTGAGGACTAGAACTGTCTTCCCCTGGAGGTGTGTCTGAAAAGTCTTCAGGGCCTTGAACACTGCTAGCAGTTCCAACAGGTTGATGTGAATGGACACTACCGATGGAGCCCACACGGCATCCGCTGCCTATTGCAGAGGTGAACCCCCCCCCCCCCCCGCCTCGACAGAGATGCGTCTTTGGTGAGAGTAACATCTACTGTGGGGATGGTGAAGTTTTTTTTCCTGCAGAAGTCCCTTGATCACAACTGCAGAGACTGAACGGGTGCTGTCGAGATAACCACTAGATCGGCCCGCTGGCCTGACACCATTGGCTCGAGTGTCACTCTTGTATGGGGCGCATATGCAGACAAGTGTGAGGAACTAGGAAGACGCAGGAAGACATCATCCCCAGCAGCCGCATGGCCTTGCGTACGGTCACACAGTGAAAGGCTACATAGTGAGGGATCTGGAGCAGCATGTTTAGGACCCTCTCGTTGGAGGGGAAGACGAGCCTGTCTTCTGTCCAAATTGGAGCTCCCACAAACTGTTTAACTAGGCTGGGGGTCATGCTGGATTTCTTTTCGTTGATAGAGAATCCTAGGTTGAAGAGGACTTCTACTGTCTTCTGGCTATTTGTCTGGAATGTTCCGTACAAATCCCCTGTTATGAGCCAGTCATCGAGATAGATTGGGATGGACTGCCTACACAGGTGAGCCGCCACTACCGCTAGTACCTTTGTGAACAGCCATGTGGTTGAGGCAGTGTGGACGGGAAGAACCTTGAACTGATAGTGGGTGTTTTCTATCATGAACCTTAGGTACTTTGTGCGCTGGCAACAATGAAATATGAAAGTATGCATCAAATCCAATGTCTCATAACTGAAATCTGTGCATTATGTGGTGGGTCGAAAGGAGGAGTCGGACACATATTGCACATTTTTACGGTTTTATTCAAAATATTAAAGTCCTACCTTGGCCTATCCCTACAGGGATGTTCCCTATTTAACCAAACTAAATAAAGGTGTTCGTCAGTCGTCAAGCAGTCCAAATCAATAAATGTCCTCTGTCCAAAATCTAATCTACCTGACCCTACCACTAATACTAATAACTAAAGTTTGTCAAAAGAATGTCTCCCTCCTCGCTGCTTTCCTTCGGCCGTCTATCTCAAGGATATAGTTCTCTTAGCTCATATGTACATCAGGTATACAAATGTCATTCTCTAGAAGCAAGTTCATTAAGAGGATCTCTTCCGGTTCTCAGTGTCTTATTTATCAGCTCCTGTAGCAACTGCCAACTGCTCATATGTCTGGCGTTCCAGACAGTGTAATGCTTATCTGTGTTATCAGTACTTTCCTTAATGCTTTTCTTAAGATAGTCTCTCACAGTCCTTCCTCTTCGTTTGAGTTTCTCACTCTTTCCACTCGACCCTTCTAGGGTTTGATACATATTTATCATGGGTGAGGTGCCACCACTCCTGGGGTTTCTCTACTAGGCTCTATGACACAACATTCAATCTTGACTCATCATACTTTTCAAAGTCTCTCATTAAGGGATTCTCCGACTCTTAACAGTTAACTTTGGTAACTTCTTCCATCCTTCACAGGATACTCTTTCCAGTTTTCGCAAAGCCTCATGCGTAAAATCTTAACTCACTTTCATTGGTATATCGTTATATATGCATTTATACAGATTCAATGTCCCAACATCAATAGCGTAGTTTTTTACAACTTCTGACACTCAAAATATGTTCCCCCAGCGGCCTCACCCTTTCTCCATTTCACCCTTGTACCTTCGTTTGTCACTGGTAGTATTTCAAGGCACTCGCACAGGTTTGCTTCTTTGGTTCCTCGTCTCCCTTCTCGAGGCTTCACAACAGCCCTGCTCTCAACATCTCTGCAGGTTACTGCGCTTGATCAATGCCTGCTGGCGGGAGATTTCAGGTCTCCTGCTTCCACTGGTGTCGGCGTAGTTAGACAGGCCCCCACCCTACCACGCTACTTTTGTGATCACGCCACCGCGTTGGACGATCATCTAAGTTCCCATCCTCACAGCAGCTTTTCTGCTGTTTGGGTTGCCGGGTCTCCTGCATCCCGCTGAGGCGTGCTCCGCTTCTCTCACCGCCGCAGCTCCACTCTGCTCCTCCCCTTCAAGGCGTAGCTAAGTCAGAGGGCTTTGCCTGCATATGGCTATCTCCTCTTCTCCGATCCACTCGTCCTTCTTACATAGAAGTTCGCTCTTAAAGGAATATTCCCTTTTGCTTCAGGCATCATGGTTGATCCAGCACGGCCTTGGGCCAAAAAAAAAGGAGGAGGGCACGTTATTAATTACTGGAGGCTGTTAGGGGAGTTTTCCTAAAGTCTACCTGTGGTAAGATTTTATAAAACTATCCCTTGGCATACAGGTCCCAACTTCGAGTATAAGTCTGTACTACTCAAGGTTTTGGTAGTATGGCAGAGCAGCCAGGCTTATTTTAGGAGTGGGATGTGAGCTGTAGGCAAGTACAATTAACTCAGTAAATACATAGACCTAAATAAACTCTTACACATGCGTAGTAAAATAGATATTTATATTATATACACAAGAAAAGGTTATTCAGGTGAGTACTATTTTAACTAATAAACACAATGGAAAACAAATGCAATACTTCAGGGGAGTAAAACATAAGTGAAGAATTATATCAGAATTATATCACTTATTACAGCAACTCAGAAAATGTTCTGTTGGAATAAAAAGGTCAAGCCACATCAACAATAGCAGGGAAATATTGTAAGAGACTTCTATTACTTTTCAGAGGCCTTAAGGCTTTAGCTGTCTATTCCCATCTAGGTAGGAGTGACAGTGAGGTAGTGAGTAGAAGGTAGTGTGCTTTCCCTGTGTTAGTTAACATTAGTATTCACTTAGCTGTGTTGCCTGGCAGCAGAACTTGGTGTTGACTGATAACCACTAGTCAGTCAGTTTGTAAAGATACAAAAATGGGGTTTGCCAAGTTCAGATGCACACAGGGTTCAAAGTTGAGAACTACTGCTACTGTTTCATCCTTCCTTGGCTTCTTTAAGGAATATAAACAGTTAATTTCATCTGTATACAAGGCAAATCTTCATTTTTGGGAGCATTTGAAATAATCACGTACATCCGTAAATACATCTGTAAATGAAGCTATGCCTTGTATACAGATGAAATTAACTGTTTACGTTCCTTGAAGATGCCAAGGAAGGGCAAAACAGTAGCACGTGGGATGTCAGAGCCGGAGAGATGCAGTCCATGGGCTTGAGGCCAAGGATAAGTCTTGGAGTCCTGTTTTGGATGAGTTGCAGAGGGTAGAGATACGTAGATTGAGAAAGAGGCTGTTGCAATAGTCAAGCCTAGAGAAAACCAGGGAATCTCACATCGACAGGGGAAATGCAATCCTTACTGGAGTTCCTGATGCACACCTGGCACCCCTCAAAACAGCACACCAAGCTGCAGCCTGCCTCATTACATGTGCTCGCCTATTCGACCGTATTTCTCCAATACTGCGCACGATTCACTGGCTCCTCCTCCCCGCCCGGGTTGTATTAAAAACTGCATGCAACACCTACAAAACAGTCTCAAATGGAACGCCAACATATTTAGCTGTGAAACTCCACACTTCTGGAAGCTCTTGCAGCTCAGATAGCAAAACTATGTAAAGTCTGGAGTCAAACCTAGCCCACAAAGAGAAGACTTGCAAGCAAGTCCATTCTTCTGCCACGCCCAGACCACCTGGAACTCAATCCTGGTAGAGGCTCGAAATGCATCCACTCCCACAAAATACAAAAAATGTGGCTCTTTCAACAAAATCCACCCCTCCCTCCACCAACAGTACTGCTTACTGTATGTATAAAATGCCAAGCCCAATTCTGGAGCAATCCTGTTGTAAAACGCTCTGGTGCTATTGAGCTAGGTTTGCACTACAAGCAATAAAATATAAGCAACACAAAATACCTATACCATTTATTAAATTAGCAGAACCTTGAGTTGTGGTCTTCCTTTAGAATGCACTTACAAAAAGGACCCAACTCCGACCTTAGGAGCTAAGCTGCTATTTTGAGAGTATCTGTGGGTTTAGAAACATTCAGATGCAGCAGCTTTATAGGTGCTAATGTGCAGGCCAGCAGGTGTGGGTGCGGTAAATGTCTCATCCATGATGTGATGAGAATGAGTGTCATGTGTGCTTTCAGCATCTTTTGTATCTCTGAGGACCCCACCTGCTACCAATAAAATAAAACAATCCAGTTCAAGGCCTTCTTCATTGCACATAGAGCAAGGACATGGTCAATGAGAAGAATTCCTCCAAAGCTAAATGTGACCATCAGTCAACCAGAGACCAAAGGTCGGGAAAATACATACCCTTGGAAACCAGAAGATTTTTGTGGAGCGAGATACAGAAGCTCTGCCTTTTGAACATAGGGTGTCCTAACACTGGAATGTGCTACCAAAGTAAATATGCACATTAAAGCAGAGGTACATATTTTAATATGTAAGCTACCAGCAAGACATAAAAGTCACTCACCACCTTAATACTCTACATACATATAGCACACAATTTCATACCCGCCAAGAGTCCACTATCATTAGCCAAGTAACGAGTGCACATTTT
Organism: Ambystoma mexicanum; assembly: GCF_040938575.1. Taxonomy (NCBI): domain Eukaryota; kingdom Metazoa; phylum Chordata; class Amphibia; order Caudata; family Ambystomatidae; genus Ambystoma; species Ambystoma mexicanum. The sequence goes on along the minus strand of NC_090940.1, from coordinate 299,725,895 downwards.
GAGGCCTGCCCTAAAGGATCACCTGAAAATCAGAAGTCTAAATACCAGACTCACCAATGCATAACATAATAAAGGTTTAACCTACACTCATTAAGCAGAGCAAACAACCCTTCTCAATAATTCGACTTTTATGTGCAGACACCACCGAAGTGAGCATCATACCGACTCCTGTAATACCTCATCACTGCACAGCAACAACTAAAGCTAAATGCTTTCTCTAAACGACAGCAAGACTAATAATTTGAAAGCACTATGTAAACCCCAAGACACCCCACCTTTTGACCAATCCTCAATTACTCTCCAGTTTCTTTGACCTACATAGTGTTAGGAAAAATATTCCCTTTTGTATCGCTCCCTCTATTGACTTCAATGGGACACCCTTCTAAACTGGACCAGACTTTTTTTGAAGGGAACTACAGCCCTGAGCCTGACTTGCCTTTTGCTCATTGTTATGGGTAAACTGGTTCAGCCCAGAGATTGTCTGTACTGAGAGACACTCCCCCTTTTGGAATTCTTATAGGTTGCCAATTGCACAGAGCATGTTGCAGTGCAATGGGTATTATTTGTATCCCCATAACTTTATGGTTACTTTTTATATGTGCCCAAGACAAGCTGGTAGCACCAGTGATATTTTTGTAATTTTTGTATTACTTTAAACATGCACTTTCAAGTTTACCGCAAATGGCTACTACAGGTGGCAAGGACCCCAATATGGCCTTGCCATAAGGTTTTTGTCACTTGTTCTTTTGCCAAATTGTAGTTTGGCATTCGATGCGCTACGCAAAACCCTCCATAGGGGTTTGGGAAAGCAGAAATTCACTGCGAGTGACTACCCGGCCCCCCTAACTCCTGCAGACGAGGACTCCCAATTCCGTGTGGAACTCCCTGTAAAGAAAACAAAATCTGTATAAATGGTAATTCCGGAATTATTATTATTTAACAATAGGACTTAAAACAATCTTGAAAGTATCAACAAATATTTGGCTAAAGGCAATGGTGGTTACTACGAGGGCTTAACAGCTGAATGTACCCAACACGCCCTTTCTTGGCCACGGGACGAGATCAAGAGCGTAATCAGCCTTAAATGGAGGAGAAGGACTATGTGGAGGTGACCCTACGTCGTGTGTAGGTCATTTGGAGGCGGAACTGCGCTTCACAGTAGAGCTGCTGTGGTGCAGGGCAAGAGTGAGGAAGCAGAGATATGCCACCAAGCAGGCAACAAGCCATACAACTGCGGTGAGAACAGGACCAACCAAGTCTGGTACCAGTTGGAGGTGTGACCATGCAGAGGATGTGGTGGGCCTGGAGGCCAAGAAACAACATTGATTTGAGACGGAGATGGAGGAACAAGTCCCCCACTGGCTGCACCGAAATAGACTAGCAAGGAGAAGTCAAGAAGAGTGAGTTGCAACACTCAGGAGAACGTCAGAGAGCGAAGGAGAGGGACACCACGAATGAGTCGAAGCAGTCTAACCGGGGCAAGCACCATGCCTGCGAAGGTGCATGGGTTGCTCGTGGTGGAGGGGGACAGAGAAGCCCAAGAGAGCGAGGACGAATTGCCCCAATCTGATATCAAGGGCACAAAGGCACAGAAGAAGAGAGTTCCTTAAGAATAAGGATTTTGAGGGCAGGACACCCAAGTATAATAATGAGTCAAACGGTGTACAGATACTATGCAGAAACAAGGGAAGAGTATCTGATAAGGGGTGCCAAAAACCCAGTGGGAATAAGTAGCATTAGTAAGCTGAGAGTCACCAGCACCAGAACAGCACAATGAGATAAATACAGAATGAATTAAAGACAGATCCAGGGACAACCAAAGTGTGAATACAGGGAAGAGAGGCATAGCCAAGTGGTGGAAAGAGATTAAGGAGATATCCACCCTGTGAGAAACCAGGAGGTGTATCACCCAGGTGGCCAGGACACGGCCATTGCTTTTGGATCCAGTTCCTGGGGGTGGACCAGTGCGGGAGGATCACCTGAGGTGTCTTCGGGGAGTAGGACACGGGATGGTGAGATGCCGTATCCCCTTTCCGGTAACACCTTTTCCTCCATCAAACCAGGTAGGATGCACAGGAAGTCAAGCCCCCCGCCACCCCCCCTCCCTCCTTACACGAACACTTTCTCACGGACAGCTCACCGTGAGTGGAAACAGACTAACACCAGAGCCGTATACCACAATGGTCAGGCAATTACTGATCATTACTCCGAGCAATGCAAAGCACACAAGGAAACAGTGGTTCCGAGAGGGCAGTTTAATAAGAGGAGAAAGACAGCAAGACCAGAAAGGGTTGCAAAAAGGGAAGTACCCTTGACCTTTTCAGACCGTTACTTTCATGAACCTTGCAAAATAAAAAAACCTAAGACCTGGGACTAAAGCAGAAGAAACCTGCATTATGTGTTGTAGGTGCCCTGGGCACTCAGGCATTGATAACCAAGGCGGGGAGGAGCGTTTGCCGCTGTGGTATTGTCCTTGGCTCCTACAACAAAGCAGTGCCAGTAAAGAAAGCACAGCCAGTGAGTCGAAGAGACTCATACAATACCAAAGCCAAATGTAACTCCTGGTATGACTCAGATCTTGTCACCCTTAAACGCAAGTGCAGGGTGGCAGAGAGGAAATGGCGTGCTTCATGTTCATCATCTGACAAACTGGCCTGCCGCCTGCTCCAATACCGTCTCTCCGTTCTCACCAAGAAGAGGGCTCTTATCCAAGCCTGCATCTCTGCGGCATCTAACAATTCGGTCGAACTCTTTAAAATCTGCAAGGAGCTGGCCAACCCTGCTGCAGTCTCTACCTCTCCTGCCCCCTCGTAGGCCCTCTGCACGGCACTGGCCTCTCACTTCATTTAAAAAACTCAGGACATCCTATACTCACTCTCCTCCTATCACCTCCCCCCCTCTATTCCCTGCTGTTCCTCTGGCCCTTCTGCAGCCACCCCTCCTCCCTCCTTCTCTGCCTTTCCCCTTTTTTCTGCTGATGAGGTTTCGCGACAAGTCCGATCTATGAAAGTCTCGTCAAAACAGGTCCACCCCTGTTCCTCCAAAACTATCAAGGACCACATCGAGTCCTTGGTTCCTGCCCTGGCGGACTTCTGCAATCACTCCTTCTCCTCTGGAGTCTTCCCATCCCCCCTCAAGCACTCCCTTGTGCACCCCCTTCTTAAGAAACCCTCTTCTGACCCCTCCTGCCCGGCTAACTATCGCCCAATCTCTATCACTCCCTTCCTGGGCAAGCTCCTGGAGAAACTGGCCTTCTCCCAGCTCAATCTCCACGCCGAATCTGTTGGTAGTCTTCATGACCATCAGTCGGGCTTCAGAGCCGCCAGAAGCACGGAAACTGCTCTCCTGAACATCCGTGAGGACCTGCTCTCGAACCTTGACTCCAACACTCTGTGTGTTCTCATTTTGCTCGATCTCTCTTCTGCCTTTGATACTGTCAACCATGCCATCCTGCTCAACCATCTCCGTGATAACCTGGGTATCACTGGTCATGCTCTGGCGTGGCTGACCTCTTTCCTCTCCAATCAGCCCTCCCAGGTCCAACTGGGGTCCTTCCTCTCTGACATCTTTTTCTCTACCTTTGGTGTCCCCCAGGGATCTAACCTCTCTCCCTGGCTGTTCAACCAGTATCTGGCACTTCTTGGCCACCGCATCGCCGGTCTCTGCCCCAGCTTTCAGTGCTATGCGGATGATAGCCAGCTCATTTTCAGGCTACCCTTGGCCGCCTCGTCTCCTTCCCTCATCTCCGACTGTCTTTCTGCTATCCAGGAATGGTGTGCCGCAAATCACCTCTGCCTTAATGCCGGTAAAACTGAGATTCTACTCATCAGCACACCCACTCCCTCCTTCCCTGCAGCTCTCTGGGCGGCCTCTCTTGGCCCTCTTCCTGCTCCTACCTGCAAAGCAAAAAACCTTGGGGTCATCTTCGACTCCACACTCTTTCTCTCCTCACATTTCTGACGTCTCTAAGAAGTCACACTACCAGCTACACCTACTCAGAGGTATCCTTCCTTTCCTCTCCTTCCCCCAGAAGCTCACTGTCTCTAGAGCCCTGGTTCTCTCGAAGCTGGACTACTATAACAGCCTCTATCTAAATCTGCCTGCCTCTACTCTCCGCCCTTTGCAACTCATCCAGAACAGGACTGCAAGACTGGTCCTTGACCTCAAGCCCAGGGACCATATCTATCCAGGACTGCAATCGCTACACTGGATCCCAGTGGCTGCGAAGATTAAGTTCAAACCCCTCTGCATTGTCCACAAGGCCTTCTGGGGCCTTGGGCCAAAATACCTTCAACTCTCTCTTCCTAAATATCTTCCTTCTCGAGCTCTTCGCTCATCCGCCTCCAACTCCCTCAGGGTCAGCCGCTTCTCCAAGCAACAAGTTGGGGGTAGATCTCTCTCAGCAGCAGGGGCCTCCCTCTGGAACAGCCTTCCTGCCTCCCTGAAACTTGAGGAGAACCATCTCCGGTTCCGGAAGCACCTCAAGACCTTCCTCTTCGCCTCCGCTTTCTCTCCCCCTCTCCCCTGCTAAAATTACTGAATCTGCAACTGGGCCACTCAACGATCTCGGTCCTTGGCCCAGCCACTCTCCCCTGCACTGCCTCCCTGGCAACCCTGCACTGCTGGACTGTCAATGTATCCCTACAGCCCCCCCTTTTCAGCACTTGTCTGCTCTTACCTTGCACTTGCCACCAGCTGGCCCTTAGTATTTATCTTGTCATTCTACTAGCCTGTACTGCACTTTCCCCTCTCCCTTTTCCCCCTTGCACTTTTCCCTTCCCCTCTACCCTTGCACTTGCGCAATCTGAATGACACCTGGCCTAGTAGGATCGTTGTCTGTCTCCCCTTTGTTCCCCCCTGCCTCGTTGCGCCTTGAAACACTTGTGTATAGGCGCGTTGCAAATGCCATATCACATCAGACCAGCCTGTGTTAAAACCAAGGTTGCAATCAGTAACAATGCATGAAGAAATCTAAAGAGAACAGTGTGTGAAACGTATGTGACGAGTGCCGCAAATATAATTGAAAAATAGAGTGACTGACCTTTGGAGGCCAAGAAAGATACCGTAGACAGAGTGGTCTGGCGCCACGTGGGTGCTAATTGGAAGGTCTCTCTTAGGTATCCAACTAGTTGGCAACTGTGAAAAGGGAATTTTGAGATCGAAGCAGTCCTGCAACGGGTCAAGCTAAACCCTGTGCACATTCAACAGTCTTCGATAGTTTAATGCGAACTGAAATTGGTCAGAGCCCGGCTGAGGGCGACAAATTGTGTGAAAGCAAGAATCTGAGCCCCGCTGAGGGAGATCCGGGGTAAACCATGAGTCACCCGAGAAAAAGTATTCTCTGAATATTGTAAAAAGGGGGATCTGAGCCCAGAAGAGGGGGATCCAGGGTGAATCACCCGAATTGAGTACTTATAAAATGACAGAACTTTTTGTTTCGTTACACCAGGCCCTCTGAGTCAAGAGACTTTGAAGTAAAGAGACTTGGGCACAAAAGGCCCCGATGCTGTTAATGAAACTGTAGCCTTGTGCCAGAGACGCCAGAGTGTGTGCTTTGCTCGAGTGAACCGCCTTGTCCTGTTCTGGGGAAGGGAGGCCAACGGCCTGAAAACCCTGACATATCATGTTGAGAACACTTCTTTTTCATGAACACTACCCCCAAGCTATTTGTATTTAGTGTTAAGGATTGGCAATAGTTTTTATTTAGTATAGGCCCTTTTATTTTGACGAGACTCCACTAGGACTGCATTATTATTTTTTGATGGTCGTAGCTTCCTTCCATCTGTAGATTTAGGATTAGATAGGTGTTCATCACACTCTTGTTAAAGTTCAATAAACGCCCTTGAACTGTGGTCACTTGTGTCTGTCTGACTGTTGATACCATGCCTTCCTTACACCCCTCACATACACACCAATTCAGATGTTCAATATTTTCAGGAACTTGAGATGTCGTGGTTGTTTTTAGAGAGCCTTTCCGTGAACTATTGACAAGGACAGAAAAGGGTACCGAAGAAGATATACCCAGCAGACCCAGGAGAGATCAAAATACATAACTCGGAAGAAAGGATCTTCTGCTTAGTTTAAGCTATGTTTTCCTTAATGGTAGGGCTCGACAGAGGATTAGTTTGGACAGAGGACAATGTTTAGTATTTTGACTACCGACAAGCACCTTAGTATAGTTTTGTTGGGAGGCACTACTCTTAGCAATAGGGATAGTAAAGCGTTCTTTCTCTTTAGATCCTTACCATTGGTGGGCTTGAACCCGCTTCCCATTCCAGTTTTGAATAAGAGGATGACTCCTGCAGCCATTCTAGAGGTCTACGTTGGAACCAAAATGTCTACAAATAAGAGCAGCCTGTTGACGACCTGAGAAAGACGTCTGCAGCTGACCTGCATCCTCTCCAATGAATGGCCCGGGGCAACCCTGCTCTTCTGCCTCATCTCAGAAGGCCCTTGTCAGTGCTTCGATCCCTGGACTAGTGGGCCAACTAGTATTGACACCTGTTCGAGGTGGTATGACCCCAGAGGCATCAGAAGTGAGTCTGGACTGCCCAGTGGCCAGCCAGCTTCCTCCTGGGCTACCTCGCTGCAGCTGTCACCATTCAACATTAACCTTGTGGTCTCCAGTTTCTGCAGTGAGTCAACTTCTCCCAAAATGTTTCTTCTATCAAAGGAGGTTGTGCTGAAGCTGGCTCTATGACCGTGACTGGAAGACCGCCTGTTAACGCCACCTGCATGTGGTGTCCATCGCTGGAAGGAATCTTCTTCCATCCTATGATGGGTCATGAAGGGGTCTAGAGTGCAACAGTCTGCATTGTTATGGGCTTGCATCTTGAAGTTGCACCTGACCGGAAGAACTCGAGCCTGCAACCCCTGGGCACCCTTCACCCGATCAAAGGACGGAAGATTGTGCCCCCAGGTAGTAGGTGTGCGTGCCCATAAGGGGCACTAAGCCAGTGGTAGAGGAGCAGGTAACAGGCCCTCTGGAAGCTCTTGACCTGAAGGCCCAGAAGGGGCTGGAAGCCTATGCTGCAATTCAAACACCAAAGTTTGCAGTGTGGATAGGATGTCCGAGGAGAGGTCACGTGGCACTGGTTGAGAGGGAGCCAACCTTGGAAATGGCCCAGCAAAGGATGCCCTTGGGGGAGGCATAGTTGTGGAGACTCCAGCCAGAGCGTATCATAAAACTCCACTTGAGTGTCCTTCATGTGGGTGTAAGTCTTCTTCGGAAAACACACATCCCTGCTCAAGCTCTGCCTCACTTGGAGGTTGCAAAATGTCCTCTGGAGGAAGAATTGCAGGACCAGGAAGGGCAGGAGGGTCACACAGGGCCAGCATCAAGAGTGGATGGGTACGCGCAGGCCTTGGTAGTGCAGAAGGCATGACTATTGGTCGCCTCATACCATACCGCCGTTTTCGCCTCTGCCCATTTCAGGAGGTCCCTCCAACACATCTCTATTCTGGGTCTATGGCTTGCCTTCCAGCCCTTAGCAATTATATGTAGGCCAGGTCCTTGAGTTTGCTTACGTGCCTCCGGTTGCGAGGTCTTGTGAAGCCCCCACCATACATGCACACACTGATTCCACATCTAGCTGGATTCCTTTCTCGGCTAATCGTTAGGTGATTCCACCCCAGAATTTCCCAATCTCAGGGATGCAGAGAACATGTACACCATCCCAGCGTCCACCTCCCTACATTTAGGGCAAGCTTGTGTTCCTGTATTTTTAAATCTAGCGACCTTCTGAGGGGTCATATATGCCCTGTGGGTTATGTATAGTTGGATCTGCTGCAACCTCGCGTTCCTGCAAACTTTTTTGTGGTATCTTTGAGCTCTCTCCCACATCCTGTCATGCATGGGTACCCCAACTTCTTCCTCTCAATCCCGCCTCAGTTGCGTCACCTCCTTCCCCACCCTGGACATCAGGAGTTCATAGATTCGGGAGACCTCATGTCCACCTTCCAAGATGTCATACATTGTTTCAACCGTTGCATCTGGCTGGTCTTCCAGCACCGAATCAGGCCATGATTCTCTCACCTGTCGAACCACCCTGGTGTAGGTGTATTGACCGGGTTATACTCTGGTTCCATCTATTAGCTCATCAAATTCTATAACCTTCTCCTCCTGCCATAGGTCTCCCACTGTTGCAATGCCCACCGTTTCCCAGTGCTTCCAGATCGTCTTTTGCAGTTGTTCGTCCGCTCCCTCCAGCGCCACAAGCAGCACCTGTGGGGAACACGGAGTCGGGTTCCCCAGGGCCCGGCAGGCACTACGCCATATACTCCATCCCAGTTCCAACAGTCTCGCTCGCCCTTCCAGTGCTATTTTGGTCACCCATATCATTTCTTTCAGGAAAAACGGGGCTCATTCGGGCCTGAGCAAGTTGGACTCAACCGGGGGGTCCTCATTTAACCATTTAGCCACAATACTGTAATTGGCCAGCCAGGTAGTAGATCTCGAAGTTAGGTAATTTGATGCCCCCCTTGTCCTGCGTGTTCTACAGTTTCCATAAGGCTATCCCGTTTCTGGTGTTGTGCCATATGAAACCTCTGCATAAACTCTGTAGTTTACCAAAGAATCTCTTGGGTATCATGTAGGGGATATTAACAAAGAAGTGTAATAGCCTGGGCATTGCCACCATTTTCAACAGTGCCACCCTCCCTACCATGGCCAGGGGGAGTTTCGCCCAGAATTTCATGCTCTTGTCCAGGTTTGCTACTGGCTTCTCCGTGTTGTGTATGTGTTCGTCTTCCACCCTGTGGTATATATCAACCCCCAAGTATCTAAAGGTACTGGTCTCCCAAGGTATCTGTAATACTGGTAGGTTCTCACGCAGAGCACCTTTGTCTCTACCAAGGGGGAACAATCTGGATTTCAGGGGATTTACCTCAATCCCAGAGAGCGACGCGAATCGCTCCATTACTTCGAGGATATATTGCAAATTTTCCTCTGGATAACTCAGGTATAGTAGTATATCATCAGCATATAGCGATATGAGATGTGGTCCCCCTTGGTGTGGATTCCCACCTTTTCGTACTGTTGTCTCAAATATACCGCATGGGGTTCCAATGCGAGGATGTACAGCATCGGAGATTAGGAAAAGCCCGGTCTAGTACCCCTGCTGAGCTGCCATCTGTCCGAGATGATCAACCCGTCTTGACTCTGGCTAGTGGGGAACTGTACAACAGTTTAGCCCATCGTAAGTACCCAGGCCCTATTCCATATTCTTTCAAGGTGGCCAGCAGCCAGGGTCATCTGACCAAATCAAAGGCCTTCACTGCGTCTAGCAAGGCTATAGCCACTTCTTGCGTGTCGCCTTCTGCTTCTTCTCTTACATGATGGAGCCTCCTTAAGTTATCAGCTATACTTCTATGTGGTACGTATCCTGTTTGATCTGGGTCTATAAGCTTGCCTATAACTTGTCTCAATCTGGTTGCCAGTACCGCCGTAAGAATCTTGCTATCCTGATTTAACATGGAGAGCGGTCTGTATGATCCGCAATCAGCGCTTGGTTTGTTGGGCTTGAGAAGTGGGATGATAATAGCCTCTCTAAGGGATTCCGGCAACCTCACCACTTTAGCATCGGGGGCGTGGGGAGGGGGAGTGGGGGGGGGGGGGTAGGTCGGAGTACTTCCGTGCTATACGTTTTATAAAATTCGCTAGGCAGTCCATCCGTTCCCGGGGCCTTGCTGGTAGTTAAGTGCTTTACCACTGTTTCCAGCTCCTCCAGTGTAATCGGGACATCCAGGTGCTCTCGTTCTTCCGCACTCAGTTTTGGTAGGCCTATTACCTCCAATATCTCTGATCTCGCTCCCCTCCCCTCCCCCTTTCCTGTATCTTGGTACAGTTGTTGGTAAAATTTAAGGAACCCCTCATTTACTCCCTTTTGGGTGTCTAGCGTTTGATCATTCTCCCCTTTTATTACTCTGATAGCTGATCTAGGCGTTTCCTTCTTGTACAGCCACGCCAACAACCTCCCCGGATTATTCTCACCCGCATGTTGTCTCTCTGTATATTTCTTATAATTTAGGTTACATAGTCTCTCCCAGAGTCCCCCACATTCTTGCTGTAATTTCCTTATGGCTTCAGCACCCCCCAGATAGCTATCACCCTGTTTCATGGCTGTCTCAAGTTTCTCCTCGGCTTTTCGTAGGACCAGAATTATATCACCTTGGAGCCCTTTGGATTTCGATATGGCTGATCCCCTCACAACCACCTTAAAAGCCTCTCACAGGGTTCCTGTTGATCGTACGCTATTGGTGTTTATCTCAAAATATTCAATAATATCATCCCTTAAATCCTCTCTGAACACCGTATCTTTCAATGCCTCCCTCTGAGCCGCCATGTGGGGATCCTTGGTCTGGGGGGGGGGGTAGGTATTGCCATGTTACTATCAGTGGCGAATGGTCCGAGAGGACCCTCTCTTTAAATTCTGCCTGCGCTATTTCCCCAGTCACCTCCGAAGAGACAAACGTAATCCAGCCGAGTATATAGGTTTTGTGGGGCCACGTAGTGCGAGTACTGTCCATCTTGTGGGTGGCGTGACCTCCATATGTCCTCTATTTGTAGTTTCCCTAGTAAGGTCTTCAGGGTTCTTGCAGCTGGGGTGGGTTTGCTTTGTTTATCATCCGATCTATCCATCCCTGGATCCAGCGTACAGTTGAAGTCTCCTCCCCATATAATTATCCCTCCTAAATACGGACTGACTTTACCATGAAGGGTCTTGAAGTATGTCACGGTATCCTGGTTGGGTGCATATGAGTTAATGATGCTCATCCCTCCTTATTTTCGATCAATCCCCTTATCGCTACCATCCTCCCATCTGTGTCCTCTGTGGACTGTACTAGCTGAAAGGGTACGTGTGGAGCGATCCAAGTAACCACCCCCCTGGCGTATGTCGAGTATGTTGCCCCAATGGTGGTTCCTTTCCATTTTCCCCATATAATTTCCTGTTTATCCCTTGTGAGGTGAGTTTCCTGTAGTGGGGTGATGTCTATTTTCTGTCTCTTCAGGTACATCATCAGCTTATTCCTTTCTAAATAGCTATTCAGTCCTCTGACATTCCAGGTTACTATCTTGAGGTCTCCCATTCCCAGCCGTACCCTGTTTCTGCTCTAACCTCCTTCGTATCACGCGCGGTGGCGTGTGGGTGTATGCTCGTTCCCCTTTAAACCCCACAACAAACTCCCCAACTTCCCTTGCCACCCCCTCCCAACACTGCCCCAACTGTTGCCCAGCTCCATCCCTGGATCTCAGGCGATCCCGCATTTGGCCCTACACCCTGGCTAACCCGGTACTAGGTGCCCAGCAGGGGGTTACCGTACTACTGGTAACCCAACTAAACTATCTACTGGGGTATGAGTTTGGGTCCTCTGTACCTCCCGAACTCCCGCTTTATCAAGTTCTGCCCACTTTCGTCTAACTGCACAGGTCTATAGTCAAGTCCCGATGTCTCAATTTATACGGCAACTCAGTCTCTGGAGCGAGCGCCTCATTTGTCCGTTCCACCTTCCTTCTGGTCATCTGTCCCCATTGGGCACTTCTGCGTATACAGCAACTCCATCGCATAATCAGGGGTCTCAAAAAATATTGCCCGGTTCCTGTGGAACACTTTCAACTTCGCTGGATACATCAGCATGTATTTAAGGCCCGCTTCACAAAGCCTCTTCTTCACTGTTCTGTAGTTCAGCCGCCGTCTTTGCACCTGGAGTGTGTAATCTGGGTATGCTGTGATGGACGCAGAAGACTTTTGTATTGTGCCGCCTTTGCGAAAGGATTCCAAAATCCTCTCCCTGTCGCAATAATGCAATATCTTGGCTATGATTGGTCTCGGGGGGGGGGGGGGGGGGAATACACAGAATGGGGGCTCTTCTCAATAGGGCTCTGCATGCCCTCACCACCGCAAAGCCTTGAGAGAGTGCTCCTCCCTCAATTTCTTGCAGCAGCATTGACTCGATCTATTCAGTGGGGTTTGTTCTTCCTCTCCCTCCGGGAGGCCCAAGATGCCTTGCCTCACTTGTTGCCGCAGTGCATGGATCTCCGAGGCGTGTGACGCACAGGCAGCCGTGTTTGTTTTTACTTCCTTTTCTAGCACACCTGTGCGTTCTGCTATTGGCCTTACATCTTGCCTCTGTAAGTTAACGTCCACCTGTACTGAGTCTATTTTGAACTCGAGTGATTCTTTGAGTGTTTTCATTGCCGCCTCCAGCTTCGTTTCCCATGTCACTTTCAGATCTGTGATAGCCTCCAGGATCCATCGATCTCCACGTGTTGGCGATGTGTCCCCTTGAGCATTCCTCTTTGTTCCTGGCTCCCTGTGTTATTTGTGGAGTTTTTGTAAAGCCCTCCATTGCGGGCTGCTACCCCTTCGACTTGGGCAGCTTGGATGCCATCACTCTATCGCCCAACGTTGCAAGTTTACGTAATTGGGGCTGAGGTTCCCAATATTTGCACTCGCTCTCTTGCCTGGGGCTGAAGTCTGTCCGGGGGCTACTCATTGCGTGGACGTGGTGCTTCTCTCGGGGTGTAGGGTGCCCAGGTGTCTCGCATAACCTTTAGATTCCTCTCCCTGCTCCGGCTGAATTCGATTGCTACGCCATGCACGCTCTTTTGGGATCCATGTTCTCTGTGTCACTTGTTGGCTTAGGGCGGTTGTCCTTTCCTGCCGGTGGGGGAGGTCGTCCACGTGTGACCTGGGGTGTTGTGTCTTGCGACTTCCACGTGTGTTGTGCCGGTGCCAGTCTCGCCAGCTATGCCATGGTGTCTCTTGCTCTCCTGCCGGGTTTCTTTTTTGTATGGGGCACTGGCTGTGCCTTGTCTGGAGGCTCTTATGTGCCAGTTTGCAGTGGCACTGCTTGGTTCTATCTACGCAGGCCACTATACAGTGTGGTCTGCCACATTTGTGATATCTGTAGTGGGGCCACCTCCACCGGTCTCATGCACCCTAGTGCTGCCACTTGCGCTCCTGCGCGTGTTCTGATGGGGCCGGGTTTTTTTATCCCAGTGTCTCACACTCCTGCTCTTTCAGCCTTGCATTATACTGGCCTTGCTAGGCCTGTCGGCAGGTCCCGTTCCTCTGATTTATGCCATGTGCGACTCGTATAATGGCCTTGTGTCCCTTCCAGTTTACGCAGCCAGTCCTGTTAGCGCTGTAGTGCGGGGGGTACAGCCGCTACTAATGCGGGCAGTCTCCGTAGGGGTAGTGAAGACCCGATCCCCTGAGGGGGCCTGTACAGTCTCCTGCACCGGCTCTGGTGCATCCAGCTGGTCCATGTGTTCCCCTCCATGTCGGTGCCCGTAGCCACAACGTTGTGCGGAGGCCTTGGTCTGCATGCACACAGGGTTGGCATGCTTCAGATGCCCGCATGCCCTTTCCTCACCACGCAGTGAGGATCGCAGTCGAGCGCTTTTAGCGACCATCCATTACGTTTGATTTGCGAATCAGCGCTCTCTTGTCCCCGCGGTGCTCAGTCTCCTGAGCCCTTTGTTCTGCAGAGCGGCCATTTTGTAGCAATGATCTCTGTAGCAGTGCGTTCCTTTCAGCTCGGTCAGTTTTCTTCGTGGAACATAGTTACGGCTTCTAGGCATCTTGGTGAGTGCAGCTTCATTTCCCATCCATTCGTCTGTTTTTATAACTCGTTTTCAGTAATTTAGGCAGCGGGCATCGGCAGGATAATGGACGGATCCTCGGGAGCTCCGGAGCAGTCCGACCTCCTACATGGCTAGTTAGCCACGCCCCCGAGCACACAAAGGTTACTAATTCTATGGGTTTCAAGCCAGAACAACTGTGTTACAAGCAAGGAAGAATTTAAATTGAGTCTTCTCCATGCAGATATTCGCATTCTATACAACCGGTCCTTACACCATATCTTGGGACAGTGTTGTACCGTTTGGTCCAAAGGACTTCTCGGTTGATTATTATTATTAGGATAAATCGGGAGGATAGCTTAGAGGCAATGTGCTCGTCTCGGAAATACGACTACACTGAGCAGCTCAGGTGCAATAGTCAGTCCCTGTCCGCGCTTAGAGGCTGGAGTTCAGCATGAAGCTCAATCTAAGAAAACTATTACATTTTGTTGACATTCATTGAGCACGGGCCTATTAACAGAGCGCTTTACAATCATGTGGGATAGAGATAGAACAAAAGGAATGCTCTATTAACGACCATCTTTTACATTGAAGTAAACCCACAACTCTGGACCAACCACTAGATGGAGGACAATGCCTAGCATGTGAATCTAAATAGATTCAGAAAAAAGCATGCGCACACAGACAGACCTTGGTCAGACTTTCCACAGGACCATGGCCCTCCATCCTTTCATCTCTTGTCAAACAGTTCCACCCGCTTGGAAACCGTTAATCGCAGTTTCTGGGATGGATTGTGCGCTGCACTACTTTTTTGGCTTTGTGTTGGATCTTGCTTGGCTGACACTGGATTAGTTGGGATATCATGTTGGTACTCCAGGATTTGTAGTTTACCTGGTGGCACCAGCTTCTGCCTTGTTTTCTCTAGAAGGTGGTCATGTGTCCAAATCATTCTGTATTGGTAGACCCTAGGTTGTCAGGCCCCCCCCCCCCTTTTTTTTTTACAACCACAATCGACTTTCTCCAGCACTTCAGGAGTAAAGTGCAGGCTTTCCACAACTGTGGAACACTAGAAGATGGACTCTGAAGGTTTCAGCTCAACCCCTTTCCTCGCTGCCCTCATTCTCTCATACTCCTTTCCTTCCACCCTGCTCCCCCTTCTCCAGCCCCAAAGCATATGATTGAGTGACTGCTGTGGGGAGTCAGAAGGAGGCGGACAAAGAAGTGCATTTCTACCTGTGATTTTATTCAAACATTAAACAAAACGCCCATCTATCCCTACAAAAAGGGATTTTCCCCTTACCAGCCGAAACCTAACTAGTGTGCTCGTCATCAATGAGGTAGTCCAAATCAAAATAGTCCGTCCGTCATCCAAAAACTACCCTACGCTGCCCCTACCACTAAAATTGTAACAAACAAGAAATTCGAAGAGAACGACTCCCTTCTCCTGGAAAGGCCTTCTCAGCCTTAATAGTCTATCTTGAGATAGTTCCCAGTGACGTAGTTAATCAGTTCCTTTCATTCCTTAAGGGGACTCTTCCACCTTCCTTCGGGTATCCGCTGTCTACTTATTTACAGTTGCTTGTTTCCCTAGTCGAGGGTCTTGGCCTCTTATTCCTTTTTTTTTGCCTCAATATCTTTCTCACTTGTACTTGTTTCACAGTTTCTCATTCCACAGAGACCAGTGTCACTGCTCTATTGTACCACTTTGTTATCTTCCAAGTACTTTTATGGGAACCACAACATAGTTCCTTCTGTTCCTCTTTGCTATTGTCTTGAACTCTCCAACTACTGAGACAAGTATTACCAGTCTTTTGACTTTCTTTAGTATCTCTACTGCTTTTGTAGTCACTGGGACAAGTGTAAGAAGTTCCTCTGTCTTTGATATACACTATGGGGGTGGAGTCTCTCCCTGTGAGGTCCTGCTGACTGCCACCCATAGAAGGAATGTTGCGTAGCGGGTTCACTTCCTAGCCTCATAGGGAAGGTCTCCCCCGCTGGGGAGAACTGACAAGATCCCATGAATCATCACAATGCGTTCAGGTGCGACACAAATATGTGCATGTTCTGTAATTGAATTAGGGTATTCCCCAGCTAAAAGTGGTTAGCTAGTTGAATACCCTTGGATTGGGATTTAAAAGCAGTCCTAAAATAAAGTCCAATAAAAGGTGTGAATGTCTAGACCACAATGAATTTGGTGGCGGTCAAATGTTTAAACAGATGGAACAATTACTGTGAGTGTAGTTGAACTCTGCCCCAAGATTCCTAGTCAACAATACCTCATTGATGTAAAGAAAGAATGTGAACTAGGGAAAGGCCTGGAAGAAGCAGCCAACCAAAGAAGAACTGTGCATCAATTCTGACAGGCCTGGACATCTCTCAGGACTCGGTTCTGAAGGCATAGCTCCTAAAGTGTTTGCAAACATTAGCCTTCTTCAACAACCAGATGACAACCAACAAATGGCTTCCCCCCTTGGCTCAGGAAGAGCAGCTTAGTAGCACACTTCACCACTCTATGCCCAGAGATATCTAGCTGTGATGCCCACGCAGATCCTTACCCGAAATGGCAAAGACATGAAAAACACCACCAATTAGTTGTACAAGGATTATTCCAATGGTGCTTCCAAGATTATTTATACCCCACAAAGTGTCTTCCTGCTCCTGGGGCCTGTTCCATTGAGGGTCAGTAACTGAAGAGACAAAGGTCCAATAACTGTGCAACGAATCCAGGGAATTTGGCCCTTCTCTGCAAGGTGCTAGGGAGATGAGCCTGCTTCGCAAAAAAACTCACTAGCGTCAGGGCAAGAGGATCTCACTAAGCCCCCACACCCACTTAGGGGGCAAGGCGTGATCAAGAAGATATGCTTCCATATCTCCCCGTTATGTGTTTCTCCCATATTATTGCAGGTTATAAGGCAGTTGAACCATGTCATAATATGCAGGGCTCTTTAAAGGTGAGTAGCTTGGTTTATGACCCTGTTCTGTCAACACCCCTACCTGAAGCCCAGGGCTAAATGTCATCCTCTCTCCCCTTTGTAGAGGAAGGAACACAGCAATCCCTGCAACTGTTTTCCAACAGTATGTGAGAGAAACTCATTGACAACTTTTGGATTTGAAAAGCAGCAAAATAACTCAGAAGATTCCATGGGTGTCCGCTGGTGTATGGAGTACAAGAGCTAACATAACACTAATATCACACTTAACAAGCACTTAAGAATTTAGCGCATTGATAAGAGCCACCAGACTAGAGACTGGTAATGCTCAAATGGGAAAAGAATGCCTTTGTATGGGCTGTGTTAGGGAGAATTCTCTGTTAAGGCTAATTTCTCAAACCTAGTGAGTCCCCCAGCAGCTTTGCTGGATTTTTGGGGTTTGTTTTTTCTCCTGCTAAGAGTGAGACTCTTTTTCTCCCACTCTTAGGCATGATTTGAAAATGTCCTTTGACTTTGTAATGTGTTTTATGGGCTATGGGGTCTTTTACTCCATAGGGCTTCATGTGTTTTTGGTAAGTGTGTTACACAGCGCCCTCAGTGCAGTAACACAGGGGTGTCATAGTGACCCCCAAACAGACTCCATACCCTGGGACTGACTGTCTCCCAGGGCATGTAAAGTCACCATTGACTTTAATTGGGAACAGAACCAGTACAAACCATCATATTGTGGAAGTACTAGTAGGGTTAATTTGATTGCCCCAGGGTCTGTTTTTCAAGGGGGCACTGTCCAGTCCCCCCTTTTCTAGTTTCTGGCTGGTGGCAGTGGTTACCACGCGAAATATTCCACCGGAATATTTCCTATGGGAATTTCCCATTCATTT
Source organism: Ambystoma mexicanum (assembly GCF_040938575.1). Lineage (NCBI taxonomy): Eukaryota > Metazoa > Chordata > Amphibia > Caudata > Ambystomatidae > Ambystoma > Ambystoma mexicanum. Next base: position 299,708,499 of record NC_090940.1, on the reverse strand, counting down.
TAAATGCACCACTTTTTTTGGTGCAATGTTAAAGATACCGCCGGGCTATTTATTTAATATTTATTCCCCAGTTGGGTCTTTTAAAATGGTGTTTGTGTTCGCCTCTGTAACTCCAACCCAAGTCGAGCCCTTTGTTCCACTTTTGGCGTGCTTCTGCACAGAAGCCTCCAAAAGTGGTGCCGCTCTGTCTGGGTCTACAAGATGTGTGGGAGGGGAGAATAGGCACCGTGGACTGAGTTGCCTTGGCAACTCAGGTCGCACTCTTGTATGATTGGCCCAGTGGTGAGCCGCCCGGCTCACCACTTAGCATGTTTGATTGACAGCTAGGCTTATGAATGGGGGTTTTGCTACATAAAAGCAGGGCTTTGGGGACTGGAACTTCAGAAGTCGCCACAGGACCTAAGAATCCGACGAGGAAGAAGTTGAGCCACCTGCAACCCGACGACACCACCGCTGAAGCCCTGCTGCAACAAACTCACCACTTTCCAACGACAGGGAAGATCTTCAGCTGAAGAATCTCTCCCCCTTTGAGCTGGTAGGAACAACCAGTTCGCCTTCTTTCGCTTCCAGAAGCGTTACTTGGTCGAATCGCCAGTTCCAAGCACCCCGGCGGCCGGATGGCCAAGCTCACCACTTTTGACCACGAATAAAAGGACTGCACCTTTTAATCGGGAATTCCGCAGCTGGTTTCATCCCTGGGCAGTGCAACGACTCCAAATTTCCTCTACCACGAGATCCTCTCTTCCTCTGACTGGAACACCGAGCTGCAACCACTGCCAGGAACAACTGCCACCGCTGGAGCTTCCTCCCCATTTAAGGTACTGTGTCCTGCCTGGCCTCCCTTTCTACAGTGTGTTCAAGGTGTCCCCTAAATCCTTGCCCTCTATACTGGGTTGGCCCCAGACCTGTTAACCTTGCCTTTCTGAACTATTCCAACTCCTTTTTGACTTTCCTGCAAAGACTTTTAGTGCATTTCCACTGTGTGATCTTGGGCACATTCCGCCTTGCTCTCTCCAAGAGTGGGCCTGGCCTATGAACTTTTTGCTCTACATTAGACCCTGCCTTTCTTGACTTGCTGTGGTTTCTTAAAAGTATTGGTATTGTGTTATTTCCTTACTCTGCCTTTTCTCTCCCTTTTTAACTGAATTATTGGAGTGCCATCTAACGTTACGCGCTCACCTCTGTTTTGCAAATAAGTGGTGCCTTAACTTGGACTTGTCGAATAATTTAACTAGGGAGGGGTATATACTTATAGTGACTGTTTGAACTTGCTTGACATATTAATGCCAGTGTATTTCACAAGTGTGTTTTTAAATAAATAATTATATATTTTTATACCAAAGCTCTGGTCAGTGTTTGCTTGTGCTACTGTATTTTTAGCCCTATTGTGTATACTCTATATACTGCCTAACTCTTCTTGAGAGACGTCTGACTGCTCAGCTACAGATACCAGGTAAATCTGGGTGATGCAGACTGCTACCAATTGGGTTTACTGCTAACACCTGTAGTCTTAAGCTTTTTGCAGTGGTCCCTAAAGGAACTGCACAGGTTTCTGCCTAACAGGCTGTTCTGGTCCTGAAGAAGGCAGTGCACTCATATATACCGCAGAAACTTGTCAACCTTGTTGGTAAACTGTATTCTCCAAAAATAAGGTAGATCTGGTAGATGTCGGTACACCAAACAAGATACATATTGCCTTTGTATCTACTGGAGTGTTTTTATTCCACTTTCCTTCTGGGTAGTCGTACAAGGAGGAATAAAATAGTTGCCTTACCGCACCAGTTTAGGATGTGTTTTAAGTTGTTATTGTTGTTTTCAGCAAAACCTAAGGATAGGCACCGACAGGCAGGTACAGTACAGTTCTTCGGTGAGGGATGTGTTGCTAGGAAGATACTGTCTAGTGATTACTTCACTTTCATGTTGTGGATCCGATCTCTCCTTTACAGGAAGGAACTGGAAAGGCTCTAAGGCCCATGCAGAAGTGGAAAGTACCAGCCAGTCGCCGAAGACCAGCAGTCTGCGCCTGAACGTAGAGGATGGACTGTCTCCCTTGCAGCAACCTGGAGGCAGGACAACGTGGGCGGCTTGGTGGGCAGAGGGCCCCAGGAACTATGCAGAGCCCAGGAAGATGGCGGAGAGCCTAGAGACGCCTGACCGCATCAGCAACCAACTGCCGCCAGAGTGGGTTGCCTCTGTTCGGAAAGCTTTTCTTTTTGCAACTTTCCCTCCATAGTTTCCTATGGAACCTCATTCTTTTTGTTTTGTTTTTGATCCTGTCCTGACTTTTTGAAGGGCGGTAAAGTCTTCAGATTCACTTCACTTCACTTCACTTGCCTTGCCTTGCCTTTTGCTCATTTGTTTTGAGGAAACAGGTCAGTACTTCAGACTATCAGTACTGGAAAATTGTTCCCCTTTGGAATTCTTGTATTTTTACATTGAACACAGCAGCTTACTATGCAGTGTGATAGGGATACTTTTGTATCACCCATATCTTTACACACATGGGAAATTGGGTTACTTTTATACATGCTGTGACAATACACAAGGTGTAGTCACATCTACCAAGGGGCATGCCCCTTTGTCATTAGGCTAGGGCAGTGTGGCCGCGACCCAATAGTCGGCCTAAGGACTAACACCTGGGGTACAGCGCAAATGAATGTTGCCACTCCACAACATTTCTTTGTCCTCCCTAATGTCCTTAGCCACTAAATTGAGAACAAGCCTTTGTATTGTTGTAACATAGGGCCGAAGACCAAAGGTACTAGGATGAGGAAGAACACAGGAGACAAAGATCATGAACTGTGATAGCACTGGTACAAGGTGGCCCCAAGGAGGCATGATGATTAAGCAGAAAAACAAAAAAGAAGGACTTGTAATCTGCATGAGAGGAACTGGATAGAAAGTATGAAAATGAACGAAAGACTTAGATCAGAGAAACCTGGCTGCGGAGCTGAACGCAATGAGAAGCACGTGGTGGAGCAGCAGTATCTAGTCCTGTTGGGGAAAGCAGTCAGCACCCGAAGTCTCCAGCGCAGGAGTTTCTAACACCGACCGAAAGCTGTGGAGAAGCGGAGAGCAGCAGCATGATGCCAATGAAGTTCTCTGCCCACATAGTGAAGGCGGACCGCATCCCAAAGTCAGGAAAACACCACAAAAGCCACAAGTGCAGAGGAGGGAAGCCCACAGATCTACAGAAGTGTACCCCAAATCCAGGTACGGTACCAAAGCCCTGTGAGAGGTAAGAGGAGGTACAAGAAAACCAGAGGGGACCAAGGGGTTGACGGGGACTTCAGTGGTTTTCCCTCCAGCCCAGTATTAGCAAGGAAGTTAATGGCCATTACGAGAGAAGGGTCTGGGACCCCAGAAGTGAAAAGGAAAGCAGAGGAAATCCTCCAAGGCGCAGTGATAGGGAGGAAATCACTGGCCTCCACACAAGGGTTTGGAACAGTGAGAAAGAACTTTACAAGACAATACCAGGAGAAAGGAGTCATTCTTCTGGTATAGGACAAAGAGTTGTGATATAGACGCCAGGGGAATGGAGTCATTTCCACTGGCCATACTGTGAATTAAACCAAGCAACCTCAAGGGAAGGGAGTCATTCCCTCTAGTTCTGTTGGGAACTGCATAAGCTTATACCGGAAGAAGGGAAACATTTGTCCTGAACATTGGATAAAGACTAGGTGAAGCCAGTAAACCAGGGTAAGCGAGTACTTCCCCATGGTATTTTCTGTTGAAAGAACATTTGTAGGAAGCTGTACAAGAAGCAGGAGAAGGTAGCCATTTGCCTGAAGGCAGAACTTTCGGTTGGTTTATTCTTTAGTTATAATGTGAGGGTTAAAGCAGGATTTGACATAGGTTGGTGGAACTTTGATTTGATGGACATTCTGACAATTCCTTTAGTTTTAATTCCAGACAGTGAGGGCTTTTAAGAAATAAAGTTTACAACCAAAACCATGCTACCCTTGTGTCAGCTTCATACTTCAACACACATACAGTGACTAAAGACAAACTGGTGGCAGCAGTTACATTATTTTTGGTGTGCACATTCGCATATAAGGCGCATGGCTACTAAACGTGGCTAGTGCCCTAAAATGGCAGTATCACAAGATTTCCCCTTGTTCTTTGGTCATATTAGAGTTTGGCCTTCGTCCTGCCTTCTCAGGCCAGAAATGGCCTTAAAAGGTCATGCACTTGCTCGGGAAAGCTGCTGATTTCAGGGATAGTGAGCCTTTGTGTGCATGTGCCCAACAAAGGCGGCTGGGACTATCTAGTCCCAGTCCACATCGCTGTTGTCAAACTCTGCTGCTGGGGCAGATGAAAAACCAGCAATTGTCCCCGATTAGACAACTACTGGCTGTTTAAATTGTGCAGGTCCTGAACATTGGTGGGCTTGGACTTCCTTCCAGTTCAAATTTTGATAAAAGGAGGACATCTGCAGCTATTCTTCAGACATACGTTGGAGCAAAGAATCCCTTGAAGAGCAGACGGTTGACCCGAAGACTAATCCTGAAGTGGCCAGCACCCCTTCCAGTGTCTGGGCCGGTAAAGCCCTGCTACTCTGCCTGATCTCCAAAGACCATTAGCGGTGCCTCTGCCCTTGGACTGGTGAGACTAACTAGTCTCAATGCCATCCAGAGGATCCTGCCCTTCAGTGCCTTCAGGAGTGTCCCTGTAGACAGACTAGCACCCTTGTGGATTACCTCGAATTCCAGTTTACTATCTACAAAGGAGCAAATGGTGATAGTCGTTGGAACTTGCCTTCCTCCACCACCCTATGAAGTGTCCACAGGAGGCCTGCATCGCTGGATCATGCATTTCTTTGCCGAATGGGGTTACATCTTGCATTTACACCAAATCAAAAGAATCCTCAAATCTGCAACTCCTGCGCCCCTCATCGGAACAAAGAGCAGAAGATTGAGCATGCAGCAGCCCCCAGACAATCCACAGTATTATCTGGGAAAATTGGAGACATGGGGGTAAGTTAGCATCAGTGTGCCTGCCCTCTCTGCCCTCCATAAGATACCATTGATATGATATTTTATATTTTATTTGTATCATACTCATACCCACTCATTTTAGGGTTTGGACTTCTAAAGTTAGGAAACTGCACTTGTGACTTGTACCCATCACATTACTGCATCTGCATTACTTAACTGCATTCTTTGGTTGAGTTATTTGATGAATTATAGGCATTTAATAACTAACTTTTTATAACTGGCTGTCTAAACTGAATTATTGTGTGCTATTCTGTGTCGGCACATTGTGGGCCCCCGACACAACTGCACTCTCCAGAGACTAAGCCTTAACTGCTCATCCACGTACCCTGGTTGGGTTTTGGCTAACCTCCCAGTGCTTCCTGTTACTTAAACCTAGGGGGACCTCCTAAAATCTGCCCACCAGGCAAGAGATTCTAGAAATCCATCTTTATATCCAGTGCCCAGCAAACCCGAAGTCCTGTCCAAGGCCGACAGGAAGAACTAAGGATGAAGATATGATCACAAGGACAGAGTAGTGGGGCAGCTGCATTTGAAGCCATCTCTCCCAACACGCACCGCAGCAATAACACAGGTATGCGGCCAGAGATGAAGCGCGAGGAGGGCGGAAAGGCACTGTGGAAGCCTACCAGGAGCCGATATAAAAGGAAGTCACAAGGGGCTGAGATTGAAAAAAGCCCACGAGGCGGTGAGGCCAGAAGCAGCAGCCCAGAAGGGACTGACATTGGGAATACCGCACGAGGAATGGACATTGAGAATATCCCACAAGGGGTGAATACAAGTCAGGAATCATAAGGCCAGAGAGGCTAGCAAGCCAACAAGGGGATGACATGGGAAGTACCTGCCAAGGGGGCGGAAGAAAAAGAAACCAGTGGCCTGAAAGGCCGGATTGATCAATATGAGAATGCATTACTTACCGTAACAGCATTTCTAATGATTGTATCTGCTTAGATTCACATGCTGTGCATATGATCCCACATCCAGTGGTAAACGTGGAGTATTGCATCTTATCTTTCGGGGACCGAAAGGGGACGTCGGCATAGGCGTGTCTGTAACACTATCCCTATCGTGACATGTGTAGTACCCAAAATCCCTCACGCGCCGAGGTCCCTCCGATTGTATTTTTTCTGCCATGAGGGAGCCCAAGGCTAAGTGAGTGAGTACATGAACAGAGAAAGTAGTAAAAAGTCTATGTTCCTTCCACCCCGAGCGGGAAGGCAGGGAGGGTGCATGCGAATCTAAGCAGATACAATCATCAGAAATGCTCTTACGGTAAGTAATGCATTATCTTCTGATGTTTGTTAATCTGCTTAGAATCACATGCTGTGCATAGACTAGCGAGCAGTACCCGGAGTTGGAGGTGGGTTGTGAGAAGGAACAGTAGAGAAAAGATGTCTTAGTACTGCTTGTCCCACCTGAGAATCAGACCTAGAATGAGTGTCTAGGCAATAGTGTTTTGTAAAGGTGTGTACAGAACTCCAGGTTGCCGCTTTGCAAATGGACTCTAGGGGAACATTTGCAATGAATGCTATGGAAGCCCCAGTGCCTCGAGTAGAATGTGCTCTAGGCTTGAAGGGCAGTTCTCTCTTTGCAAGAGTAACATAGTGTGATGCATTTGACAATCCACCTTGATATAGCTGATTTTGAGACAGGGTCCCCATCTCTACCAGCTGCCACTGAAACCAAGAATTGTTTGGTTTTCCTCAGTGGTTTAGTTCTATCCATGTAGAACATGACTGCCCTGCGCACATCTAGTGTGTGAAGGCTTCTTTCGGCCATGTTAGTAGGTGTCTGGAAGAATGTGGGTAGTTCGATTGATTGGTTCACATGGAACTTCGAAATAAATTTCGGCGCAAACCTGGGATGTGTGCGCAGAACTACCTTATCTTTGTAGACTGTAACAAAGGGGTCCAAAACAGAGAGGGCCTGTAGTTCACAGACTCTTCTGATAGAAGTAATAGCCACTAGAAAGGCTGTTTTGTAAGTCAGGTCTTTTAGACTTGCTTTATGCATAGGTTCAAAAGGGGGTCCCATGATCCTAGTCAAGACCACATTTAGATCCCACCCAGGAGCTGGGTGTGTGATGGGGGGGGTACATTCTTTTACCCCCTTCCATAAAGGCTTTAATCACAGGTATTTTCCACCACAACACTTTCTGCTGTGACGTGGTGTAGGCTGATAATGCCGCTAGGTGAACCTTTAAGGAATTGAAAACTAGCCCAGAGTCTAACAAATGGGTTAGATATAACACAATGTGTGAAGGCGCGCAATCGATGGGATTGACGCCCTTGGAACTGCACCAGATGACAAAACGTTTCCATTTGCTGGCATAGCAATAATGTGTGTTAGGCTTTCTTGCCTCCCTCAGTATGTCCATGCATCTTTAAGGTAGTTGTAGATGTCCAAACTCTATGACCTCAGGAGCCAAGCTGCTAAGTTCAGAGTTCGTGGGCACGGGTGCAGAGTCTCCCATCTGTCCTGAGACAACATGTTGTACGGGCAGGTCAGTTTGACTGGTGGGGAGAGGGACATTTCCATCAGGTGCGCGAACCAAGGTTGGCGGGCCCACATGGGGGCCACCAGAATCATGGTGACTGGTTCCTGGTGCATCTTGTGCACTTTCTTGTTCAGAAGGGGAGTCGGTGGAAAAGCGTAGACAAATTTCCCCGACCAAGTTATCCAGAGACCGTTCCCCTTGGATCGGTTCTGGGGGTACCTGGAGGCGTAGTCTTGGCATTGGGCGTTCTCCTGAGTAGCGAAAAGGTCGATCTCTGGGAACCTCCATTCTGCAAAGACGTTGGATACAATGTCTTCGTGCAGATGCCATTCGTACTCTTCTGGCAGAGGAAAATCTCTGCTGAGTATGTCTGCCAGAAGATTGAGTTCCCCTGGAACATGTTGGGATATTAGAAACATCTTGTGTTTGAGAGCCCATATCCAGATGTTTTGGGACAGCTTGGATAGCCCAGGAGAGTGAGTGCCCCCCTGTTTGTTTAGGTAATACATTGCTGCTGTGCTGTCTGTTAGGACTAGCACTGTTTTCCCTAGCAGTTGCTGTTGAAAGGCTTTCAATGCTTTGAACACCGCTAGTAACTCCAGTAGGTTTATATGGTTGGACGCTACTTGAGGGGACCACACTCCATACGCTGTCTGTTGAAGCAGGTGAGCCCCCCCCCCCCGTGAGAGATGCATCTGTCGTGAGAGTGGCTTCTACTGCAGGGGTGGTGAAGGTTTTCCCCCTCAAGAGGTTTTCCCTCAACCACCACTGCAGAGAGAGAACGAGGGCTGGCGTGACAACCAACAGATCTTCCCACTGTCCGCTGGCCTGACACCACTGGCTGTGGAGCCACTCTTGCACGGGACGCATGCGCAGCCGCGCGTGGGGAACCAAGTATATGCATGACGCCATCATCCCGAGCAAACGCATGGCTTTGCGTACCGTCACCTCTCGACCAGCTACATACTGAGGAAACCGAGAGAGCATGTTCTGAACCCTCTCGCTAGAAGGGAAGATTAGACCGTCTTCCGTCCGAATTAGAGCCCCCAGGAACTGTTTTACTTGTCTGGGGACTAAGCTGGATTTCTTTTCGTTGATAGAAAATCCCAGGCTGAACAGGAGGTCTACTGTTTTTTGAGTGTTTGATAAACAGACGTCGAACAAGTCCCCCGTGATGAGCCAGTCGTCGAGGTAAGGGTAAACTGGAACTGAAAGTCTGCGCAGGTGTGCCGCTGCCACTGCCAGGACCTTGGTAAACACCCTTGGCGCCGAGGCTATGCCGAAGGGGAGTACCTTGAACTGGTAATGTTTGTCCCGAATCACAAACCTTAGGAATTTTCTGTGCGCTGGCAGCATTGAAATATGAAAGTATGCATCTTGCATATCCAATGTTGTCATGAAGTCCCCCTGTTTCAGCAATGGGATCAGCTCCTGCAGTGTTACCATGCAAAACTTCTGGGGCTTTACGAACTTGTTCGCTGGGCGCAGGTCTAGAACAGGACGCATGGCGAGATCCTTTATGGGTACAAGGAAGTGCACTGAATAGATACCCTTGTTTACCTGAAGAATCGGACGGCTTCTATGGCATCCTTTTCCAGCAGCGCTTCCACCTCTTGGATCAGGATTTGCAGATGTTCCGGTGAAAGGCGTCGATGTTTCGGTGGTCTGAACTGTGGAGGTCGGGCGAATTCCACGCAGTAACCGTGGGCGACCGTCTTCAAGACCCACTTGTCGGAAGTTATCCCCTCCCATGCCTTGAAGAAGGATATTAATCGCCCCCCGACCGGGAAGACATGGGAGGGGACCTGGACTTGGTGGTCATTTCTGACCCGAAGTTGATGCTCCTCTGGCATTGGAGCCTCTGCCTCTGTTTTTTCCGCGCTTCTGACCCCTCTGGGGGTAGTTGGTGGGGCTTGCAGTTGGTTGACTTGTGTTGAAGTTGCCCGTGCCGAAATTGTTTTGAGCAGCGCAGGCTTGTCCTCGAAAGGACCGCCGAGAATTACTGCCCCTCAGTGAAGAGGGTTTCTGGGAAATTTGGTGCAGCGACTTAATAGTCTTGTGCTCCTTTTTGGCTGTCTCCAACGCATCGTCTACCGCCTTCCCGAAGAGGTTGTCCTCTGCGATGGGTTTATTAATAATGGATGCCTGGGTTTCAGGCCTGAAGCCCAACGTGCGCAGCCACGCGTGCCTCTTTGGGAGAGACCTGCCTGCTGTCTCTGCGGTGTCCAGAGTATTCTTTACCACATTCTGATAGGCAAGCTTGCCCTCCGAGACAATGGCAAGAAGCTTGGTTCAGGTTGGTTCCGGAACCTCTTGAAGGCCTTCATGGAGTAGGTTCCATTGGGCGTCGACGTAGCTTGCTAGTAACGTCGTGTTATTGGCAATCCGGACGGTATAGGCCGCCTCTGAAGTAACCCGTTTGCCTAAGGCATACAGTTTTTTAGACTCCTTGTTCGGGGGTGACTCTCCTGTGGCAAGGGGAACCCCTACTCTCTTGCGAGTGTTGGTCACCACCAGCGAGTCTGGGATTGCGTGTCCCTTGATATATAGCGGGTTGGTGGGGGAGGGTCGGAAAAGTTTTTCGAACCTCGGGTTCACAGCTCTAGTCCGAGCGGGTGTGAGCAAGGATGGAGCAAGCCAGAAACTCTATTCTTTGTATTATACCTGTAATATGGAGTCTGTCTGCTCCTTAGTTCTTAAAGGCATCTGTGCTTTTACTACTGCAGCACACAGCTCCTTATGGGCAGTTTAAGATTATTTTTCTGTATCCTCAACTACAGTTGAGGATCCTTAGCGTCTCTCCCAAAACTCTACAGTTTGAGAGATTGGCACACACCACCTTCAGTGGAGTGCCAAAGGGATACCTAGTATCCCTCTTCTCTCTACTCCTGTGACTTTTTATTCACGCAGACAATCTCCTAGTTATGGCTGGTGGCAGTGGACGTGTTCTACCAACTATTGTAATTTTTATACCACAGGCTATGTCCATAGCCTCGGAAGTGCACAATAGGGGTACCGAAGTACCAACTTGGGGCCTCCCTTCTTTTTTCGCCATTAGTAGTGTGGTTGTTCTTTGTTAACCCTTCTTCTACCATTCTGGGAGAGGGGGTCTGGGGGGCAGTGTGTGTGTTTTGCCTTTGGCAGGAACCCTTGGGTATACCTGCCTAGGCTCAAGTGTCTGGACAGGCAGGAAGTGGGGGAGGAGTCTTCCACCCCCCTGCCATTTGTCTGCCAGAGTGCCTGAATAGAACCAGCTCTCACAGGGGGTCTGTCTGTCCTGACTGGATAGCCAAATGCCCCTTTCTGTACAATGCTGAGAGAGATTGCAGAAGAGTGAGTGCAGGTACTGTATAAAAGGTGAGGCTTCTGGAGTGCAAAGCAAGTCGACCACTGGAAGCTGAAGTAACCGAAGAAGACGCCCATTTTCCTTCCTTCATTCATCAGACCAAGGAATCCGGAGGTCGGGCCCAGAGATGCAACAACGCAGAGCATCCAGCACGAAAATGTTCTTCTAACCTAAGGTACTGTGGGGAAAAGGGTATTGCTTACCTGATTTCAAGCAGTCGCTCCAGAGCGTTTGAGTGCAGCTAACGTTGTCCAGGGTCAACCCCTCTTACCTCCAGACTCCATTCACCAAGTCCTTTTACAGGTCTCCCTCGTTAGTTGGTAACTTGCTGCTTCTATAACACTAGAGACTAGAAGAAATCCTCTGAACTCTTCATATTCTGCTGCTTGTCAAGACTTTGAGCCCTCTCGGAACTGCCTTTAGATAGGGTTGTGTTTTTGGACTTAAAAGACTTGCTGTGAGAAGAAACCCTGCCTAGAACCGTGAACCAAGCTAATGTTACAATATCTAAACATGTTCCTTACTTAGAGTGACTTTACTATATGTGTTTGCAGAGTAAATGTATTACTGTATGAACTGTTAAAAACTGCAGGTGCACTTAATAACTGATAATATTGCCTTTTCTCTTTCTAACGTTGCTACAAATGTAACAGCGAACAAACACAAAAGTGAAATTGTCCTTTGAAGTGTATTATCAAGTATTCCGAAGTATTCTAGTGTAAACGTCTAAAGTATTTAAAGTGATTCGTGTGTGTGTGTGTGTGTGTGTGTGTGTGTAATAAACATAGTTTTACATGAATTATAAGTGTTAGAGTTTCTTTGATGTGCATGTCTAACCAAGGTTCAGTGTACTTACCTACAGCTCACATCTTCCTCTTAAAATAAGCCTGACTGCTCTGCCACTCTACCAAGGTCCTGTGTTAGGACAAACGGATACTAAAAGTTGGAGATCTACAAACCAGTGGGATATCTTACGGAAGTCTTACTACCAGTAGGAGTTTAGGAAAACTGCACTAACACACAGGAGGAAGAAAAGACTCAAAGACCCAACTTTGAACAATGTCACCTCGTCGGGCCTGAAAGAGAAAGGCAGAGCCAAAGGCAGATGTGGGTGGGGTCAGAAACCACTTAGTCAGGACAGGTTACATGGTTTAGTTTTAGTGGTAGGGCGAGCATAGGATGCAAAAGGATTTGGACAGAGAACAGAATGTATATGAAACATCCTGATTAACACCGGTTTGTTATTTTCTTTGAAGCTAGGGAATCGTCATCGTAGGCATAGGACTAGTTGAGGTTGTGAAGTTGGTATGTAGCACCCAGTTCTGATTAGCCGGTCGTCCAACGTTTGAATAACGCAGGACTATGGCTGGAGGATAGGATTACCCTTTAAACCGTGCTGAAGCATAAGAGTCAACTCTCTGCACCAGTACTTTGTCAAACGCTGTACGTTTATTCGTATATTTCAGGAATATAGACTTGCCAAAGGTTGAAAAGAGAGACGTTCTGCAATAGCACCTCTAGATTCCATGAAAGCCAGACAGCAAAGCTTTTCTACTGTTTTGATTAAAAGGAACCATGTGCAGTCCCCTCCTTCACTTGGCCTGGGCAGAACCAGTCAGATCATTTCTACAAGGCATTTTTAGGTTACTATGGCCTCCAGGACTCGCATGTGTTAACTGACCCAGACTCACGAGCACTGCATTCTTTCCGAGGCTGAGCAGGAGGATGCTGGACCCTTTCTTCAATGCCAGTTGTCAAGCTGCACTTTAAGGCAATGACTTTGTGAGACTGGATGGGGTCACTTCTACACTTTTGAACCGGATGCTAAAGAACTGTTTATTCTCAAAATCCTCATGTATAGATCCTTATGCCTTGCTTTGAAGTATTTTCCTCACGGTCCAAATATCTTGGTCAGTGTCCTTACCCACAGAAAAGACAACAGTGACCTCTCCAGCAGTAAAGCTGAGAAACCACTGTAGAGGTGTAGACTCAATCTACGAGACGCCACTGCTTCTTCTGCAGTCCATCTTCTTTGAAAGTCCCTGGGCTGTCTGGTTTGCTTGTTCAGCTGCTCCCACTTGTGGGCCATCTGCTACTGACCGTTACCATTGAGGAGACAACAGCAACATTACCAGTTGCTGTTTCAGGACTACCCTCTGCAAGACCAGAACTGCAAGGAGCTGTATTGTTCATTTAAATCTTCTCCCGAGGATCCCCCACAACATACATTTGTTCCTTTGGTAAAGCATTGTGGGGCTCCTGTGAAGAAGCCAGCGCATACACAACAGAACACTAGAAGCGCCAGCTGATGACAGAGCATCTCTCCAACTATCCGTGTGGCCAGGTTGGAGGCGAACAGAATTACTGGCTCAATTCTGTGGAGTCCCCTTCTTTAACCTTTAGTCTCCTTTTTACTCTGTGCAGAAATAGACACAGACTATAGACTATTGCCCATAGACTAACATTTTCCAATGACTATCAAACCACAGGCCAATTGGAACAATTCTGTGTTCTAAAGGTGATATGATTTCTAATGTGGTTGGGTGTTACAGATTCTAAAGGGGCTTAAAGTTTTCCTGTTGGACTTCAGAAACTATGCCCCCCCCTGTTCCCACATCTACAAACAAGTATACTTACTTGAAATATTGTAAATATGATAGAAATATATGGCATACACTACTTGACGTAATTATTTCTGATGCTTGTATCTGCTTAGATTCACATGCTATGCATAGGCAGACATCTAGTGGTAGGTGCAGAGTATTGCATTCTTGCTTTCAAGTTTTGAAAAGGGACATCGATTGGGCAGGCTTGTAATACTATCCCTGTGAGACATGTATTGAATCCATGATTCAAAGAACTGGTCGGTTTTCTGCAGTGGTTTAGTTGTATTTTGTTAATACATTACAGCTCTTCTGACATCTAATGTATTATCAAGCCCTCCACTCATCCACATCCAACTCTGAGGGTCAGACGCTGCTCCAAGCCTAGGGTGGGGGGTAGATCTCTTTCCTAGGCTGAGCCCTCCCTCTGGAACAGCCTCCCTGTCTCTCTCAAACTTGAGCAGGACCACCTCCGGTTCCAGAAGCAACTGAAGAACCTCCTTTTTGCTTCTGCTTTCTCTTCCTCTCCCTTGCCGATGTCCCTGACTGCTCTGCACACTGGTCACATGGCCACCCACTGAAACAAAGGTCCAGGCTTCTACATGTCCAGTTGCCCTCGTACTGCCTCTGGGCACCACCAGCAGTTAAGAGTCAGTATCGAAGCCCTACAGTGCCTCGTCTCTCTGCACTTATGAGCCACCCCCCAGCAGCACTTAATGAGTTACCTGCACTTCAGCCCTCCCCCAACACCCCCCCCCCCGGCACGTCTCCCCTCCCTCCTCCCCACACTTGTCGCAATCTGAATATCTCAAGGCCTAGTAAGATCATTGTTTTGCACTCCTGTCTCCCCCTCCTTGTCTTGTCGCGCCTAGAAACACTTGTGTACAGGCACGTTCTAATCATATATCTAAGAATGTCCATGCATCTTTGAAGTAGATTTAAATGCCCAAACTCTATGAATTCAGGCCCCAAGCTGCTAAGTTCAGAGTTTGAGGACATGGATGCAGTATTGATCCCTGATCTTGCCACAGCATGTTGAACAGGCATGGAAGTTTCATTGAAGCACAAGGACATTCTCATTAGGTGTGAGAACCATGTTTGCCGGGCCCACATTGTAGCATTCAGCATAAATTTGACTTGCTCCTGGTGATCTTTCTTAAGCAGTCACTAGTATGAAATCAGCCTCTCCCACTGTTTGTGGTGAAGGACATTCTCCCTCAGATTCTGCCCCTTCTTATTTATGAAGGTAATCACTCATGCTCTATGTGAATTATTCCTTCAGCACTTTAATGTGCTACAGTGATCCCTCTTTAAGAAACCTGCTTTGGATCCTTCAGTTCTTACTAACTTTTGCCCCATTTCTCTTCTTCCCTTTAGCATGAAGCTGCTTGAATCCCTGGTGTCCCCACTATTTTTATTTTTTTATTGGTTTATATACACCTTTAAAAAGTGCATCGAGAAATCCGTCTCATCGACATCTGAGCAATGATGACATAACATAACATCAAAAAAGAAACATTTCACTTCTGTTACACAGAGAGAGATTCAGGGCCAAACTTTTAGCTCTTACGAGACTTTAGATTTGTTATTCCCTTATCTAGACCCTCCTTTAAAACGCTAAGAAAAGCAGTTCAAGCGTATAAAACAGATCTGTTTGAGCCATCAAACAGGGCTCTCCACCAATCATCAATAGTCAGTGCCTGATGTTTCCTGGCTAAAGATCCAAAGATATTTAATCTTTGTTGTTCGAAGCCAGAGTACGACATAGTCGGGTGTTTCAAGGTCTCTTTGTCAGTTTGGCAAAAGCGACACCTCAAGTCTGTGTCAGCATACTGCTGCCAAAAACTTAGGCGTTCCTTAGTTGCCAACACATTAAGCCTAAAATGCATATAAAAGGATCTCATATGTTGGTCTGGAAAACAATTTAGATATTTTTGTAGGTGGCCATATGCTCTAGCTTCTCCAGGAACATCCTTCATTGTTTTTGAGTCAGTTCTTAGATTGCATGTATTTATGCAATCTGCTCTCCACATTTTCTTCTTAGCACACTCTGGGTTATCCATCAAGGTCTGCATAGGGATGTCATACATGTCTAATACTTCAAGGCATAACCTGTTCCATTGAAATAGAATTGTTCGAGATTTTTCTGTATCAGGTTTGAGCAGTAAGCGAAGTTGAGGTAACAGATCCGTTTGCATCGTTTTTCTGAAGAGATTAAAGAGATTCCAGGCAACACGAGCTTGAATTGAAATATAGCCCACTTCAACTCTTACACAAGCCGTCGGGGTTCCCCTAGGCAGATGTAGAACTCTAGACCAAAAGATGTTTTCAAGGGAGTTCCACAAATCATTGCCGCAGCCGAAAGCGTTTTCACCACCGTATATCAGGGCCGGCACCACTTTTTGTTGGAAAAAGGTAACTGTTGGTTTTAAAGAGAATTTACCAAATTTTCTGTTAATCAGGGAGGCCGGACAAGCAAGCTGCCGGCATTTGTTTTTAGTCATCTCGGCCCAAGGGGCATCATTACGACTTGCACTGATGTTCATTCCTAAATAAATAGCATTCTTTACTGTCCTGATCGGACCTTTGTCAAGGTACCAGGTGAATTTTTTATTGTAGCGGCTGTTACCCAGCAGTTTTCCAAGGACCAGGATTTCACATTTTTGTTTATCAGT
The DNA here is from genome assembly GCF_040938575.1 of Ambystoma mexicanum. Taxonomy (NCBI): domain Eukaryota; kingdom Metazoa; phylum Chordata; class Amphibia; order Caudata; family Ambystomatidae; genus Ambystoma; species Ambystoma mexicanum. Next base: position 299,692,384 of record NC_090940.1, on the reverse strand, counting down.
AGGCCATTTGCTGTTCAGTACTTTTCCAAAGCGGCAAGCTTGCGTTGAAGCCCTATTGGCGTCAAGTCCATGGGAATAAGGTCATCCGCGTACACAAGATAGTCAATCTGTGTGCCGTGAATTTTAGGTGGAAATGTAACTAGGTTGTTGAAGATCCCCTTAATGTCTGATATAAACAGATTCAAAATACTTGCTGCCAGTGGGCACCCCTGTTTAACACCCCTATATGTATTAATAGGGGTCGATAGTGAGCCTTTAAGGTCTAATCTGATCTTAATTGAGGTGTTTACATGTAGCTCACGAATCGCAGCCAAAAGGCTAGGGGGACAATTCCACACATTCAGTTTTTCCCATAGGAGATCTCTGTTAATGCTATCAAAAGCATGAGACAGATCTATGAGGGCCAAGTAGACTTTGGAGTTGGATCGATGTGCTTCCATCTTCAATAAATTTATTAACAGGAGATTCACCCCACACCCCACGCCCTTGACAAATCCTGCTTGTCTCGGGTCTACTCAATTTGCATCGATAGGCCACTTTAGGAGTTTCTGTTGCAAGAGGGTGGCATAGATTTTCCCTAATACATCCAACAGAGCAATTGGTCTGTAATTTTTTGGGTTTCGTCTATCTCCTTTTTTAAAGATTGGAACAATCACAGCAGACTTCCATGAGTTTGGTGTACTACAATTCTTAACAACTCTGTGAAACAGAATTGAGCAAAAGTCTGTCCATTCCTCAGGATGACGTTTTATAGAGAAATTGGTCAGACCATCTGAGCATGGCGCTCTGGAATCATGTACATTCCTAATTACTTGCAGAATGTCTTCTCTGTGAAACACAATCTCCCAGTGGGACAAGATAGGAGGTTTCCATTCTTTAATTGTTACACCTTTGCAGAAGAGATCAGTGTAAAAGGACACCTACTCTGCTTCCGAGACCAGGTTTGCTTGGAGCGCATGTTGTGGCGCTAGATTGCTATTTATCAGTCTCCAATAATCAGCAGAGTTTTTACTTTTCATTTTGGACAGCATGAACTCTGCGTCATTTTGTAGCATAATGGCTTTGTGAGACTTTAACCAGTTTTTATAACCTTGCTTAAGAGATCGTTTTTGATCCTGTACATTCGCCTGAGTATATCTTTGTGCATTTCGTAATGCACGTCATAAGGTTCTTTTCCTTTGAAGAATTTCTAGGTCAAATTTGTGTTTAGGTGTATAATTAGCATGTTTTAATCTAGCGTTCCGCTCCTCATATTGTGTTAACAGACAGGAATATTCTAGTGTCTCAGGCTTCATTTGGAATTTACAGGTAATGTTGGTTAGATCCTGAGTATCAAGAAATAAACTAATTCTGCATGCCCCAGTTCTTACAGCATGTGACCATTGCTCTTTGTCATGATCAATACAATTGTTAAAACGTAGGGTTACCATGTCATGATCGCTATGCAACATCTTCTTAATCTCCAATTGGGTAGTCCTCATATGAATGTTTCCTGACACAAATATGTAATCAAGAGTTGAACTCTGATCACATCTTCTCCAAGTAGGTTTAGCAGGGATGTCACCTGCTGTTTGCCCATTTAACATCATCATCCCACGAAGATCCATTTCTGTACACCATTGATTTATTATTCGCACTTGGTGGTTATTAATTTTCTTTTTACTGCCAGGTAAATTTAAGTTGGTAATACAATCAATATTAAGATCACCACAGATGATTAAGTCGGTCAGGCAATCCTTTTTTGTTAGATCATCAATTATAGAGGTAACTTGATCGACAAACAAATCTGGTCCAACAGCCAAGTGATTCCAATATAAATTGATGATACCCAATTTGGTCACCTGCGACATATCTTGCCTTGAGGAGCCGATCACCACCTGAATAAAGGGAGAAGGATTGAAAGAATTCACAATCTTGAAACCAGACTCTCTCTTAACTGCTACCAGCAGCCCAGCCGTAGGCCTGCCTGTATGCTGCTTAATAGCTGGATTACTTGTTATTTCAAATCCTTCAAGAATTGGAGTTTCTTTGAGCCACGTTTCTTGTAGACAAATAAGACCTAAGTCATGTACCCACAAGGTTGAAAACAAATGCATAAAGCCCCTTGTGTTCCAAGATCCCATTGAACAGGTTAGAGATTTTCCTTTGGCCTGGCATTACTTGTGTGATACATTGTTCAGCGAACCAGCAATCCAAGACCAATCATTTTCTTTAGAGGCCAGGTTGATTTCTTCAGTGTTTTTAAGATTGGCCATGGCACTATCCGATCCTCGGATTATCCTTATCGAATCTTTCCTTGAAATTTTGGCCAAGGATTCAAGGTGTGGTGTAACAGTTGGCTGTAAAACGATTTGCAGCCGAGCAGCAGTAGTTAGTTCAGATACTTCTGCCACGGTCCATTTCGTTCCGCCATCAGAGGCTCTATCTGAGCCAGATTCCATTGGTTTTAAAGCTAAACGATTAGATACCACAGAAATGTCAAAACCCAAAGACATTAATACAGGACCTTCTTCTAATAAAATGTCCACTATAAGTTTTGATTGCAAATGGAGTATAACCGCATAGTTTTTGGTTTCGCTGAGAAATTCCACAATTTTCAGATCTCCAGATTCAATGGCTCGAAGACTTGGAACAAGATGGCATAACCATAAGATATTATGGTGATTTAAAATTAAATCATCTGAAGATTCTATGCGTTCCAAAAGCACTTGGTGTAAAGGTGAGATTTTTGATATAGCACTTTTTATTTGTTTGTCCTTCGTATATTGAGGGAAGTTTTTGCTGTTTTCTGACAAGAATTCACTGTGTTTTGTTATCGCACCAGAAGTAGCACACTGACTGTTGCAGATCAAGTGCACGCTCAGGTTGTCTCTCCTTCTGAGCATATCGTGGAGATGAGTCATTAAATTGAGGCTCATTGCAACAGGAGACTATCTTTTGAGAGTCATAATTTCCCAGGTGGTCATCAACCCTAGGAGACAAGGCAGCCAATTTCTTTCGTCTTTCATCCAATGCCATAAAGGAATGCTTAGCTTTAGAAAGGTCATCATGTAAGAATGGCATCTGTTGAACTGCTTGACAAGTTATTGGTGCTTTGTTGTGTAAAAATGAATTTTTGCTTGCGTCTGCACCTTCTCTTGTTGTCATTTCAGCGGTCGTGGCTACATTAGTTGCAGCTTCAATAGTGGCAAGCCGTTGGAAATCTTCAGACAATTTAGGAGCTGCATTCGCTGTAGCTTCAATAGTGGCCAGCCATTGGAATACTTTGGGCGATTTAGAAATGGTGTTCACAATCCGTACCTCTGAAGCTTGACCTTCAGTGACAGCATTTAACATGATAGGAACAGATTTATCACCAGCGTGCAAAGCAGAGGCAAACTCACTTAGTTGTTTATCATCTACGTCCTCATAAATTGACTTGTTTATTAGCTCCTCCGAGATGTCACTGCAACCTGCAGCCGCATCTACAGATTCCTCTGACACAGTTATTACTTCTTGTGGACGTTTTTTTGTTTCACAACTTTTTCCTTTGACAATAGTTCTGTTTACCATCACATTTACGGTTTTGATATTTCTTAGAAACTTTCGTGAATCATTTCCTCTTTTAATTTTCTTCCTAGGTTGATTTTTTGACTTCTTTTCCTTTGCACCTCTTAATTTGTTTTGATCAGCACGTGGTTCCAATCTGTTGGTCAAGTTCTTAAAAATTTCATAAAACTCTGGAGGATTAACGTGGTCATCAGAGTTTATCAGTATCGCTGCCTCCTTGCTCATAACATCTTTGGACCCAGGATTAGAAATGGAAGCCGTTTGGGGGTCATGGAGAGCCAAATTACTTAAAGATTGAGTCTCAATAAGAATATTCGCAAACTTCATAGGCGATGGCATGTCCTTCAGATGCGTGGTGTTTACTTGTAAGGGCACATTGGCACGTGTTTCATTATTAGCAGATACATCAGCAGTCGCAACCTGCGAGGCAACACCAGTCGGAGGCAGCGTAACTGACCCATCTGAAGCCACCCGCCCTAGTGCAGCTTACAGTTGCATTGAGTTCCTTGTTGTTGCTTCATTAGGCGCCATTGGATCAGTTTCAATAGCAGTTTGGCACTTAGGGCTACTAGAGAGAATTGTACAGATGTTTGAAGCTCCACTAGTGCACCTTCCGTGATTTTGTTTCATCACGTCACATCTTTGATTTTTTTGTTGAAAGAGATTTATTGCTTCTTTCGCCACCTCTTCCAAAAGTTTATCTAGGTTGGCATTTTTAGTGCAAACCACCAAAGAGTCCAAAGCCCATTCCGTCCTCTTCTGTGTCGCAACCAGTGTTTCCTTATATGAACTGTGTACATTTTCAATGGACGAAATCTTGGTGTTCATGGATCAGACCAAATTGGAAAGACCTTTCATACTGTCATTTAGGTGCTCGTACATCTTAAGGAAGGGGGTGATTGTTATTGTCAGTGACAACATTATTGTTGCCTGGAGATCTTTCATTTTGTGCTCGTACACCGCAGCGTTGTCGTCGCCAGCTTCTTTCCGTGCTTGGCACCTTTGACGATATGGACGCCGTCTGATTTTTGGATATGGGCGTTCCATTATAGAAGAATTGGTGGAAGAGGAGTCTGATAAGGAGTCGGTAGATGCAGAGTGAGCATCTAAAGCTGCCCCGTTTGCAGCTAGGTTGTCGTTTGTAGTATCTGACATAGTTTTTGCCGTCTCATGTGTCATTTTTGGTATCTTCATTTGCGAGCATCTGACACTCGGCGATGTACTCGAGTCATCTCTCCTGCGTTTGGAGAGGACCTTGAAACTCCCTCTCTGGCTTCTTTGTTTTGTTGAGCAAAAGGGATTGAGATTAACAGAAGACTCAGTCATCGCGTTACATGTCAAGTTCGGCTCTCTTTCTTTATTGAGACACGTAAGATCTAAAAGAAGTTTGTTAACAATGTCCAATTAATTTGTCGATTTTCGTGCGAGTACAAGTCGTTTGAATCAGCTAATATAAAAGTAGACTGACGACGTGGCACCTCCTGCATGAGCTCTTCAGGCGGCTGTGTTTCGTCAAACAGTGGGAAAAAAACATTGTCTTCACTGACGATAGGCGGAGCAACACCCGCGGTATGCGGCGGCGAAGGGCCCACTCTCTCAAGAGCACTGTAGAATCTAGGATGGGGAGACCCCGACCCAGAGACGCCACCTCTGATCCCACATCCACCAGGACGGGCCATTTCCCCGGTGCTGGCCGCACACGTTGGAAGCGTACCATGACAATCGCTCCGGACGGCGCCTGTGAGTGCCAGCGTGCAATCGTTCAACGTGCTCCTGGCCAGCACACGCAGAGGAGCAACGACTCCGGACGGGAGCTCAGCGACCATCAGAGCACCGCCGGAGCCAGCAACCCAAACTCCTCCGCCCGCACCGGCGCCACAGCCACACAGGTAACGCCAGGCACAACCAGCAGCGCCGTCCCCGCCAATGGAACGGCCGCGTCCACAGGTACAGATTCCATAACATTTTCTTCATTTCTTACAATGTTCAATAAGGAACCATTGTAAATAGCGGCTACGTAGGCATGCGTAGCACTCTCTGCATAGTCACTTATTTGTGTCCTCGGGCGCTGCAAACCCGCGAGTGCAGACATTGTCGAAGTAGCAGCTGGAGACTCAGAGCAGACGTCCAGGAGACAGGCGTTGTTGATTCCAACTTCCGTTGCGCTCGAGTCTTCACAAACGAGCAGGGTTTTGTTGTGTTGCGCATAGTTCCAAATGCGGATCGCGGTGAAGGTGTCGGCGGGCTGAGGTGGAGGAGCCGAGATTGGTCCAGGATTCGCCAGACTCTGCCAGACTCTGCCAGACTCTGCCAGACTCCGCGCCCGCTCCGCGGGGGAAAGCAGGTTTTAAGGCTTGTCACGCCCCCAGGTATGAATACTGTAGAGTTACTATCAGCAGGAAAGCAGACTCACTCCTTCCACTCCTCAGACTCTGCCTGTCCCCACTATTGGTGAGGTTCTGTGAATCTACTTTCCTGCTTGATCCCTTCCAGTCGGGTTTCGGACCCAGCCAGGGTAGAGACTGTCCTGGTCTCAGTGCTTGATGACCTTACGCTCATTGCTTATCAGAGTGGAGTGGCAGCACTGATCATGTTTGATCGCTCAGCTGCTTTTGATACCATCGATCACACCATCCTGATCAATCGACTGTCTGCAGCGGGCATATCAAGACCAGTTCTTGCCTGGTTTCATTATTTTCTTTCTGATCGCTCTCAGTGTCTTTTGCTTCAACCTTTTCTTTATGTGGGTCTCGGCTTTGGTGGGTGGGGTCCCCCAGGGTTCGTTCCCGTCTCCCACACTTTTCAACATTTACATTCAGCCTCTGATCGCCCTTATCCGCGCCCACGGCTTTAGATGCTACTCGTATGCTGACTATATTCAGATCTTGGTTCAGCGGGATTTTCTCTATCCAGCCCATGCCACTCAGCTGCCTTTTGGCCGTGGGACACTGGATGGGCGAGAATTGGCGTAAGCTGAATGGAGACAAGACAGAGGTTATGGTTGGGGGTTCTTCTACTGTCTCGTTCCTTTGGACGCCATCGTTTTGGTCCTCTACTATTAGTTCCTTTCCTGCTGTAGTCCCGGTGGTTAAGAATCTGGGTGACAAACTATCTGCGTCTCTGTCTATGGCCCCGCAGGTTAGCTCGGTCTGCCGGGCTGTCATTTTCAACTGAAAATACTTCGGAAGATTCTTCAATTTGTTCCTTCCTATTAGCGAGCCCCAGTAGTCTCTGCGTTGGTCCACAGCAGGATTGACTACTGTAATTCTTTACCGTTGGCTCAGCTATACTATTTGATACAGCGTTTGCAGGTGCTCCAAAACTCTGCTGCCAGTCTCGCCACTGGTACTTCCTATCGGAAATATATCTCGCCTGTTCTTAACTCCCTTCAATGGCTGCCAGTAGCTAGGCTTGTTCATTTCAAATCTTATGATCCTGGCCCGGAGTACCTTCAGCAAAAATGTCAACCCTACGTTGCTGCCTGTGCACTTCGCTCTGGGGATCGCTCTCTTGGCTGCCAATAGGAATCGCTGTGCGAGGACTGGTGTTCGCGCTTTCTCAGGCAAAGCGGCCATTCTGTGGAATGCTCTCGCACCCGCTCTTCGTGCAGTGTCTGGTCATCTGCATTTCAGGAAGGCATTAAAAACTCTGTTTTAAAACTTTTTTGTCTTTGTGATCTCTATGTTCTCAGTCCTAGCGCCAGGTTTCCTTTGGGTGTCAGTTGCGCTGTACCTTTTTTTTCTCTGTTACGAAAATTGTTTTAATTTATTGGGCATAAGACGATTTTTTTTCTCTTTCATTGAGATCCCTAACTGGAAAAGTAGGTTGATGGTATCTTGGATTTTTTTTTTATTTTAATCTTTATTTTTCAATGACAGTTACAGTACAGAAAACAGATTACAGATAACACTGTATATTGTACATTACGAAAACGTTTACAGATCTTAGTTATGGATGATACATTTGACTAGTCGATTCGTCAGGTATGTTGGCCAGGTATCGGCAGAGTGGTGTCTTTTGGTCGGCTCGTTGGTGCCATGCATTTTACGTAACTTTCTTCACATTCGTACACATACATCATGTCTCTGAGCCAGGCGTGGGTTGTGGGTGCTGCTTTCGCCTTCCAGTGAATGAGGATGTTAAGTTTGGCCACTGCGCTGGCCACAGAAATGAGCCTGCACGTCTTAATGGGTACTTTCCCTATATCTCTCAGTACGTATTTCAGTGGGGTGGCCGGTATTTGGATGTCTAGTATGTCACCAAGTATGGTGGCCGCATCCTCCCAGAATTGCCAAATGGGTGGGCATTCCCTGTACATGTGAATAGAGTTGGCCTCTGGGTGTTTGCATTTGGGGCACATGGACTGTTTGTAGTGATCAAACTTAGCGACTTTACCCGGGGTGATATGCAAGTGGTTCAGGATTTTGAATTGCACTAGCCGAAGTTAGCGTTGAGGGATATGGATTTTGCGTGTCCTCAATTGTTGTGCCAAGATCCCTTTCCCATTTGGATTTCATTGAGTTTTGGAAGGGGGTGTGGGACTGAGCCGTGTTATATAGCATTGAGATGTTCCCTCTGAACCCGTCCTGTCCCATAATAACAAATATGAATGGGTGGGGGAGAGGAGGCGGTTCTGTCAGGAAAGATGGCCACCTGTGCCTGCATGCAGCCTTCAGGCGGTGGAATTGCAAAGAAACAGACCTGTGCAAGCTTTCCCTGCCACTCCTCCGGTCTTATAAATTCCCCTCTCGGAAAAAGGTCCCTCATTGTCAGTTCTTGCCCTGGATCCCAGCTCCTCTGCATCATGGTATCTAGCGTGGGGGCAATATCAGGGTAATGCCATAGAGGAGAGGCAGCCCAGTATGGTTCTTTACATCCCAATCTGAGAAAATGCAGCCCAAGTACAGGTTGTGCATGCCACCGGGTCTAAACCGCCCGCGACTACATGTTTCTTCATGAATATCAGAGTGTATATCAATGGGAGCCGCAGCAAACTTCTCTAATTGTATGTGGGCATTATTCTCTGCATGCTGAAACCAGTATTTAGCAAAGTGAGCCTGGGCCGCATAATAATACAGTGTGAAATCACGCTCTATTAGTCCGCCTGAGTCAAATTTTTCACATAGTTTAGTCCAGTTTTGTCTGACCGTGCCCCCGCCCCCATACAAAATTAGAAGCGAGTCTCTGCAATCTGTCAAAAAACGCCCGGCCATACTGGGATATTGCTAAATAGATACAGTAGTTTGGAAACCATGACCACCTTAAGCAGGGATATGGGTCCATATATCGATATGGGGAGCGTGTTCCAGAGGGATAGTTTAGTCTTGAGTTGAGTTATGTAGGGGTCGTAGTTGCTGTTGTAGAGTGTATTTCAATCGATGGCTACCACAACCCCCAGATATCGGGCTGAGTTTGAGGACGAGCGGAATTGCATTGTAGCGCCCGATCGTACTGCCCCAAGCGTCAAAGGGATGATTTCGGACTTGGTTTGGTTAATTGTATTTCCCGAGAACTTTGCAAATTCCGTCATGTCCCGCATTATCAGTGTTAAATTGGTTTCCGGGTCTATTATGTAAAGCATGGTGTTGTCCGCGTAAAGCGATTCTTGGATGTTTTGGAGACATGCTTGAGGTGTCTCTCCTGTTATTAGCCAGTCGTCTAGATATGGATACACTGGAATGGATATTCAGCGAAGGTGAGTGCCATAACTGTTTGAACTTTGGTGAACACTTGGCACTGAGGCTATGCCGAATGGAAGCACTTTGAAATGATAAGAGTGTTCCCCGATTTGAACCTTAAGAACCATCATGTGCGCTGGCAACACTGACCTATGAAAGTATGCATCTTTCATGTCCAGTATTACCATGCAATCCCCTTGTATGAGAAGAGGGATCAACTCCTGCAGTGTAGTCATCAGGAATTTTTGTTGCACGACATTCTTGTTTGCAGGACGCAGATGTAATACAGGGTGTATGGTTAAGTACTTTTTGGGTATAGGGAAGTACTCTAAATAAATATCTTGTTTACCTCTAGAAAGGGGACAAGATCTATGGCTCCTTTAACCTGCGCTTGCAGGATGATCTGATGTTCTTGCAACTTCCTTCTGTTCTTTGGCGGATAAGAGGGCTTCAACAGAAATTCAATTGAGTACCATCTGCGGCAGTAGTCAGCACACACTGATCTGAGATCATCTCCTTCCATGCATCTGTGAACAATGGTATTCAACCTCTAACTGGAGATGCATGGGAGGAAACCTTCATGTGAAAGTCACTTGCTGGCAGGGGAGCCCCTAGAGGCTGCACTCCTACCTCTACCTTTGCCTCGTCTAAAACCTCACAGTTTTGAGGTTTGGTAGGTAAACTGTGTACCCTGGGGAATGTGCCAGGAAGAGGATCCTGGTGAAAATACTGAATAGGGGGGTCTGGAGATGGCTTGGTTACGAAAGGAACAAGGGTGTTGAAAACTCTGCGTTGGATAAACAGCTTATTAGAAATGTGGGGTCTTAAGCATGCCGTGTTCCTTCTTAGCTGTTTCCAAAGCCTCATTCCCAGCCTTGGCAAACAAGACAGATTGTTCAATGGGCTTATTAAATAAGGTGGCCTGAGTCTCTGGTTTGAATACAGAGTTGCACAGCTAAGAGTGCCTCTTTATTAAAGTTCCCTGTGCAAGGGCTCTGCCTGCTGTTTCTGCGGGGTCCAGAGCATAATTCAAAATATTGTGGGTAGCTTGCCTACCCTCTTTAATGATAAGTAGTTGGGACTTGGCTGGCTCGATGACATCAGCCAAGTTGTTTTGGAGCAACCCCTGCCCAACATCACTGTAGCCTGCTAACAGCGTAGTATTATTGACAACGCGTGCGGAGTAAGAGGCTGAAGAAGTGACCCTCTTGCCTAAAGCATAACGCTTTTTACATTCCTTGTCTGGAGGCGCCTCTGTGTTGGAAAGTGACACTCCAGCACACTTGCTAGTGGTAGTGAATACCAGCAAGTCAGGTGTTACATGACCCCGGATATCTAGCAGGTCAGTTGGAGGAGGTTGGAACATTTTCTCCACATGTGGATTAAATGCTGTGTGAGGGACACTGTAAAAGGGAAGGTGCAATCCATTTATTAATAGAGTATAAGAGGGGGATAGACTGGCTAACCACCTTTTTCTCTTTTAGGATGTCTACTGCAAAGTCAAGATCAGAGACCATTTCCACAGTCTGTATCTGAAAATGTGCTGCTGCCCTTTTCAGTAAATTATTAAATATGAGTTGATGGGACACTAGTCTCTGGGTTGCTCTAGTCTACAGGGTAGTGGTCATTGTTAAAAACATCTGGCTATCCCACAACATTAGGAGGCTGCTTAACATCATGGCACGTATTGTCCAAGGGGCGAGTGCGGTCACACTGGATGCCCAGAAGGCATTTGACATGGTGTCTTGGAAATACATCTGGTTGGTCTTGGAAAATATGGGGGTAGGGCCCAATATGGTAGCATACATCAGGTTACTGTACACTTCCCCGGTAGCCAGGGTGCGAGTTAACTCTCAGACGTCCGGTCTGTTCCCTCTCTTTAGAGGTACCCGACAAGGCTGCCCGTTTTCCCCGATCCTCTTCGCCTTGGCAATCGAGCCGATGGCCGACTACGTCAGGGAGCGGCATGCGCGGAGGGGGGTGCGGTTGAAGGACTCCCCTGAGATCATCTCGCTGTAGGCGGACGATGTGCTACTCTTTATTAGAGACCCAGCTGTTCATCTGGACCCGATCTTACGTGACGTCACCCGCATAGGCACATACTCAGGGTTCACTATAAATTATATGAAATCTGAGATCCTCCCCCTCACTAGCTCCACGATACAGCCCACCACCGAGTTCCCGCTCCGTTGGTGCCCGAATGGGATTAAGTACTTGGGAGTCCAGGTGTCCCTCGCCAGGGAATCGCTCCTAGCGGACAACTACCAGGCAGTGGCCGAGCAAGTCGAGGCCAAAGTCATGCGCTGGCGTGCCCTTCCACTATCACTAGCCGGCAGACTTTCGCTGGTAAAAATGATCCTGCTACCCAAGTTGTTGTACATATTTGGCAATGTTCCTGTCTGGCCGGGTAGGAAATATTTTACGAATCTGCATAAATTGTTTGCCCAATTCCTGTGGCACTCTGGCGCAGTGCGTAAAAAGTGGTCGGATATGTCACTACCCTACGACGGGGGGGGGGGGGGTTCACAGCCCCAGACTTGCTGCGATATTGGACTGCTTCTCAGGCGCAGTTCGCATCTTACTGGTACCCTGGGCCCCCACCTCGTCCCCACGTCAAACTTGAGGTTCTGGCAGCGGCAGGCACTGATGTCATGTCCTTGATCCTCAACCGGCAGTATGTGCCGGACTCTCCCATTGATCCGGTCCGGACCACGGTACAGGCTTGGGGCCAGATATTCACAATTTGCGACGATCAATGCCCATACTACAAATGGCTCCCCACCTGGAGGTTTCCCTGGCTGGAGCCCATGCATGACACCGCCCTGACGCGCCATTGGGAGGCCCTGGGATACCGCGCCCTCACAGATTTCTATCCAGAGGAACAGTTTATAACACCGCAGACGTAGAGGCCGGGGCACTCGGGCTCTGTTCTGGAGCTCCTGCAGTCCTACAGACTCCGCGCTGCCTTCTGAAATCTATGGCCTGTCTTCCCCATTGAACCCCTGGACTCTCCGGCGATTGCTTACATCGCCAACTCGGGTGGCGCCCGCAGGGTGGTTTCCTCATTATATAAGCTCCTCTTGACCTCGCCCTCTCCACTTCCGTCCAGGGCCCGTGATGACTGGGCCTCCGAGCTGGAACTGGTACTTACTGACCAACAGTGGGAGAAGATGTGTTCCAATACTAACAAAGTGTCTCTAAACTTCCGCTACCGCACCATACAATACAAACTGCTTAATAGGCTGTATTACACTCCAGGTAGAGTGTCTAGGTTTGCTTGCTCCGATCCCCGGTTGTGCCCTCGCTGCGGCGCGGAGGGCGCTGACCACTTGCACATGTTTTGGAGCTGCCTGGAACTGGCCACATTCTGGAGTAAAGTCTTAGAGGCACTGTCTGAGATCACCGACACTGAGGTAGACCCTGATCCACAGGGGGTTCTGTTTGGAGTGTGGCAGGCCGGGGGAGCGAGAGACATTATGAAATTCTTAAATGTAAGCTGTATCATAGCCAAAAAGTGTGTCTTACTAAGCTGGAAGAGCCCCAGCCCCCCCCCCGCATTCCAGAAATGGTTAAATTTACTCACCTGGTCCCGAAACTGTGAGGAGGAGTTTCTGGGTATGCTCCCAGTACGTTCTCGTCCTCGAAACATATGGACTGCATTCAACAGCTACTTGATTAGCTTAAATGACACTTCCTCTGTGGATGAATCCCCCTAACGCCCCTATTGCTGTTTGGCTTCTTGGTGCTCTGTGATATGTCATTACTCAACCGCCGTTACCATGATTTTGCCTATATGCTCTGTATTCACCTGTACATTCAACATATTTGTGGTTATTGCTCGGATGTGTGTGTATGCCTTTTGCCTCTGTCAACAAAAATAAAAGTTTAAAAAAAAAAAAACATCCGACTCATCCAGAGTATCATGAGAAGGAGTTGCTGGCCAAGTCCCCTGATCAGCGTCCCCATGCCAAATATTTTGAGCATCATCCCGTTTGTCTGGAAAAAGTATGTAGCATCCTGTTCGTCTTGGACGTCTTCAGAGACAACCTGTGCTGGAGAGTGATAAAGTCTAGGACTATTGGTAGGTGGCTCCCTCACATATATAAAGAGTGATTTGTAATTGGGTACTTTTCCATAAAGGACACAAATTCAGAAACCATATCCATAGGTTTCTCAAATGTTTCTTTGGTCCAAGTACCTGTTCTATGGGCTTCAGGAAAAGGATATAACATTTCCTCTGGATCTACAGATTTCTTTTACACTGCAGGGACTTGGATAAAGTATCAGAGGTGTGTATTATTTGGAAAGGAATTGAAAGTGAGTGGCATCTTTTTGTGTACAGCATTAACAACAATGCTATGAATCTGAAATTCACTGAATGTCACAGTTCCACTGAGATTGTATAAGTGGATGTCAATGTGAGGCTTGACAACCTTGGCATTCATACATCTCTTTACAAAAAAACCACCAATACAGGCTTCCCTGCATGCCACGAGTTGTCATCCGCCCTCCTGTAAGAATAGCATCCCTTATGGCGAATCTATTCGCTTTCAGCGCAATTGTACAGATATTCTTGAATTTGACCGGTGTTGCATTCTGGCTGCCGCTGGTTTTTTACAACAGGGTTACCCAAAAAAAGATCATAGAAATAGCCTTTGTTAAAGCATGTGCACTTTCGCGGGAAAAGCTATTGCATGGTCCTACCAATAAGAAGAACAATGACCATGATGATCCCCGTCTTGTCGTCACCTTTAATAATGTGTCATATGATGTCAGGAAGATTATTATGAGACACTGTCGCATCCTTATGCTTGACAAAGATCTTGGTCCAGTACTGCCGAAGTGCCCTATTCTGATCTACAAACAAGCACCTTCGCTGAAGGACAGACTGGTTTTCAGCTATTTATCTCCTGTACAAAAAAACTCTACTATGACCAATTGGCTACCTATCTTTCCTAAAGGGTTTACCAAGTGCCAAAAATGTAAGGCCTGCCCACACGCTACTGCCTGTAAATCCTTTATACATCCCATTACAGGCACTGAATTTAGGCTAAAACATTTTATCAACTGTGATACCCCTTTTGTAGTGTATGTTCTTGTATGTCCCTGCCAAAAATGGGTCGTAGGATCTACTATATGTATATTTAAGCTCAGAATTTTGCAGCACCTTAGAGCCATTAAGAATTTTGACCCTACGTACCCCATGGCTAAATATTTCAGGCAGGAACATGATAGTGATAGTGATGTTCACCTTCTCACGTTTTTTGCTGTGGCCCATGTCCCGACTCACTTGAGAGGAGGTGACCGAACCTTGAAACTTAGACAATTGGAAACCCGGTTTATTTTGGACTTTGATACTAAATACGCCAATGGTCACAACGTGGATGAGGAGTTGTATACTTTTATGGGAATTTGATACTTTGTTCCTTTTTGCTCCAGTTTTTCTTGTTCTTGTCCGTTTGATTTTGGTTACTTAATATTGCTTCTCTTGGGTACCAATAAGATACATTGCTATGGCCTGGAAATGCCCTTTTTATTTTAACTTTATTATCTGTGTTACTCAACCAGATTCATTTTTTTCTTGGTTTTAAGGCTGTCTTGCCATTCTGAAACATTAGGGAAACACAACCTTATGATTATGATATAGGTTTATTTCAAATCTACCTTTTCTATAGATATTGCTTCTTTTCTTTCCATTTTCTCCCTTTTCTCCCTATCTGTTATTCTATCAGGCTAAGTACTGTGTAGATTTCTTGTTTTCATATTTTTGCCTTTGACTGTGTGGCCATTTGATCAACAAAAAAACAACTTTTTCACAGAATTTATGGTATATAGTTTTTATATAAACTCTGGCCTGCAGCCATATGTAATTCGATGGGGAATTTTATCGGAATGTACTTGCACTTTATGAGTATCAAAAAAACTTTGGTTGATTGTCTGCTGCTGCTATGTTTACATAGAAATGCACTTGCACGTTATGCTGTAGCTGTGGGCTTCCCCACTGATGAGATCTTTCGCTATTGCACTTGCACTTTATGGCCCATTTTTAGAAACAGGTTTTAATTCTATGGTCGCATTTTTTGATAGTGATGCATTTAATTTTAACAGCCACCATTGGCTTCATATTTATATTGTTATTTCTGGATTTCTATGACTTTATACTGCTGCTATGTTAATATGTTTACATAAAATTGCACTTTCACTTTATGTTAAGCTATTGGCTGCACGTCGGAAAGTGAGGTCTTCATTTCCAAAACAGATACCTGTATGTATGCATTCATATTCATAATCCTTAACTTTCAATTATGGGACCTATATTTTCAGTATTATGTTTACCTCTTATTTGGTGACATTTTAAACATGTTTCTTTAGTTATTTGACTGTGCAATGTACTATACTGCCATATCAAATTGTATCTATCATTGATATATATTAGACTTTACTCCAGTCTAATATGGCCGCCCTGGCTTTCACGGCACAGTGGCTGACTTGTGAAGACAGGCAAAATGGAAGAGGGAAAACTGTGCAATATGTATTGTGTTTGTCACTCTGGTTCCCTAGCGTGACCAAGCGCTCGTGGAAGCGCGAAACGCGTTGTTCAAGCCCCATCCTTGGCATCCTGCTTTGTTTTGGGGGGGTGGGGGTGTGCGTGTTTACCCTTTTTTCTTACCATCATTAAAACTCGTTACTTTACACTGATTAGAGTTCGTCATTTTTTGGGACCAGCAGTACCTCATGTCTGGAGTGCAGTTTCTTTTCCTCTGCTGTGTTGTTCGATATGTATATATAGGCTATATGGCTGTGTAGGCGGCAGTGGTGTAGGTGTGGAGTGTTTTCCTCCATGTTTGTGTTTGGATATATGTTTCGACGGCCGTTTCAATGCATCTGAATCGGCGGTCGATGGGCGTTCATGGGTGGCATTTAAATAGTGCCCTTTCCCCATGTGTATGGTCTCAATGCGCTTTGTGGTTGAAACGCCCTTGTGACTGCAGTCCATGAGTGGGATTCTGAGAGTTAGTTTAAAACTGTGTGTGTGCCTTTTGCCAGGTTAGGACTTCGGTGGGCTGGCTAGGCTCCAGTAAGCATCCTGGGGGTCAGGCACATCAGTGGGTTCTGTTGGTGGTTTAGGATAAAGTGATAGTGTTGTAGATTGTGCCGAATTAACCAAACTTTTTCGTCAGTTGTCGCTGCATACTAATGGCAGAGATGTTGAGGTACGTCAGGGGATTAGGCGGGGAGGGCTATGCGAGCTGCTAGACCAGAATAGCATAAACATAGCTGCATTCTAGAGTGCATTGATGGTTGGCTGTGCCTTTGGCCATTGTCCACAGAAGTGGTGCAAGGTATGCATACCGTAAACTTGGATGCAGTTCATCTTCGATGTTGTTTTTCTCGGTCCAACACGATTGGCTGGTCTCGCCAGTTGTGGTCTCCCTAGATTGAAAGTCTGAGCAGTGGGAGAGGGGCCCAGAGGGATGGGGGTGATGTACAATCATCTGTGGGTGAGGAGGGGTGCGAAAACTAGTCATGGTGTGCTGCTGCGAACACTGCCAAATCCGCAGAGGTTTGGTGGCTAGGTGTGTTGTTGAGTCTGGGCCAGCGTTTCTGTGCGTGTATCAACAGTACAGAGAGAGAGGGTTTCAGGAGGAGCAAGGGAAAAGCCAGGTTTTGAGGGCCTTTCTGAATGCCAAGTGATTGTCAAAGTTGCAGATGTGCAGGGGCAGAGAGTTCCAGATGATCAGCTCTTGGACTGAGGAGGAGGATCTGCTCAGTCTGGTGAAGTTGTAATGTGGGACAACTAGGAGAGATGCTGTGCCGGATCTGAGTGTTCATGGGGGGGTAGAGAGGGGTAGCGATTGCCTGTCTTGGAGGAATTCCGGGTCGGTGGTGGATGGCACAGTGAGTGATGCACATGGCTTTAAAAGGTTGTGTGTCGACCAATAGGGCTTAGAGACATGTAACAAGCGCGGCAGAGAATGCTCAGCAGGCTTTGAACGCAAGAGTTCAATAGCTTTCGACACTTTAGACAAAAGGCTAGGTTGCTAATGAAGCTCCGTTCAACAATCCTGTTAAAGTTTGTCTAGGGGTTGTGTGCTTTCGTGAGTGCACGTGTGCGCCCTTTTCGCCAGAGGACTTCCCCATAGAGTTTTCGGCTGACCTACTGGCGCTGGAGACCGGCACGCGGGAGTCAGCAGACTCCCCCCAGTAAGTCTTTGTTAGGAAAGATTAACCTTGGGTGCAATTTTCCCTCCATTATTAAACACCCCAAAGTTTTTGCTTTTGTTTGGAGCATCTAACATGACTTTCCAGACGAGCACAGCCTTTAGCTATGCTCCTCTGGGCTTTCGCTCATTTGTTATGGGGAAACAGGCACGTCCTCCAGGCTGTAAGTACTGAGAAACTATGTTTCCCTTAATCTTCGACTTTGTTGCCATTTCTTGGTAATATTTTATCTATAACCCAAGTACCTTAACAGTAACACGCCTAGGGGTCCTCCAGTTTTATGGCCCTAGCCACCCTCTAAGGATTTTTGGGTGTTTGTACAAGTGTGTCTGGGACAAACTGGTGGCAGCAGTCTACTTTTAAAGCATTTTTACTTCGTTTTTAAGACCCATACTGCATTTACCGCATTTGGCCTAAGACTGACCAGTGCCGAAAATGGCTGTGCCACAAAGTCTTTTGTTCTGATCTTTAGCCATTGTGTCCCTTTGCCTTCTCCCAGGTCGAGAGACCTGGGTACTCCTTATTTGGGCATGCAGCCTCCGGTGAAAACCGCAACTTTTGCGGGATCCTGCATGTCATGTGTGCTTGTGCCCAGGAAGAGGGTTGGGACAGTCTGGTGCCAATCCACACTACTGGTACCAGTATGTCTGGTGGCCATGAATGACTGGAACCACCGTGGACCACGATTGGCCCACGTCTGGTGTGCATTCAAGAGCAGATCTTCCATTGGCTAGCTAAGATTTGAGCACAAAAATGAAACTTGGATAAGAGAAAGGGCTCTGCATCCATTCCAAGTGGATCTACTGAGGATCACACCAAACCTCATAAGGAGCCAAGAAGAAAGCAGACTCGAGGACCGCCAGTGACGTGCTTGGAAGGTTTGGCAACCTGACCCTGCTGTTGTCACGTCTGACCTGTTTCTTCATCGACCCAAGAATGCCTGCCAGGGCGCTTCGCCCATTTGGAGTAGTTGGAACAACTTTTCTCGGCTTCTCCTACTTAACTTTGCAAAGAGCCTCTTGGGAAGTGTTCCTAGGCCATCAAGTGAACTTACCAGCTTGGGGAATCACTAGCTTGAGGTCCTGGGCCCTCTTCCGCCAAAAGTCATTGTCCTATTTACGAGTGTGTGCCACACCGCTGCGTCACCCTGCTGGGGCAAACCCTCCTGAAAGTACCTGCAGTTCTTGCTTTCCGTTTCCTGAGCCGAGTCTCGACGGAACTAACCTTCTTCCTCCTTCAAGGGCTGAGAAAAAGCAAACGCCCCGTCACGGACAATCTTCTCATACCGCTGCCACTAAGAGCTGCTCAGAGCTGGAGCGTAATGAAACTGCAGGGTTAACACGAACAGGCAAAGTGGGCTAAACGGCCAAAGTTTGGTCCGGACTGTGTCGAGGGTTGGTGAGTACATTCCTAGCTTACCGGAGGCACCCTGGTACATCCAATCACTTTTACACTTCGGTGAATACCTTTGGAGCGGAGGCTATGCCGAAGGGTAGCACCTTGAATTGATGGTGTTGATTTTCTATTTTGAAGCGAGAATTTTCTGTGTAGTGGAACATTGAAATATGAAAGTATGCATCTTTCATGTACAATGTTGCCATTTAGTCCCCCTGTTTTAGCAGTGGGATTACTTCTTGTAGCGTTGTCGTTCTGTGGCTTGACATTGTGTTTGGGGGGCACAGGTCTAGGGACAGGGAGCATTGTAAGGTCTTTCTTTGGCACAAGGATTTAAATTGAAGAGATACCCTTGTTTACCTGGTTTAACGGGACGATCTCTATGGCGTCCTTTTCTAGCAGTGCTTTGACCTCTTCTAGCAAAAGGCGTTGTTCCGGGGCGTGGCTTGGAGCACCAGCGATGTGGTCGCTCTGCTGAAGCCGCCCGTGGATTGCCCGTTGCCGCAGCAAAATTCATGCGGTTCCCTTCGCTGAAATGACTCGCTGACATTAGCAATAAGGAGCGGAACCGCCAGAGCACAAGCGGTCCGAAGATGAAGAACTTGCAAGGATGCTCTACGCCCGAATTTGTCGTCTGAAACAAAGCCCTGCTCCCCTCGGAAGAAGCAAGATGGCGGCCGCACCTACGAGCTCAGACGCAGCCAGGAAATGGAGGCAGATTTTACGCTGACCCAGGACTCGAAACAGAGGAGAGCCCGAGTACAGCCTGCAGCCCGAAGCCGGATGCACAATGTGACCCAGATCTAACATAACAGTGAGCGGGCCAGCGGAGCTCTAGCTGGCGGGAGCAACCCCGGCGCCCAAGCGTGACGCGTGGCGGCGGAGCCCGCAGCGAGGCCGCACTCCATAAGCATCTTAGAGCCGGCGGGGCGAGTGCCGCCTGCCCCAGCCCTGCAGGGCACCGAAAAACAGACTCTGGACACAGACAACCCAGGCCTCCCTACCAGCCTACTCCGCCAGAAGACGCCAGGACCCCGCTTCAGCGGGCGGTAACCTCAGCTGCAGACCCACACCTGTGGACTGGGAGCACCCTAAGACCACGCGCCCCACATAAGATCCCCCTGGCGGTATAACAAAATCGATGGTCTAAACCAACAACCTCGCCGCGACCTGCCTCCCATGGGTTTCCTGGGGCACCCCGGCCCACATCCCTGCCCAACCTCATTGCTTGCAGAACCTCTGCCGCAGCCGCCATGACGAAACAAACGAAGGCTGGCAAAAACTCGGGCATAGCTACTATGTTCTCGATGACAGAAAAGGGTAAGAAACAGGACCCTCCCAATCTTACCCCGCAAACACCCCGTGGAGGAGACAAAGCCCTCGCTACCAAGGGAGACCTGGTGGCTTTTATGGCGGATATCAAGTCCAAATTCAGCTCATGCCTAGCAGAAATCTCCACCAAAGTGGAACATACAGACCAGAGGGTGACTGAGGCGGAGCAGAGGCTGGGCGAGGTCGAAGAATGCTTACTGGAACATACGACCGCACTAGAGGAGGTGCAGCGCTCAATCAGAGCCCTACAAGATAAATACGAGATCCTAGAGTATAAACAAGAGGACCTCGAAAACAGGGCCCGTCGGAACAACCTCCGGATCCGAGGAATTCCCTTCTCTGTACCCGACAAAAACCTGGCGGAATACGTCGGAGACTTCTTTCGGTCCTTGCTCCCAGATCTCGATGAAGCCCACCTCGTATTCCACCGCACCCATAGACTGCGCCCACGCCAGGGAATGGACTCGGATCTCCCCTCAGATGTCATCACCAGGGTCCATTTCTTCTCTACTAAGGAGGCCATCTCGGCGATCAGCCGTACCGGGGACAAACTCTCTTTCCAGGGCTCTCCGCTCCAAATTTAGCAAGATCTCTCAATTCTCACCCTCCAGAAAAGAAGGGCGCTCCGACCCCTGGCACTCTTTCTCCAAGACCAAAAGGTGCGTTACCGATGGCTACGATGGCCATTTCCAGCGGCCTTGCAGGTCTCATTCAAAGGCGTGATGCAACGTATCAGTCACCTGGAAGATGCGAATAAAATCATGCACCCAACCTCACCTAGAGAATCCGCCTCAACAAACTCAGAGCCAACTGGAGACCCAGAACCGGCCCCCCCCCCCCGAAGCCAAGGCGGCCATCATGGTCAAAGGTGCAGCGGAACAACCGGAAGAGATAACTGAAGATCTAGGCGCTCACCACACCTTTCTCACCAACCGCTTGATCCTGCCCCGCAAGGAACCGTCATGTTCGGGGTAATGAACATGCGCCATTAACTGCGGCGGCGGGCAATATCCACGGCTCATGCCCGTTCCAAGAGACGTTCCAACTCGGAGTCCTTGGAAATTCACAGTACTGTATTGCTTGTTCACACAATGTTGGCCCACCCGCTGGTTAAAGTTACGGCCCCCCGTTGGGGGCTCGTGTTAAAAACCCAAGTGCAGGTTGACCCCTTCTTATCTCTCACAAGCGATGGCGGTTGACCCAGGCGCCATCGACCCCCCCCCCTCCCCCAATCCAGTCAACGGGGGGGAATCTGGCCCCAGACCAAGCCTCTCCCTCAATGTCAATGGGCTGAACTCTCCCGCCAAACGGAATAATATCCTGCAAAAACTCCAAGATGAGGAGGCCGCGGTGGCCATGCTGCAGGAGACCCACCTGCTACGAGCAGACTTTGGGCGTCTCCGCTCCCGGATGTATCCACTCCAATTCTTTGCCTCGAGAGAGTCTAAAAAAGGAGGCACTGCAATCCTCTTCAGGAGAGACCTACAACCTCAAATCCTGGACACTAAAACATGCCCAGTAGGCCGGTTCATAGCAGTCAAATGCCTCCTCCTTGGTGACATATATACCTTTGTCTCCGTATATGAGCCTAACTCTGGCCAATCAAATTTTTACGACTCCTTGAGCACATCTCTTTCACGCTTCATAGAAGGCCAGGTGATAATAGGAGGGGACTTTAACGGAGTACCAGACCCGATAAGAGACAAGTTGCACCCTCCGACCCCGAACGACTTCACCCAGGCTCTGAGCCTCCTACACCTATTCAAATCCCTGGAAGTAGTGGACTCATGGCGGGTCCTACACCCCAATGAAATAGACTATTCTTTTCACTCCAACGTCCACAGAACCTTTTCACAGATCAACCTCCTCCTGGCGTCCCCACAAACTCTCGCCTTCGTCAAAGAAGTGTCTATTGGTTCAAGAATTCTATCTGACCACGCGCCAGTGATCATGGAGATCCGGGCCCAGAATCCCACCCCTAAAGCTCCCCGTAAATGGTCATTATATGACCCGATCCTCAATGACATGTCGGTGAGACAGAATCGCGAAGGCGATCAAGAATTTTCTTGAAGAAAACCCAGCTTCTGATACCTCCCCAGCGAATAACTGGGACGCCATGAAGGCAGTGATCAGAGGCGTCCTGATTGCACAGGGAGTAGCCTATCATCGGAACAGGCGGCAGACCAGGATAACCTTGGAGGAAGAACTGAAAGCGGCAGAGGAGATCCACAAAGAAAAATGCTGGTCCCCCAAAACGCAGCGAGCCCTACGCATGGCCAGAAAGAAGCTGGAGGCCCACTACGCGGAACAGACCACACAATTAATGGCCAAGGCCAAACAATCCTACTATGCAAAGAATAATAAGGCAAACAAATTCTTGGTAGCCAAACTGGCCAAAATAAAACGAACACCATCTCCGGCCTGCGCGACCCCCAGGGAGCTGTCCAATATTCAGAATCTAATAAACAGCAACTGGCGGTAGCCCACTTAACGCAGGGCATGACGGCTACTCCACGAGACCGGCTAAAACAGAAGGAACACCTGCAGAGTGTAGCACTGTTCCAACTCTCCACTTCGGCAAGGGAATCTCTGGAGGCAATGATCACAGAAGAAGAGGTTGAGGAAGCCATCAAATCGCTCAGATGGATTCTCGACAAGGTACTACAAATTATTTAAGCACCAGCTAACCCCCCCCCACCCCGTTAGTAACTCTCTTCAACTCCTTCAGCGATTCTGGCTCAGTAACCCCCACGATGAAGGAATCAACCACTGTTCTTCTACTCAAGCCAGGGAAAGACCCGAGAGACCTAGCCTCCTACAGACCAATAGCACTATTGAAGATAGATGCAAACCTATAGTCCAAAGTCCTTGCGAATCGTCTGGGTCGCATCCTACTGGAGATAATCCAGCCAGACCAAGCAGGCTTCATCCTAAATCGGTCGGCAGGGGACAATATCCGGAGAACTCTAAACTTGGTGGACATCGCCACCCAAAAATCCCAAAAACTAGTATTGATGGCACTAGATGCCACCAAGGCATTTGACAAGGTGGACTGGCCATTCATGAAACGCACCCTGGGGGCCTTTGGCTTTGAAACAGCTTTTCAGACAATGATCCTGGCCAACTACAAAGGACCCAAAACATTTCTGAGGACCAACGGATCCATCTCAGCCCCCATCTGGCTGTCCTGTGGTACAAGGCAGGGCTGCTCATTATCACCTCTGCTTTTTGCACTTACCGTGGAGCCATTTGCCCAGAAAATAAAACAAAACACCCAGCTCACAGGCCTGCAGGTCGGCCCCTCCCAACACAAAATCGTCTTATATGCTGACGATGTCCTGTTAATGATCTGAGAACCCCGCTCCTCCCTGAAGCATGCCCTGGCAGAAATAAGCAGCTACAGTGAGATATCCGGCTTTTCAGTTAACTTTGCTAAATCAACAGCCTTGAGCATTGGCCTCGCCCCGGAGGAGCGGGAGACACTGACCAAGATGAGCCCGATCAAGTGGGAAAACAGAGCCATCCCCTACTTGGGGGGTCTACATCCCGGCGGACCCAAAAGAAACGTACCAGACCAACTTTCCCCGGCTATTTAAAGAACTGAAGGGAGACCTGAGACGTTGGACAACCCAGGAGATCTCCTTAATGGGGCGAATAACAGCCTGCAAAATGAACCTTCTCCCAAGGTTTCTCTATGCCTGCTCCTCCCTCCCAGTGGCAATCCCCGCACCAGCCCTTCGAGACCTGCAGAAGAAAATGGTGAAGTTCATATGGAGGGGTAAAAAACCTAGAATTCCTTACAAAACTCTACTGGGGGCCTCCAAAATGGGAGGGCTCGGAGTCCCAGACTTACAGGCCTACAGACTGGCGGCCCAATTGGCACACGTTCACGCATGGCAAACACTCACAAACCGCCCTAGATGGGTAGAACTGGAACAGTCACGGCTGCCCCCTACCCCTGCGATTCCTGCCACACATCCCGGCCCCCCTCAGGACACATTGGGGAGACCTCCTGCGGGCAACCAAATACACCCTGAGTGTCTGGGACTGGGCACTAAAACGGAAGGGCGTCCCAAGAGGCCTGAACCCGCAATCGCCGATTTTCCACAATCCAGCTTTCTCACCCGCGCAATTTTCAACGTTGGATAAAGGGAGGCCTTGAGACCCTGGAGCAGATGTACGAGGGGAACGCGCCATGCATGTTCGAACGATGCAAGGAGAAGTTCCAACTTCAGGAAAAGGACAGCTGCGCCACTGGTGCTCACAGCCTCAAATCCTATAAGCAGCAACGCGCGCCCCGACTTCACTGGAACTATCGCTCAAGGACCCCCCCATCTCGAGGTAGGATATCTACCTTTTACAGACACTTTTTGGGCGATTTCCTGGTTGAGAGCACCCGCTGCATGACCCAGTGGGAGGCCGACCTGGGGCACCCGATGGAAGACCAAACATGAGTAGACATTTGGACCCGAGCACACTCCTCGTCCTCCTCTGTCACCAATAGGGAATGTGCATATAAGATCATGCTGAGGTGGTACTACCCCCCTCTTAGGCTCCATCACATGAATCCCAGGGTGGACCCCTCCTGCTGGAGAGGATGTGGCCACCCAGGCTCCTTTTTTCCACATGTGGTGGGCGTGCCCGAAAATCCAGCGATTTTGGAGACAATGCCTGGGGACAATTACACAGATCACGGGGGCAACGATTCCACTGGAGCCAGGCCCCGTTCTGCTGGGGGCCCCAGTCCCGGCGATCTACCCACGCTTCGGAAATAGGGCGAAACTGTTGACCCAATGCCTTTTAGCCAGGAAATTGGTGCTGGCCTGCCACTGGAAGTCCCCGGACGGCACCTGCTTAGCTCATTGGTGGACAAAACTATGGGACATACTGATAGCGGATAAGGTGACGGCGGCAAAGGCCGGGGTCCTTCACCGTTTCCAGAACATTTGGGGCACTGTACTGGACTATGACCAGCGATTTCCCCCCCTGATTTATAAGCCTATCAATGCCTGAAGGACCCTCGGAGCCCGGGAGGAACCCGAAGGGGACACAAACTGTGGGGCCGCAGAGAGGAGAGCACGGAGAGTGGAGGCCTGGCAGGGGAGTGGAGGCCTGGCAGGGGAGTGGAGGGAGGGGGGACGGGCCCGAGGGGAGGGGGTTAGGGGTTAACACGTCTTTGCTACTATTTATGATGTATGCTTGTCAACCTGCCTCGATTTAAAATAAAATTTTCAAAAAAAAGAAAAAAAAAGGTGTTCCTCCTGCGTTGTATGTTTTAGTCTTGGCGGGTGATTGGGTAGTGTTTGTATGAGTTCTATGCAATAGCCTCCCGCTATGGTGGAAAGCACTCATTTGTTTGACGTGATCCCTTCCCATGCGTGGGTAAAATGACAAATGCGACCTCCAACTGGAAAAGCATGGGAGGGAACCTGCAGCGGGTGGTCATTGCTTTGGTGGGGTGGAGCCTCTGGTGAAAGAGGATCTCCCTCTACTATGCAACCTTTTTGCCCTCTTTGAAAATGTAGCTGGGAGGATTGACCTTGCAAGGAACCTCAAGATGAAGCTTGTCTGCCCTGGTTGTAGTTGGAGAACCGCCAGGAGTTTTGTCCTCGAAAATGCTGTGAATTAAATGCACCGCTTTGTACAAATGGTTTATTTGTTAGCTGTCCCAGGGACTTGAGGGTGTCGTACTCCTCTTTAGCACTTTTCAGAGCGTCCTCGATTGCCTTCCCAAATAAGGAGTTTGGTTCAATCGGCATATTTAGCAGGGTGGCTTGTTTCCAGTTTAAAAACAGATTGGCATAGCCATGCATGGAGCTTAATGAGGGTACCCCCAGCAACAATACGGCCTGCATTATCTGCTGTGTCCAGATTATCTTTCAGGATGCGACTTGCCACCTGCTTACCCTTAGCTATTGTTTTTAAAATCTGATTTAAAGGGTTCTGGGACAGTCGATTTTTAGTGAGACCTTGTGCCATTTGTGGCAATTATAACTAGCCAAGAGTGTGGTGACTGGCTATTCTTACTTGGTAAGCAGCAGAGGAAGCAACTTTCCTGCCCAGTGTATATATTGTCTTTCTCTCCTCATCAGGAGAGGTTTCGGCAGAGGCTAAGGGTGTACACGCTCTTTTCCTTGTGGTAATCACTACCAGAGAATCAGGCTTTAATTGGCCACCGATGTATAATGGGTCTGAAAGGGCTGGTATAAACATCTTCTAAATACGTGGGTTAACTTCCTTTGTAAGGTTGGGGGTAAGTAATGAAGGCTGATCGTGCCATTGGATTGACCGCAGGTATTAACTGTGCTGCAGACCTTTTATCCCAAAGGATGTCCTCTACAAAGTCCTTGTCGACTTGAGCATCCTGTATATCGATTTTAAAACGTTCCGCAGCTTTTAAGAGGACCTCATTATATCGCAACTGATTGTCTACAGGGGAAATTGGCTACGGGTTGGTCATGATGGTCCGGAGATTGTAGGATGCATATGTCGTCATAATATTGGTCTATATATCTAGGTCTCACTGGTCTGCTATTGAACCTAGCGTCGATGTAGTATAGGTCCTCAGGGGTGTTTACCGATGTACTAAGCTGGGCAGTTTCTAGGCAGGGTCTTTTGCCGTTTGGCTGCTTTATAGCTGTTTCATCTTGAGAGGGCCCTTGGAGGCTGAATAGTTGATTAGGGTGTTGATCATCAAAAAAATGAAAGCTAGACATTCTCCTCATTATTTTATCAAATTGTTCAGGGGTCCACTTTGTGGAGCTTGGTAAAACTGTGGCAACAGGGGTAGAGAAAGCCTATGATGCAGAAGGTCGTTTTTGGTGTATTGCCCCCAAGATGGTGCCACTAGGGGCAGCGTGTTCTTTATCCCTTGAAACAGACAGGGGCGTAGAAGATTGAGTGCTTTGAAGTTTTTGGATTGGAGGAGAGTTTCTGGGACATGTTTTTTAATGAGTTCTCATTTTGGAAACAGAAAAGGCAGTCGATCGTCTTTCGATGCACGGTCGCCGGTACCCAAGGACTGGTCCGATTTGCTTGCGCTGACGGAAACCGACTTCAGCATCTGTTTTGTGTGCCTGTCATTTGGCGAACGGGATGGCCGAGAGGACAGGGACTTTTTGGACCTTCCCTTCGAAACCACGTGTGGCTTAATCGGTCGACTGTCGTCCATGGGGGGAGGGGGAGCGGTTTAGTGTGGTGTGCAGTGCGGGTGTTTGAGCCGCCGGGTGTCATCTCCATAGCAGAACTACCGGCCTGCCTGTTGGGAGTCGGGGGCTCGCATGCTGGAAAACGGCAGGTCCCGATCACCCTAAGCATCACTTAGGACACCGACGCTGCCATCGCTGGAGGCACCCTCCATGTCCATGGAGGACCCCGTCAGCATACCGTGATGGGCCCAGCGCTTAGTCTTCTGGTCCTTTACTGTTTTAAGTCAAACAGTTTGCAGAACTTGCACTACTTTACGGCTGATCCTTGGGAAGGCAGAGGTTACACACCCTGTGTGAGTCCTTCCGAGGAAACTTCCTGTTACAGGAAGGGCAGAATTTAAATGGTGTACTCTCCCTATTCTAGAGAGATGGCAGCTCGGCGATGGGAAGGGAAGAATAGGGAAATGGGCATTCTCTAAAAGAAGAAATGATGACCTCCCCCCCACTCTCCCTGCTGTGAATGGCTGAGGCCCGTCGGGGCCCCACTAGGCTGCAGTAAAGATTCACGGAGACGGTTGAATCAGTCGTCGAAGAATCGGTCTTTGAAAGTCGCCGCCAAAGATCTTGCTTTGTACGGCTGTCAAAAAAAAGGAAGGAAGGAAAGTCTATATTAAAACTTTGTATAATTAATGGTGTTAGCCAGAAGGAGGAACTCTGCAACTTGCGTCTGACTATAATGGCAGAAAAAACAATCTGAGGGACCTCGACGTGTGGAGGACATGGGTACAGGAGACATCACACTAGGGATAGTTTTACTGGCATGCCCTGTCAACGCCCCTTTTCGAGTATCGAAAACAAATAATGTAATACTCTGCAACTGCCACTAGATGCCGGCCTATGCAGAGCATGTGATAGATATGGGATATATTACTCACCGTAATTGTATTTCTGATGCTTGTATCTGCTAAGATTCACATGCTCTGCATAGGCTGACATCTAGTTGAAGCTGCGGAGTATTACAGTTGTTTTCGAAACTCGAAAAGGGACATCGACAGGGCGTGCCAGTAATAATATCCCTAGGGTGACATCCACTGTACCCATGGTCCTTCACGCATCGAGAGTACCTCAGATTGTTTTGTTCTGACGTGAGGTTGCATGAAGTGTAGTGTGAGTACAGCTGTATCCAAGCAGAAAGCTCATATAACATCTGTGCACGTTCTCGCCGGGGAGGAAGGGTGGGCGCATGTGAATCTAAGCAGATACAAGCATCAGAAATATGATTACGGTGATTAATGTATCCCTTCTGAGGCTTGTGGAATCTGCTTAGATCACATGCTATGCATAGATTAGTGAGCAGTGTTAGGAGAAGGTGGTCGGCCATGAGAAGGAGCAGCCGAAAATAGATGTTTTAGAACCGCTTGTCCCACCTGTTTATCTGTCTTGGAATGTGTGCCAATACAGAAGTGCTGAGTAAAGGTGTGTACTGAGCTCCATGTAGCAGCTTTGCAAATGCGGTCTAATGGGACATTTGCAATAAAGGCCAGCGAAGCAACAGTGCTCCTTGTGGAGTGAGCTTTTGGTGTAGAAGGCAGTGTCTTGTTTGATAATGAATAGCACAATTGAATACATCTTACAATCCATCTGGAGATGGCATTTATAGAAATGGGGTCCCCTTCCCTGCCTGGTGCTATGGAGACAAACAGTTGATCAGTTTTCCTAAGCGGTCTGGTCTTGTTTACGTAGTAAAGGACCGCTCTCCTCACATCCAGTGTGTGGAGTTTTACCTCAGCTGGGCTAGTTGGTCTCTGCAAGAAAGCCGGAAGATCAATAGATTGGTTCACGTGGAATTTAGAAATTAATTTAGGGGAGAACCTAAGATGAGCACGTAAAACCAATGTATCTTTATGTATGATAAAGAAAGGGTCCTGCACTGACAATGCTTGCAATTCACTTCTTATGGAAGTAATAGCCACTAAGAAGGCAGTCTTGTATGTCAGGTGTTTAAAGCTTGACTTATGCACAGGCTCGATGGGGGGCCCATGAGCTTTGCTAGTAATACATTGAGATCCCATCATGGCAGTGGGTTTGAAATAGGAGGGTGGAGTCTTAACTTCTTCCATGAAAGCCTTAATGACTGGAATTTTCCACCACAATACCTTACTCTGAGAGATGGTATATGCTGATAAAGCCACCAGGTGACACTTTATAGAGTGGAGTACTAACCGCAAGTGGAGCATATAGTTCAGAATGTGCGAAGGAGCACTTTCTATGGGGTTTATTTGTTTAGACGGACACCAAATTACAAATCTCCTCCACTTGTCAAAATAACAGTGTCTAGTGTTAGGTTTTCTTGCCTCTTTGAGGATATCCATACACCGCTGTGGTAAATTAAAGTGTCCGAACGCTGACTTCAGGAGTCATCCTGCCAAGTTCATGGAGTGTGGTAGAGGGTGCACGGTTGTTAACAGGTTGGTTAGGTATGGGAGTTTTATGGATCACACATCGCCAGTTTGCACAGATGTGGATACCATGGCTGTCTCGCCCACATAGGAGTAACTAGGATAAGTGTCATCGGTTCTCTGTGCATCTTGTTCACTATCCTGCTCATTAATGGAGTTGGGGAGGCGCGGTGGGGGAAGCGTATGTAAATTTCCCTAACCAGTTCATCCATAGGGCATTCCCCTTGGAGTCTGGCTGGGGGGACCTGGACGCGAAGTCGGGGCATTGCTTGTTTTCTCCTGTAGCGAACAAGTCTATTGTGGGTAACTCCATTGAGAGAAGATGTGGTCTACGACGCCTGAGTCTAGTTGCCACTCGTGTTCCTCTGGTAGGGGATCTCTGCTCAGGGAGTCCCTAGAGTGTTGAGTACCCCTGGAACCTGTTGTGAGGATATGGATATTCCTCGTCTGAGCCCCCATTTCCATAGTTTCTGTGCCAACTTGGACAGACTTGGAGAGCGTGTGCCTCCCTGTTTGTTGATGTTGAACATTGCAGTTGTGCTGTCCGTCAGGATCTGAACCGACTGGTTGGTCAGTTGCACTTCGAATGCTTGGAGTGCTTTGAGTACTGCTAGTAGTTCCAGCAGGTTGATATGGTTCTGTGCAGTGACTTGGGTCCACAGACCATGTGTTGTGTGGTGAAGATAATTAGCCCCCCACCCGGAGAGTGACACGTCTGTTGTGACAATCGATTGCACTTCCAGATCGTGGAAGGGTTTTCCCTTTAACAGATTTTCTCTTGACCACCAGCGTAGGCTCTGTACTAGTGTTGGCGAAACGACCACTAGATCGTCCCACTGACCACTTGACTGAGACCATAGTTTTGCGAACCACTCGTGCATTGGTTGCATGCACATACATGCGTGTGGGACCAGATATACGCACAATGCCATCATGCCTAGCAAACGCATAGCTTTGCGTTCGCCTAACTGGAGACCGGCTCGATACTGTGGTATTTGCCGAAGCATGATCGCCACTCTTTCCGTAGAAGGGCAGGCCAAGCCTGTTCTTGTATCTAATACAGCTCCTAGGAACTGTTTTGATGTGTTTGGTAGAAGACTTGATTTATTCTCATTTTTCGAGAATCCCAATTGGAAGAGAAGATCTATGATTCTTTGCGTGTTTAGTATGCAAAGATTGGAAGTCTATCCTGTGATCAGCCAGTCGTCCAGATAGAGGTACACTGGGATTGCTTCCCTGCGCAAGTGCGCCTCCACCACCGCCAGTACCTTGGTGAATACCCTTGGGGCTGATGCTATTCCAAAGGGCAGCACGTTTAATTGGTAGTGCTGGTTTGCTACTTTGAACCAAAAGAGTTTTCTGTGTGCTGGGAGCATTGATATATGAAAATAAGCATCTATCATATCCAATGTTCCCATGTAATCCCCCCGTTTTAGCAGGGGAATTACTTCTTGTAGCGTTGTCATGAAGAACTTTTGTGGCTTTACATAAGTGTTTGCAGGGCACAAGTCTAATACTGGGCGCATTGTAAGATCTTTCTTTGGTACAAGGAAGTATGTTGAATAAATACCCTTGTTTACCTCGTTGTATGGCACAATCTCAATGGCATCTTTGAGGAGCAGCGCGTTGACCTCTTCTATTAAGATGAGTTGTTCTTTTGATGTTTTCCTTGGGCACGGAGGGAGGTTTGAGGGTGTCCCTATGAGCGCCACGCAATACCCTCCCGCTATTGTCGATAACACCCACTTGTCCATGGTTATTCCTTCCCATGCGTGGGTGAAGTTTGAAATGTGTCCCCTATTGAGGAGGCATGGGAGGGTACCAGTAGCGGGCTGTCATTATTTGGGAGGTGTGCCTCCACCTCTTGAAGTTGAGGCTCTCGCAACCACCTGCGAGGCAAAAAAACCTTGGGGTCATCTTCGGCTCCACTGTCTTTCTCCACTCACATTTCAGACATTTCTAAAAAGTCCAACTACAAGTTACACCTCCTCAGAGGTACACTTCCTTTTCTCCCCTTCCCCCAGCAGCTCACTATCTCCAGAGCCCTGGTTCTCTCAAGGCTGGACTACTGCAACAGCCTCTTCCTCAATCTCCCTGCCTCTGCTCTGCGCTCTCTGCAGCTCATCTAGAACAGAACCGCAAGACTTATCCTTGGCCTCAAGACAAGGGACTGCATCTCTCCAGCGCTGAAATCCCTTCACTGGCTCCTCGTGGCTGCAAGGATCATGTTCAAGACCCTTTGCATTGTCCACAAAGCTTTCTGGGGGCCTGAGACCTACCGATATAAATACTGTCCTTCCCGAGCCCTCCGCTCATCTACCTCCAACCTTCTGCAAGTGAGCCGGTTCTCCAAGCTGAGATTTGGAGGGAAATCTTTATCCTCTGCAGGGGTCTACCTCTGGAATAGCCTCCCTGCCGCACTTCGTCTTGAGCCTGATTTCCTTAAGTTCCGGAAACTCTTTAAAACATTCCTCTTCTCCTGTTCCTTCTCTCTCCCTCTACCCTGCTAACCTTTCTCTGCGCTATATCCCTCTCTACCCCCCTTTTCCGTTCAGCCTGCTGACTGGCCGCCTGGTGTACCTCAGTCTTACAGGTCCCTTGGGGCCCTCGCCAGTACTCTCGCACTTGCCTGTGGGCTTATACTTGCCTCATCATTACTGCACTTGGTCAATGATCCATGAGAGTGCCATCTCTCAGCAATTAAACAAGCCTGCGACTGACTGGGCGCACTTGGTCCCCTCCCGCACACCCCTCACCCGCTGCACTTGTGCCCCCCATCCTCTCTCCTGCACCTGTCTGCACACTTGAACGATCCGAATGTACCATGCCTTGAAGATAGTCTTTTTCCCTGGTCTCCCCTCCTTGCATGATGGCGTCTCAATGCACTTGACAAAATGGCAGAATCGTCATCAGACCTATTTGCTATTATCAACACCATTAATTGTATTATATGCACATGTTCCATGCACCCAATCTGCCTGTGCAGACTTCTATCATTCAGAAGTTCAAGGGCGCTGAATGACTGTTTTTTCCCCTTGTTCCCACCCTCCTTGACCGCTTTGAAACACTTGCTTTGTATATAGGCGCTTTACAAATAAACAATACCATACACCATATAATATATGGAGGTGATTGCTACAAGGAATACATTTTCAGGTAAAATGCTTTATGTTGGCCTTGTGCATAGGCTTGAAAGGTGGCCCCATGAGCTTGGAGAGCACAACATTGAGAGCCCAACCCAGGGGAGGGTTGGAAATTGGGGGTATAGCATCTTTACCCCTTCCATCAATGCCTCGACGAAAGGGACTTTCCACCAGGACACCTTGTTCTGTGAAGTGGTACAAGCCGATAGGGCCGCCAGATATAGCTTTAAAGAATTGAATACTAGGCCAGAGTCTAGTAAGTTAAGCATGTAGTGTAGAATGTTAGCTGGAGAACATTCCAATGGGTTTAGTTATTGTGCTGTGAACCATATCACAAATCGTTTCCACTTATTAAAATAACAGCACCTGGTGTTGGGTTTCCGAGCTTCTTTGAGGATATCCATACACCTTTGTGGAAGATTAAAGTGCCCAAACTCTATTACTTCAGGAGCCGAGCTGCCAACTTCATAGTTTGAGGATATGGAAGCAGTGTTGCCCCTCGTGCTAGGGCAGCATGTTGAAGGGGCACAGAAGTTTGATTGGTTTGCACATTGCTAGTTTGAACAATTAGGATCAGAGTGACTTGTTCCTGGTGCATCTTGTGCACGA
The DNA here is from genome assembly GCF_040938575.1 of Ambystoma mexicanum. NCBI lineage: Eukaryota > Metazoa > Chordata > Amphibia > Caudata > Ambystomatidae > Ambystoma > Ambystoma mexicanum. The sequence continues at coordinate 299,658,848 of NC_090940.1, read as the reverse complement.
TCTTGTTGAGGAGTGGTGTTGGTGGAAAAACATAGGCAAATTTCCCTGACCAACTCATTCACAGGGCATTCCCTTTGGACCCTGTTTGGGTTAACCTGGATGCAAAATCTGGGCATTGTGTGCTTAGGTTTGTTGTGAAAAAATCTAGAGGTGGATGCCACCATTGTGTGAAGATAGTGTTTAAAATATCTTTGTGAATTTGCCAGTCGTGTTCCTCGGGCATTAGAGTACTTCTGCTAAAGCATTGAGTTCCCCTGGAACGTGTTGTGAGACTAGGACCATGTTCCACTTGAGCACCCACTTCCAAATCATTTGGGATAACCTGGACAGACTTGGAGAGTGCGTCCCTGTGCTTGTTTAGATAAAACATGGCAGTGCTGCTGTCTGTAAGGACTTGCACTGTTCGACATTTTAGATGTTGCTGAAAAGCTTGAAGTGCCTTGAGGACTGCTAGCAGTTTTAGAAGGTTTATGTTGTTTTGGGCTGTTTATGTCCACATGTCGTGTGCTGCGTGATGAAGGTAATGGGCTCTCTACCCTGAGAGTGAGGCGTCCGTTGTCGGAATGGCTTGTTCTGGTGGATAGTGAAAGGGTTTTCCTTGCAGCAGGTTGTCTTTGGACCACCAGCTTTGAGCTTGTACTAGAGTCAGCGAAAGAATCACTAGATCATCCCACTGACCACTTGCCAGAGACAATTCTTTTGCTAACCACTCTTGATTTGGACGCATGCGCAGCTGCGCATGCGGAACCAGATGAGATGCATGAGGCCATCATCCCAAGCAGCACATTGCCTTGCTCGTGGTTATTTGGTGACCAACTAAATATTGAGGTACTTGAAACAACATGTTTTGAACTCGCTCGTTTGAGGGGAAGACCAACTCTTCTTGAGTTTTATGATTGCTACCAGGAATTGTTTCACTTGTCTGGGAACTACAATTGATTTTTTTTCTCATTGATGGAGACTCCAATTGAAGCAACGGACTGATTGTTCTTTGGGTGTTGAGTTTGCATATTTGTGGCGTTTCCCCTGTTATTAGCCAGTCGTGCTGATACGGGTACAGTGGGATAGATTCTCTGCCTAGGGGCACTGACACTACTGCTACTACTTTTGTTAACACCCTTGGACCTAAGGCAAAGAGGAGAACCTTGAATTGGTACGGTTTGCCTATTTTGAAGCGTAGATACTTTTTGTGCGCTGGGAACATTGAAATAAGAAAGTATGCCTCTTTCATACCTAATGTTGCCACGAAATCCCACTGGTTTTAACAGAGGGATCACCTTGTGTTGTGTTGTCATGCAAAACTTTTGTGGTTTCACATCTGTGTTTGATGGACGCAAGTCTAGTACAGGATGTATAATTAAGTCTCTTTGGTACAAGGTAGTACATTGAATAGATACCCTTGTTTCCCTGGTTTGCTGGGACTATTTCTATGGCATTTTCTTTACCAAAAAAAGTAGTAGTATGAGTCTTTCTTTTGGCGTAATTTTCCTGTGTCTTGGCAGGTGGTTCAGTGGTTTCTGCAGACATTCGATGCAGTACCCTCCTGCCACAGTGGAAAACACCCACTTACCTGATGTGATCCCTCTCCCATGTGTGAGTGAATTGAGAGATGCGACCTCCAACTGTAGTAGCATGGAAGGGGACCTGAATCGGGGATCATTGTTTAGAGGTAGCAGAGCCTCTAGTGGCAAGGCTCTACCTCTTTTGTACCCTCTTTGAAAGCTGCCAGATGACTGAGCCTGTGAGTTACCCCACGATTGTGATTGGCCTCACTGGTTATAACCTGTGGAGCGTAGTGGACCTTGTCCACAAAAAGAAATCTCCTGGTGTAAAATGCCCCTCGCTGGACAAAAGGCTTATTAGTCAATTGTCCTAATGACTTTAGAGTGTCGAGCTCTTCCTTGGCACTCTTTAGTGCATACACCACTGCTTTGCCAAATAAATCGTTCGGTTCGATGGGCTCAATGTATATTCTACCATTACATAGGCCCTCATGATTGTTTGGCACTCTTCTCAAACCTTGGACATTCGGCTAATTAGCAGCACGTAAGCAACAAAAACCAGTCGCAGGGGAACATCAGAAAACTGTCCTCCTTAGCTAATTAGCCTACCATCTCTCATCAGTTAGGCCCTAAGCCAAGGCTTCTTCTATGTAGTTGACCTTGCTAACTGTTCTCTTCCTACCATAGCTCTTAAAGGCATCTGTGTTCTTGCTATTATAGCACACAGCTCCTTATGGGCTGTGTTGCTGGGGACCCCGAGGATCCTCCTTTAAGATTATTTTTCTATATCCTCAAGTAACTACAGTTACTTAGGATAGAGATATACTTAGTATCTCCGTTAGGGAGAATGTCAATGTATGTGCCAATTTCCTTTAACCTTGCAGACCCCCAGCACTTTTGCTGGACTCAGGACTTTTTAATTTTTACTGAGTGGGTGGGACCTTTTTCTCACTCATGTATGTTTTTTGTTTTCTTATTTATAATACGCGCCAGACCCGAGGGTATCAAGGCACAGAGGATACAAGACACTTTTCAGCTCAGGTTACAGAGCTGTGCAGCTATATGCAGCAAAATATATATACAATTGCATATGGTAAGTATGTATTATACAGGTACAGCCGAGAAATAAAGACATCTTAGATATTTATATACAGGCAAGTTAAGGTAAAGACAAAATATTCACAAATGCAGAATATATACATAGCAACTCCTTTTACCCATTCCTCATGTAATGTTTTGTTACACTAACTCACGTGAATGGCTGGTGGCAGTGGTTTCTTTTTTACTACCTAGTGGCATGCATCTGCAGGCTGGTAGCTCAGCTGCAGTGGTGCACTCAAGGGTGACCATTTTCTCAAATGTCCCCTAGTCTTCTTTTTTCACCATTTCTTGTTCATTTCTTCTGGGCTTTTACTCTGTTTGCATCAGGTTTGAGACCTGTGTGTGTTTTGCCTTTGGCGGGATTCAGCCCTGAAGCCCGCCCAGGCTCTAGTGTGTCTAGAAAGGCAGGAAGTGAAGAAGGGTCCCAAAACTTCCCTGTCCTTTGTCTCTAGGTGTGCCTGAGCAAAACCAGTTCCAACTGGCAAGGCTGGCTGGCCTGAAGGACAGCCATCCTGCTGTGTGATTGACAGCCTAGGGCTGTAAATGAATGGGAACTTGCATAAAAAGTGAGCTTTTTGGGACGAAGAGCAGAGTCGACCACTGGAGGACAACATCTGAAGCAAAGAACGAGAGAAGATGCCAGCAGCAGCTTCCTGGACCACAAAGAGCCCAGTGACACCCTGCAGCTGTGCTGAGCAGTTTTCAAATCGACAGGGAAGACCCGTAAGGGACGACATCCTCCGTTAGGGTGGTGGGACCAACTAGTCTCGAGAAAAACTATTTTGGCGCAACCCCCGACTTACTTCGACATTCCAAGGCTGCAGGATCCCAATACCCGGGGTACCTCGGCTACCTGTGAGCACATTGTCTTCCAAAGTTCGAATCCGGCCCAATCTTTGTGGGCATCCAGAGGACCGTACAGAAAAACGAAATCTGCATCCAGAGTCCCCCTCACCAGAGTCCAGGACCGAGGGATCAAGGAACGTCTAACCAGAGTGGTTTGTTGTTCTTTGGCACTGAGAAAAAGGCGCCAAAACCACAAAGCCTCTGAATCGACGGAAGAAGCCCTCCAGACGTCCTTCCTTTTGTCACCACGACCAAGGACCAGGAACAAGGGTCTTCTGCATTGCATCCAGAAGGCATCCAACTGGAACAACTTCTTTTTGAACACAGACTATTTACGAACATTTTTCCAAGAAGAGCGTCAGAACTTTGACTTTGCCCATTGACTTTGGCTTTGCTGGCTCCCTTAAAGCCTCCTTCTAAACCTATTGGCTTTTGCACTGCTTGTTCCCTTACAGGTTTTAAATGTTGATCACTTTAATGCTGGTATAAAAGACTGCCTGCATCCCTTTGGGAGAATCTGTTTTTATGAAATATCAGTTTGTTCTGATCGAACCCTAACCTTTCCCTCCTTAATAACTCAATACTGCAAGGGTACAAAATAAGTGTTATACTGTCCTCAACTAACTTCACCTCTGGGTGCTGGAACATGTGTAACATATGAATGAATGAATTACTCACCTGCTTTATTATTATTCACTTTTTGAAATTAATCCTAATTTGGGATTAATGTTACAGCCAATTACTGCTTTTAAAAGAATGCTTTAAATATATGTGTATAAATAATGTATTATATAACCTTAAGTGTATAAGTGTTTACTTAGGTACCTGTATTTACTGAGTTATTTGTACAGCTCACATTACCCCTCTTAAAATAAGCCTGGCTGCTTAGTCACACTACCAACCTGTGTAGTACAGGCCTCTATTAAAAGGTGGGTTACCTAATACCAAGAGAAGTCTTGTGTAGTCCCACACCAGTTGGACTGCACTTATTCTTACCTAACAACCTCTCCCAAAACTCTACAGTCAGAGAGTGGCACACACCACCTTCAGTGGAGTGCCAAAGTGATACCTAGTATCCCCCTTTTCTCTACTCCTGTGACTTTTTAGTCACAGACAGTCTGCAAGTCATGGCTGGTGGCAGTGGACGTGTTCTACCAACTTTTGTGTAATTTTATACCTCAGGCTATGTCCATAGCCTCGGTAAAGAACAGTAGGGGCATCCAAGTACCAACTTGGGGCCTCCCTCTTCCCCCCATTACTAGTGTGGTTGCCCTTTATTAGCCCTTCTACCATTCTGGGAAGGGGAAGTCAGTGTGTGGGTTTTGCATTTGGCGGGAACCCCTGGGTATCCCCGCCTAGGCTCCAGAGTGTCTGGGTAGGCAGGAAGTGAGGGAGGAGTCTTCCACCCCCTGTCCTTTGTCCACCGGAGTGTCTGAATAGTACCAGCCCCCACAGTAGATCTGGCTGTCCTGAATGGACGTCCCTTTCTGTAAGATGCTGAGAGAGATTGTAGAGAAGTGTCTGCTTGAACTGTTTAAGGGTGAGGCTTCTGGAGTGAAAGCAAGTAGACCACTGGAAGCTGAAGTAACTGAAGACGACGACCAGAGACACCTGCACACCCTTAGCAACACTGAAGCGATCACTGCTGTCCTAACCCTGTTTTCTCTGCGACAGAGGAGCTCCGAAGAGGACGACATCCCTCTTAAGTCGGTTAAAAATTGTTAAGAAATTTCAGGGAAAATATCACTCTTGCTTTCGTTAGGGCTAGAAACAGCCATTTCATTGTTGGTTACTTAATCTACATTGACGAAATGCTATAAGCATAAGTAGTAAAGAGAAAACATTGTAAAGAATGTGGCTGCAAGAAGTATTTCAAAAGAATTCATGTGTCGAACTGTATCCTGTACAGTAAGCGGCCTTCTTGCTAGCAATGTTTATCTTACATAATAGCAAATCCCTATGAATAATTGGAGCTGTTTTAGGATTTCCCCAAACAGTCACAATATCTATGTTTCGTCTTAGTAAGGCTGAATAAGAATGATGTATAGAAGTGAAAACAGCATACAAGAATGTGTGTAATGTTACAGGTAAAGTGTTGTGTGCGTTTTTTGGTCTTCAAAACACTGTCTCGTTTGTTTCCCTTTAAAATTGGGATTAATCCAGAGTTCGAATTGTTTTTTATTTCATCTGTTCTTGTTGGCTCTTGGTAGCCGATCTAGTCTGCATTCTCTTAACAACTTCTCTTGCTTCACTGCCAACAGGTGGCAGAGTGTAAGGGTCTCTCCTTTGTAAGGTTTTACATTAGTCAGGTGCAGCCAAGCTCGTCTTCATTGAATCTTCACGGTAGTGGGAGTGCCCTCCGCCCCCCTATACTAGGTACAGTCCTTCAAAACAGGGCTTATTCCAAGCTCAGCCAAAGCTCTTGACAAGCACTTAGAAGAACCTGGTCACCTGGATACAAACTAGGTGATAGTAACAGTTCAATTGGATAGACTGCTGTCTTCTTTAATCTTCTTCGACCCTTCGATTTTTGATCTGTAGGGAAATAAAAGAAACATTAGCGGTCATATTTGTCAAATAATCATGCATCTCGTCCCCTAATGTTTTTGCTACATTATGGGCATCAGTTTCTATTGTAGTGGCAGGAGCAAGTGGTACTCTCATGCGGCATCCAGTCACCAACTCATGAGGAGTCGGGTGGTGATCTGATCCAGGCTGGTCTCTCATTGCAAATAGGGCAAGTGGTAGGCAATGTAGCCATCCCTTTTTCAAAGTCAACTTAATCTTGGCAATCCTTTCTTTAAGGAGTCCATTTAAACGCTGACAAATAACATTTGACTGTGGGTGATGAGCAGAAATAAACCTATGCTTTATGCCTAATAGAAAAGTGATCTGTTCGAACATCTCATTTACAAAATGCAGCCCATTATCAGACTGCAGGACTTCCCATACACCCAATCCAGGAAACACCTTTAGCACAAGTATCGACTCTTCCCCCAAACAATCAGTCCGCGGAGACCTGAGAGGAATTTCTTCAAAGAGGCACCTGCCGACCGCCTCGTCTTTACACAAGTGTTTTCTCTGCTCTCCACAAGAAACGTGCGCAATCTTCTGGCTAACGGTGGAAAATGTCAGAAATCCAAGAGTCTGGATCTGAAACCATCATCTGCTACCAAAATCTGCAGTAGCACCCGGAGCGTTCCAAGTGCCGTATGGGATTACCAAAAAAATTAGCTTGGGCCCAAAAAAAACGCACAGAATCAAAGAATATGCCAAAATACTACTTTATTATCAGTTCAATGAAGAAGGGAAACCTGGTGAACAAACAGATGATAGCTAAAACACACAGCACATTTCCATTACGCAAAAGGCTTTATACCACGATGTAGGTCAGCGATGAGGTCATCCTATGTGGCAAATAGTAAAAACCTATCAGGCAGAAGGATTGGTTAAGGGAACATATATGTTTTAGTATCATCATAGGTTGCCCCTTATCTGGTCGGCACGCCTTAACCAACCTCTAAGTAAAATATGATACCAGCAGCAGATGGACTTTTGCAACAATGTACAGCCCACCATTACATTGGCCCTCATGATTGGTTGGCACTCTTAGCCAACCTTGGACATTAAGCTCGTTGGCAGCACGTAAGCAACGAAACCCAGGTGCAGAGGATCAACGTCAGACAACTGCCCTCCTTAGCTAATTAGCCTACCATCTCATCGGTTAGGCCCTAAACCAAGTCTTCTTCTATGTAGTTGACCTTGCAAACTGTTCTCAACCTCTGAACTTTAAAAGGGAGTGAAGATACATCTCTATTTTTGTCTGGAGCTTTAGGACTAGGCCTTGTCTTCTGGTCTTGCACAAAGGTGTGAGGAGAACATGATTTTATCAATTCTGTCCTTTTATTCAGTGCCATTTGATTCAATTATATTGGGCGTTATTACTGCTCCGTCTTGCATGCACTTTATGCATCTTTGTTTGTACAATACTTGGCGCTCGCAAATGTTTACTCCTTTGCTTAATCTAAGGGAAGAATAAGTTACTTCTCCATGGAACGTTCTTTAGACTGAATGTTCCTCCCATGTAATCCTCATCTTTGATATCTCCAATATCCAGCTTTCGGAAAACATTTTCGGCAGAGGGCGCTGTGCTTCAAAGTCGATTCGATGTCCATCGAGTGCCTCCGTCTCGAGGATGTCATCGAAGGTATATTTAGCACGCACAGCGCCCGTTGGTCTCAGTTCTGTTTTTTCGTATCATTCTCAACTATCCGCACCAATACGGGTTTGAACATACTAGGCTCTGAAGGAGCGAGAGCTGTAATCACATGGGAAATTCTACTGAGAGGTAGGCTGGGAGGGCGATGAAGAATACGTGGGAGGAACATACAGACGAAAGAACATTACCAGGGGTAAGTAACTTGTTCTTCAAATGGATTGTGTCCTACCACTATTCCTAGTCTTTGATAGACTCCCAAACCAGTGTGTTTTGGTGGAGGGAGTAAGAATTTTGCCATTAATGGTTTCCAGGAGCAAAATGGAGGACAGCTTTTACAAAGCTTCCCTCCTGACTTGGGGCAGAATCAAGGCAGTAATGCTTAGTGAAAGTGTGTATTGTAGACCACGTAGCTGACTCACAAATGTTTTTAATAGGAACACCTCTTTGCAGAGCAGAAGTACCACCCATGCTTCTAGTGGAATGGGCCCTCAATCCTTCTGGGGATCCTTGCTGGCAAGCCTGTACCCTTTTGAAATAGCTAGAATGATCCATCTGGATAAGGTCTGCTTTGTTACAGCCTGACACAGTCTGTGACCAGTATAACCTATGAATAGTTGGTCATCCAGACAAAGCTTTGACAACCTTGAAATATAGGAGCTAAGAGCCCTACGTGGATAGAGCCTGTGCAACCTCTCCTCCTCCTTGCTAGGATGAGGTGGAGGATTGAAAGTGGGTAACAGAATCTTTTTTCCTAAATGAAAGTCTGAAATGACATTAGATAGAAATTAAGGCTTAACCCTCAGGACAACCTTGTTCTTATGAAACACTGTAAATGGTGGTTTAGAGGATAGTGCCTGCAAATGACTCTACGGGCTTAAATTAGGGCTACCAACAAGAAGGTCTTGAAAGTTAGTAACCTTAAGGGACATGAATCGAGAGGTTCAAATGGTGCACACAAGACATTTTAACACCAGATTGAGGTCCCAAACGGAAACCTGGAAGGGAGACGGAGGGAACAAATTAGTGAGTCCCTTCAGAAATTGTATCTCCAATGCTTGAAAATGGATAGCGCCGCCACATATCCTTTAATGGTCCCAAACTGGAGCCCCAGATTGGTTAGGTACAGTAGAAAGAATAACACCTCTGGTGTTTTGCATAGCAAAGGGTCCCTGCACCAGCTGCAGAATGTGTTCCAACGGCAGCGGTACAAAGACTTTGTTGCTGGCCTTCTGGCCGAAAGCAAAATCTTCATTACGACATCCGAGAGGTCGTAAACCTTGTATCTCAGCCTCTCAGAAACCACGCGTGAAGGCGGAGTGTCTTGACCTCTGGATGGAGAGCCCAACCCTCCTCTCGTGAGAGAAGGTCCTCTCTCTTTGTGGAAGACATATGGAGGGCAGATGGACATGTCCAGAAGGTCCGGGTACCACGTCCTCCTTGCCCAATCTGGGGCAATTAGGTGGGAGCCACTCCTCAACCTGGACCTTTTCACCTTCTTTCTTCGAGGAGAGTCACCTCTCGTTTCATCAGAAGAAGGTTTCTTCGACGGGGTCTTATGGAATCTACCTACCGCAAATTTCCTCTTACACTCCTTCAGAGCTTTTAAGATCTTGGCATAGTTGGCATAGCAGTCTTGACATTTTTTAAACCCGGTATTCGGGTAGTCTGTTTCGAAGACCTATTCGGTATTTCTCAAGGAAATACTGAAGCGCGCTGTAGTTCTCGAAGCGTAAGCTTACTTGGGAAAATGGAACTGAAGCCAACGGGCGTGGATCATGCTATTTATGCCTTCAATGACATCTTCGAGACTGAGGCCCTCGAGGGACATTGAATCGAATGCATCGACGCACAGCGCCCTTTGCTTAATTTTATTCCCCAAAGCAGCTGAAGCTGGATAGTGTAGATATCTGGGAGGGCACAATCCATTCGAAATATGTCTTAGGCACATGGCTTATCCTCTTCAACTCCTTTTGTGACTTGCAGTTGCTACTTGCTGCGGCACCCTTGATCCTGAGCCAAACAAATATCCTTTGCTCTTGCGTGAAATTGTGTTCTAGCACCTGCCCAGCTCTGCAGCCTTGGTCTCTCTCAAGGTTTCTCGCTTACTATTATACAACACTGACATCCATTTTCTGAACATGACAGCTTTACTTGCGTTATATTTTTTACTTTAGCAAGCTTCTACATGGTCTTATCTACCTTGCGTTTCTGAATATATACATCTACTGCATCTCTTGTTACTTATCTTCTAAGTGTATATGATTTTTCATCATCTTCTTATATAAGTTTACTTTGTCACTGCAGTCACATCTTCATTCTTTCGATATCCGTATATCATTTAAGAGCGTCCATGTGTCTTCTCTGCATGACGTCACTTTGCATCGGTCTAACTTTTACTTCTAGTTCTTCCATGTCCAGTGGTCTCTGCAGACTTCCTTCTATCACGTCAGTACGGGGGTACATTTGACACGGTTGTCTCAGGGCAGAACGTCTCTCATATCGTCGATGTGGTATTGGGATGATACTAGGTGTCATGTATAGTACTTGCTTGCTGTTCTCCCAGTATGCCAGGGGTGTACATCTGCTTCTCTACATGTTTCTTTTCTGAAGTGTTGGGCAGCTTTTAGTAGTAGCTCATTGTATTGGAGCTGGTCTATGGGGGAGTCGGCCACAGGCAGATCCAGGTCATCTGGAGACCATATGTTGTAAATATGCTTTGTAGAGGGCAGCAATGTTTTTTGTTTCACGCGTGTCGTTCGGCACGCGAAAGGAGGGCCTTTTTTGGTCTACTCAGCGCCTGTTAAGCAGATCTGTCATTAGGTGATCGCGAAAGCCCAGAGGACAGATGACGTAGGGTGGGCAGTCTCCTTGGACACCGCATGATCATCAACGGTCGATGACGTGGTCAGCGTTCGGCCAGGGGGTATGTTTTTAGTGTGTTGTGAAATGTGTGTGCTCTTTCCGCCAGATGTCTTCTCCGTATCAGGGCTGCTGGCCTGCTTATTGGAGTTGATGGCTTGCATATGGGGTTCTACTGAACCTGAATCACCTTCGGCGTCGCTAAGAATATCGGCACTGCCATCACTGGATTGCCCAGCCATATCTATGGAGGCCTCGGCCTGCATTTCGTGGGCAGCCCAACAATTAGTTTGGCAGTCTTTTAAGGTCCTACGTCTGTTAGGCAAAGTCTGAATGTAGTACCCTCTGGGAACACTACGAGCAACTAGGAATACAGGTATAGGCAACCCAACCTTTGGTATAAGCTTGTACTACCCAGTTTTGGTAGTGTGTTGAGCAGCCAGGCTTATCACAAGAGGAGAAATGTGAGCTGTAGTGGAGGTACACAAAGATTCACAGTTACAGCTATTCAAATAAACTCTTACACTCAAGGTTTCTTGCATAAACAATTAATACTTTATCAGTCAGTTATAAAGCCTACTTCAATACTGTACACTTTGAGCTTCTGAATCAGATAAGACGCTATTGGGATGGCCCACAGACACAACCTACACCCACAGGTGACTTCAGTAACAAAGGTGCTGGGGACATTAATATCTTACTGTTGGCATTCAGAATACTCTTTAAAAAGTAAGGAAAAGGCAAAGGTTATTAGAGCACAAGAATTTACAAATATTCATAATTAGGCCAAATACTTTCAGATAGCACTTTGAAGAGTCATTCAATTCAAGAGGCTAGGCCAAAGTCTTTGTATAGGATGCAGCAATTCAGGTAAGTCACTGGAAAAGTCTTTGCACAAGTTCTTATGAGTCTTTGATAAAAAAAGAAGAACCAAATGTCGGGCCACAAGCTGATTAGACTTGTGAGTTGCAGAGGTTACAAGCACTTCCACAGTAAGGCTAGTTTTACAGTACCTTAGTAAAGAAGAAAAAGATGTAGCTGAAGACTTCCGTTCCTGTGCAGCTCTGCAGATCTCTCTGTTCCTGGGCCTCAGTCGTGGGGACAAGAGGGAGGACGTCGGGGGACTCCTGTCCAGTACTCGTACCGTAAAAGCTGGCAACCGGCAAACTTTACTTTCAGTGGTTGTTTCACAGTTCAGCTCCTTGCGGTACAGCAAACAGCAATAAGCGTGGTTCCTGGCTGTCAAGGTGGACTTTGCTCACATCTGAGGTCTGCCACTCGACTGAGGGGGGTCAGGCTTGGTCCGTCCTGCTTCGTGGGAGTCCAGAGGATCTTCAAAAAGCTTTACGCCAGTTTACAAGCAACGCAAACAATCTGGTGTTCCTCTCCCTGGCTCTACGGTTTCCTGCAGCAACTCTTGAGGAAATTCAACCAGCTCTGAGATGGGTGTCCAGGTGTCTTACTTGGGAGTTGATTGGTCCCACCAACTCAAAGGGAGAAGTCGTCCTTGCAGGGCTTCTCTGTCGATGCAAACTTGGCAAGTAGTCACTGCAGCATGGCTTCACCGGGCAAACCAATGGTCCAGGAGTTGCAGCAGCCGTCCTCTTCAAGCTCTTCTTCGTTTCCTTCATCTGGTGGTCGACTCTGCCTTCCAAGCCAAGAGACTTGCCTTTTATTCAGTTCTCTCCCATTCATTCCAGCCTAGCTGCCACTCACTCAGTAGGGTGGCTGTCCTTGCCGGACAGTCAGCCAGCCAGTCAATCGTCGGAGTGCATTTGGGTCTCGTAGGAGACCAGCACAGGGGTTTCGGGCACCTCCCTCACTTCCTGCCTACCCCAGACACTCTGGAGCCAGAGGCGGGTTTCACTCCTGAAGCCCGCCAAAGGCGAATGAACAAAGACCAAACCTGATTTGGCGCAGAGGAACACTCTAGAAGGACCTTTGCACAAAGACCTGGTGAAAAAAGAAGACCGGGCACCATTTTAACAACGATGGCTAGACGCCATTTTGAAAAAGTTGGCTTTCGCAGTTTAACGTTACCGGGTCCGTGAACGGTCGCGGTAAATGCAAACCTTGATATTTCAAAATGAAACCACTGCCACCAGCCAGTCAATTGAGGAAAGGGTAACATACAAGATGTTCCATGAGCATTTAGACACAGGGGATACTAAGTAACCCATCCAGCGCTCTATTTTAATATAGGGTGTGCTGGGACTAGCAAGTACAATGCTAAGTAGAGTCAATTTCACCCTACTGCTCTGGGAAACAGTAGTTGATACCAGAGAAGAAATGTAAACCTTGGGAAATCTAAAAGATTTCTCTGTGGCCATGCACTGAAGGTGCTGTGTGACAATTGAAAAAGATGTTTCTGGAGTTTGTTAGACTCCATAACCAAAAGAAACAAACGCACAAAACAATTAGGATTAAAAGTACAAAGTCCCAAAGTTCAGCAAAAGAGCTGGGGGTCTCTAAGGTAGAGAGGAATTACCACATTTCTGAGAATTCTCCCCAACAGCTTGCAGGATTTGCAGTGCTTCGCTAAGTGATGCCGTGGAAGACAGTGGTTGCACATCTAGTGTGTGTCCTTCCAAGGATATGTCCGACCAAAAGATGGTGCAACGCTTACCTGGATTCCTCGGGAGCGTAATACCTTCCCAGGCAGTGGACCTGATACCTTGGTGCCTTTAGGATTCTTTTTCTGTTTGAAAAAACAAATGACAATAGAAATGCTATAAGGAACAAGTTACTTACCTGTAACTGTTGTTCTCCAGCATGGATCTGGCATGGATTCACATGCTCATGAATATTCCCCGTCAGGCTGGGAATCCTCGGTAAAGAAAAAGATGCGTTTCAGTTTCATTTCTGAACAGTCTTTCTCCTAACAACCAATCACTGGTCTCTGGGTCAAACTGCCCCAGCCAATGACTGATCTCTAGCTAAGCCCCTCCGCTGGCAACCATCTTCAGATTTGCTAGCACGTAAAGTGGCAGTAGGACCAAGAGAAGAGCCGCAGAGTGGTAGGCGGGAGGGTTCGCATTTGAATCCATGCCAGACCCATGCTGGAGAACAACAGCTACAGGTAAGTAACTTGTTCCTTCTCCAGCATGGGGTCTGGCATGGATTCACATGCTCATGAATAAAGAATACATAGCAGTACACACATGCACAACCACAGGAGGTGGCAAGGCTCAACATTAAGCATCTCTTACCTCCTCACCAGGCTCACCTTCAAGCAAACAGGTTGCGCAGCACTGCTTGGCAGACTCTGGAACAACATTACACACCCCCGTTCTGGAAAACCAATCTGGTTGAAGCATTCATGTACCTGTGACGCTACAAACGTGGTGTATGGACTGAAGTGCCCATGTGGCCTGTATTATGTGGGACTAACAACTAGGAAGGTGAAAACAGGCTGGTCTGAACATAAATCAAATATTCGCAACAATAACCCAAAATCTCCTGTCGCAAATAATTTCCATGCAGCTAGACATTCTATAGCTCAGCTTAAATGCGTAATCCTTGAGCAAGTCAAGACGAGCTCCGGGTGAGGGAGGGGTGGTGATCTTCACAGAATACTCCTTCAAAGGGAGATCATGTGGATTGACCTATTGGACTGCCTTAGCCCTAGAGGCATGAATGTTGAATTTGACTTTATGTGCTTTATTTGAAACGGTATCATTTGTCTGTAAACATTTGGCTGTGGAGATGAAGATACAATGATGAGAAAATTCAGTGGTTTGAATCTGTTAAAGTTTTTCACAATTATGTTTTTCAATTACTGAGGTAGTTGTTGCTGTGAAAATGCAGTTACCTTTGAGTTATTTTTGAATATGTTTATCTTTTGTTAAATGAACACAGAGTATACGTCATGATATGTTGAATTTGTATGTATATTGTACACTGTACTTTCTAATTGCATGCATTACATTTTTGTGAATTACATGTAGAATTTAAGTTTTACTCTATATTACCAAATATTTCTGAATTGATTCGTTCATTTGCGGGGGAGCGCCTAATGGAGTCCAGACATATCGACCCATTGCGGCACATTTAATTTCTGTTTCTTATGTTCGAGGTAATGTCTCTGATGACTTGCATGGGGACTGGGGCAGATCTTGTTCATCTACCCCACCTCCCCCTCTGCTTGGTCATTTGTTGGGCACACGCAGCCACGCGGGTCTGCTTTGTCGCTATGGACCTTTCTCTGGGTCTTTTGGAGACGGTGCTCCTGCGCAGCACCATATACAGGTATACACTCCTTTACCTTTCTAAGATGGCGTACGAAGTACGCACTCGCTTGCTGGTCCGCGGAGCCTGGCGGACGCCGTATGCGTATGCTTTTTACGCATGCGCGCTCGAGCGAACCTGTTCCTGTCTGTTGGGTTGATTGTGGCAACCGGTGTACAGGTTATTTCATCGCGAACAAAGGGTTTTGAAGTTCGCTACTGGTAAGTGGACACTGCACTTGGTTGGGTCACGCACTGTATTGATTTTGTACGGCTGACTTACGGATGGGGTCCTAATGTTAAATACTACTTGTGTCTTGTTGATACAGGCGAGTACTGACCACTGCTGTGGTATGACTTGAGAGCAGAGGTCCGGTTCCATCGGTCATGAGGTTTCTACTTTTTTCACCTTATTTGGTTTCACTACCTTCTTTGGTGGGGGTCCTGTGACTATTGTTATGGGAGAATGAGAGCATGGGACTAGTGAACACTGTGGTGGTGTTTGGGTATTGTGGTCCCCGGTTGGTGCTGGCATTCTTTTCATTCACAGGGGCAATAGGATTATTATTTACACGTTGAGGTGAATTGAGCATTGGTTACAATAATCTACAGTCGATGCTTTTCTTCTAAGTGATAACGTTAATAGTACCACTTGAGTCACTTTGATCATTATTAATTTGTCGTATTGGGACTGTGTTGGTAGACGCTTTTTCACTGTGCCTTACACTTTAGTGGATAGCGGTGGATGTTTGAACTAGGTTTTTTGTTCACGTTATTAGCGCCCTAATGGGGACTTGTCTGTACTCTCGCAGGTGCTCCTTCCTGAGTGGATTTGACTTGAGGAACATTTAGGCTTTCCATGCCCTGAAGATGGATTGTTTTCCAATCCGAAACGCGTTGGCCATATAAGAACACCTATTGGAGCTTAGTTGGATATATGTGTTGCAAAGAAGTCATTTGGAGCAGTCATGCTGTTGTTTTAAACATTGCAATAGTCGCATTTGGAAACGGAGCAAGAAGCTATCTCTATTATATGAACTGTAAAATTGTGTAGCAACTAAAACACAATAATACTGGTTACTACCCTTTTTGTTAAAAATAAAAGCCCTATGAGTGAATACAGGCACACTGTGAATGATACTTTCTTCTTGGGTTAGAATGAACAGAAACTGTTTTTTGTGAATGAACAAAATTTCGTTGTATATATTATTTATTTGAAATCTACTTTTTTGAATTTGTTGTTCTATTAAAACTCCTGTTTGAATTACGTTCTCTGAATAACTATGTACAAACTTTGATACAAATCTGTCTTATACAATTGAAAAGTGGGACTTTGATGTGATGCGAAGTCCCAGAATAACAATTTGTTAAAATTACTTTGGGTTCGGAGGGACCCTTTTAGAGTGCATCCTGGGGGTTACTGTACAGTGACGTATGGTTTTGTTTTTCTCTGGACTCCTCCCTGGAATCCCGGTCAACGCAGTAGAATTTCGTGAAGGTGTGCGTCGACCTCCACGTAGCAGCCCTGAAGATGTCCAGCACGGGCACACCAGACAGAAACGCCGTAGTTGCAGCGATCGCTCTGGTCGAATGGGCTCTTGGACGGTGAGGCAACGGTCAGTTTGTCAACCAGTGACAATGGGTGATGCAGCCGGAGAGCCAACTGGAAATGGAAGCCTTGGAGAGGGCCTTCCCTTAGTTCACAGGGCCAAAGTTCACAAACAGCTGTGATGTCTTCTGAAAACACTGTACGGTCCACGTAGAACTTCAGTGCTCTAGCCACATCCAGCGAGTGCAAAGTCCTCTCAGCCGGCGACGAAGGCAACAGGAAGAAAACAGGTAACAGCAAGGGCTCATTGAGATGGAAGTCCGACGGCACCTTGGGCATGAAGGAGGGGTGTGTCCACAGCACCACCCTCATCTCGTGGAATGTCAAGTACAGTGGTTTACAAGATAGGGCCTGAATCTCTCCCACACGTTGTGCGGAAGTGATGGCCACAAGAAATGCTGTTTTCCACAATAAAAAAGCTGAGCTTAGTCAGCACCACATTGAGCTCCCACGTCGGAGCCTTCACTGGCGGGAACAAACGGAAAAGTCCTTTTATCAATTCCTTGACCAAGCGGTGTGACCATAACAACGGCCGTCCCAGAGTTCTGGTGTAGCGGGAGATAGCAGCCAGATGCACCTTGTTGGAAGCATGGGCCAACCCTGCCTTAGCCAGCGACAGTAAATACTGCAGCACCTGCGGGGACGTAATCCTTAGAGGATCGAGTTTCTGTTCACGGCACCAGATGGCGAACCTCTTCCACTTATGGCCGTAGCATTTCAGTGTAGAGGTAAGCACTTCCTTGCAGTCCGCCAGGAGATCGTATCCACCAAACTCTAACTCTGCAGGAGCCAGGCCTGCAAGTACCTTATCTGCACCCCATCCCTCCAGGGATGCGTCCGTCGTGACCGTCTCCTGGTGTGGGGGGGGGGTATAGAAATCCGCGCCCGCCAACAGATTTGCACGGACACCCCACCACCGAATTGCTTGACGGAAATTCTAGTCAATGTTGATCTTGTGCATGATGGCATTGTGCATTTATCTGGTCCCACAGACACGCAACCAATGCAGGAATGGTTGGCGAAACAATGGTCTCAGGCAAGTGTTCAGTGGGACAATCTAGTGGTCGTTTCGCCTACATGGTTCAAAACCTACGCTGGTGGTCGAGAGAAAATATGTTAAAGGAAAACCCCTTCCACAATATGGAAGCGCAAGCGACTGTCACAACAGACGCGTCACTTCCCGAGTGCGGGGCTCATAACCTTCACCACACGGTCTGTGGACACAAGTAATGGCACAGAACCATATCAACCTACTGAAAGTACTAGCAGTGTTCAAAGCACTGCAGGCATTAGAAATTGCAGCTGACAAATCAGTCAATTCAAATTCTAACAGACAGCGCAGCTGCCATGTTTTATATCAACAAACGGGGGGGCACACACTCCCCAAATCTGTCCAAGTTAGCTCAGAAAATATGGAAGTGGTGTGACGGTTCGTGGAATGCGCAAACTTTGGGATAACGGGCGAGATGTACGGCGTCCATTTTACTCATCCAACATGGAGAATCACATTGCGGCAAGTAACGGTATAGCCGTTGTTTCACATGAGGAAGAGGCTGTAGCCATGCCCCCAGACTGGCGAGCAGTACTTCCGTATCCAGCACCCGCACATCGGCGCGTTGCTACTCTCATTCCAGAGTCCAGGCGTGCTTCGCAGACGTAAGTGGGCATTCGTACCCGCTGCCTTTCCACTTCTTTCCTTGTTAGTATAAGTACTAAGTTGGCTATACTGTGTCTGTTTCTCCGCTCCCGCTTGTTGTTGAAACTCCCTTTACAGTTCATTTTAGGCAATCATCAGATCGCGGCTCCGATCCTCCACCTTCTTCTCCGCCTTCTGTGGAATCAGAGGAGTTTTTGTTTACGAGGCCATCCTTCATCCAGGGATATTAGGACACAGGTCTTGGTACGATCTTTAATATAGAGTCAGATTTCCTTCATTGGCATTTCTCTTGCTTTACCTGGTATTTTTCCATTCATTACAATCTCCTTTTTTAAGGATTCATTCACCTCTCTACATGGACCATTACGCTACCTACTTCCTCCCAGTACTAGCAGGGGATTAGTCTCTCCAGAGTCTCCTTTGGGTGGTAAGCGTAAGTGACATTCCCTCTCAGTTAACATGATCAGGTTTGGGAGGGGAAAGATTAAGTCTAATTTTCATTCTTTACACTTTGTTAGGCTTTGGAACTATTCCCCCTGTATTCTCCAAAACTGCCATCCAGGAACTTAATCCTCCGGTCTTCCGGGCCTGAATTAGGCGTTTCTGGGGTAAGCCTTTTAGAAATCAGCCAACATACTCTCTTTGGGTCTGTAACATCTATCCTTTGTGTCATTAATCCCTCTCTGTGTCTACTTGCACCTAGCGCCTATAGATCTTGGAGGAAATTAGGAAGTTCGACCGAAAGGGCTGATTATTATCCACCGGAAACATCTCCAGGGAACAGTCCTCAGGAAACTACGCTCTCTAGCAGCCCTTCACAGGGTTTTTTCCCCAGTAAGGGGTTTTTCCCTGGAGGCTCCACCACTGTCGGACTCTCCGAAGTCGGATTGTGGAGGGGCTTCTAGGTATTTTCCAATTACTTCAAAAGATTACAGATCCATCAATCCCAAAGAAGAGAGAGGTAGGAGTTTTGTTTGTCTGTATTGGAGTCTCAGTGCATGTAATGATTTTGAAATATCACAAGTGGGCACTCAGACGAGGGATGTCCCTATCCTCGCAACATTCCAGGGGCACTCAACACTCTAGTGGACTCTCTGAGCAGAAACCCACTACCCGAATGACACGAGTGCCAACTAGACTTAAACGTTGTAGACCACATCTTCTCTCAGTGGGGTTACCCTACAATAGGCTTGTTGGCTACAAGTGAAAAACAAGCAATGCCCAGACTTCGCGTCCAGGTTCCCAGAACCAGACTCCAAGGGGAACGCCCTATGGATGAGCTGGTCAGGGAAATTTGCTCACGCTTCCCCTCCCGACCACCCCCTCAGACACCATTAATGAGCAGGATAGTGAACAAGATGCACAGAGAACAGACAACACTCATCCTAGTTGCTCCTATGTTGGCGAAACAAACGTGGTATCCACATCTGTGCAAGCTGGCGATGTGCAATACCGTCAAGCTCCCTAACCAACCTGTTAATCCAAAACGGTGGGACAATGGTGCACCCACAACCACACTAAATGAACTTGTCAAAGTTTGGACACCTGAATCTTCCACAACGGTGTATGGATATCCTCAAGGAGGCACGAAAACCAAACACTAGGAACTACTATTTCGACAAGTAGAAAAGATTTGTCATTTGGTGCCAGTCAAAACAAATAAATCCTATTGAATGTACTCCATCACACATTCTAAATTATATGCTCCACTTGTTAGACTCAAGGTTAGTCTTTAACTCTATAAAAGTGCACCTGGCAGCTTTATCAGCCTATACCACCTCTCAGAGCAAAGTCTCGTGGTGGAAAGTACCAGTCATTAAAGCATTCATGGAGGGAGTCAAGAGACTCCACACTCCTATTTCAAACCCACCACCAGGATGGGATCTCCATGTAGTACTAGCAAAGCCCATGGGGCCCCGATTCGAGCCTATGCATAATTCGAGCTTTAAACACTTGACATGCAAGACTGCCTTCTTAGTGGCTATTACTTCCATAAAAAGAGTTAGTGAATTGCAGGCATTGTCAGTGCAGAACCCTTTCTTTATCATACATAAAGACAAATTAGTTTTACGTACTCATCATAGGTTTTCCCCTAAATTAATTTCCAAATTCCACGCGAACCAATCTATTGAGCTTCCAGCTTTCTTTCAGAAACCAACCAGCTCAGCTGATGTAAAACTCCACAATTCAATTTCATGATACATTCCTCAATTTCCAAGCTGTTATAATCGAGGATCCAAGGTACAGAAGGATCTAGGTATCGCTATGGATTGTGTGTAGAATTTGCTTTTAATACCATTGTGAAGTGGTTTATCCACTCTTTCTCATTGACCCCAGTCGTCGTCCTGGCAGATTGTGATGTTGGACCTATATTTATTATTGACCAGATTTCACGGCTCTTACAAGTGCAAATTAGACAAAGCATGATCTCAGCTTGCTCCTGTTCTCAGCCATTTTTTTACATTAACAGCCAGTTTTGGTAATTTTGTTGCAGCTTCCTTTTAGCTTCCACAAAGTTAGCTGTTGAATATGATTTTCTCAGCAATTTAATGCTGCTCTTAAGCTTTTTCTTTTTGTCATTTATTGTTTTGCTGTATGGATATTTGTGTACGAACTTACTGACTCTGAGCCCGCTTGTCGATTGTTTATATTGGGCCAAGAGCGGCATATACTCCACATTCTCATCGGTGCTTGTGGAAATCGCTCATAAAGTCGTGGTCAATTTTGTGATCTTCGCTGATCTAATTCTTATGCGGTTAAGGCCTGGATTTATTTCAAGTGGGATGACGTAGTCTTGGGCTCTCTGAGGTATGTTTATTGTCCATTGCATGTTGACAGCATTATGGTCACTGTGTTGCATGTTGAGTATTTCCAGCCTGTTAATTTTAGCTATTAGGTTGCGTGAGACCCAAATGTAATCCAGGGTCTTAAACAAGCCTTTCCTATGCGAGGTTGGGCGCGCAGGTATGTCACCATGTGTTTGACCATTTAACATGGTACAATTCCTGCTGGCCAGCTCTTTGGACCAATTCCTGCCGCGAGTTGATGTTAATTTGTGATCTAGTTCTTGGATACAACCACTTGAGTCAACCCAAGAATTGTTAAGGTCTCCACAGATCATGATTGGATAGTTTAAATAAGTTAGCATGAATTCATCAATTAACGAGGTCACTGAAGAAATAAAGGCATTTGAAGATATTTTTGCAGGGTTCCAGTATACGTTCACTAACAATAGGAACGTACCTGACGTTGGAGTCTCATTTGTAATGTGAATCGTGGTGCCTTGAACAAATGCATTTGGGTGATGGGACTTAATAATAGACAAGCCTGGCACATCTTTGATCAGGGTTATAAGTCCAGAGAAAGGGCGACTGGTTACATTTTTTAAGGCTGGTGAGAAAATTATCGAAAATCCCTCACAGATTGGAACATCTCTCATCCAAGTTTCCTGGAGGCAACAAATGTTGTGCTCTTTTTTTCTCCACGTCAGTCTCTTGAAATAAGTGGATGAATCCTCTTGAGTTCCATGTTATCAAGGATCCTTCCTGCTTATGGTCCTCGTCAAAGAGCTAGTGACATATCATTTGTTTTTTTTGTTTCCTTCCATGGAATGTCGGCCTCCATTATCTAAGGGATGTCTCCTGGGTTCCTCCTCCCTGTTGGATCTCCCAAAGTGCTCTTGCAAGACTCGTCTGCAAGATTCATTTCCTCTATGAGGGCTGAATCGCTGCAGTTTCTCTTTCAGCTGGGTCTCTTGGGAGTTGGTCTCGGGGCCTTTATAGTCGGACAGATCATATCCAAATGTTAGTAATTTGTGTTTTGCATCTCTAAGGTTCTTTGCTACTAATTGAGAGTGCACGTGTCTGGCAACCCAATCAGATTGTTGCTCTGATAAATATTTAACAATTTGGATGTCATTAGATTCGATAGTCCTGAGGCTTGGGCCACAACTCAAGAATTTCATAATGTTTTCGCGATTTAAGTTTATTTCTTCATTGTCATGTAATATGCACTCCAGTTGTTTCTTCATACTTCCTGAATGATTTGTTTTAGAGCTAGCCCTAACCACATTTGCGATTCCAGACTTTTTTGCCTGCAATGTGGTACATTTCGGATTCAGATTTTGAGTACTCAGCTTGTTTCGCTTAATGGTTGATTTTTGTAAGACTTTGGTTTGGGCCATCTCTGGTGTGTCAGCCTCAAGTTTTTGTTTTGCTGTTTTCACCAACCGGTTGCCTTTGCCAGTTACGTCGTGTTCTTGGGGGCATTGAGTAGTTGCCACCGATGGCGAGCTGAAATTAATGCTGACTTCGTAATTTGAGCGAGTGTGCATTTCATCTTCTTCATCATCATCAATTGAATAAGTTGAAAGAATGGCCAAGTCAGTGGAGGTGAAAGAAACATTGATTTTATCCGCTTCGACCTCAAGCCTCGGTCGTTTAACTGGGAGGCATGTTGTTTCTACAATGTTCACGGTTGAGGGGGCCGGAGAGGTCCTTTTATTTGTTCCAGTTTTCTTCTCTGGACGAGTGAAGATTGCAACCGGAGGTGGTGTCGTTAAATTTCTTATGAACTTCTTGGCAGTGTTAGACTTGCATTTCTGTCCTTTCCCATTATTCTGGGGTAGTTTTTTTACAAGGTCGGTAGATTTTGTTGCTTTCATGCCAGAAACTGATGACACCACTTTAGGACATAGAAAATATCTAGTGTTCCAGTTTTAGTCGAGTTTGCTGCAGTTAGTGGAAGCTTCACTGTATCGGAGAATAGTTGAGGTGGTTTCCCAAAATTAGGATTAGGATCCTCAGATTGTATTTTTTCTGACATGAGGTAGCATGAGGAGTACCGCGAGTACAGATAATCCAAGCAGATAGACAGAAAGGTAAGACTACAAGCCATCATGCGCCTTCTCTCAGAGGGGAGGAAGGGTGGGTCGCATGTGAATCTAAGCAGATACAAGCATCAGAAATACGATTACGGTGAGTAATGTATCCCTTCTGAGGCTTGTGGAATCTGCTTAGATCACATGCTGTGCATAGATTAGTGAGCAGTACCTGAAGGAGGTGGGATGTGAGAAGGGTCATGAGCAAATAAGTGTCTTAGAACCGCTTGTCCCACTTGTGTATCTGCCTTGGAATGGGTGTCAATGCAGTAATGCTGAGTAAAAGTGTGAATAGAGCTCCAAGTAGCTGCTTTGCAAATGGTGTCAAGGGGTACATTTGCAATGAAAGCCAGAGTGGCCCCAATGCCTCTAGTAGAGTGGGCTCTTGGCGTGAAAGGCAGAGTTCTTTCAGAAAGTGAGTAACACAGCTGGATACAGTTAATAATCCACTTCGAGATGGCACCTTTAGAGACGCGATCCCCCTCTCTGCCTGTAGCTACGGAGACAAACAGTTGATCTGTTTTTCTTAGCGGTCTGGTCTTATTTACATAGTAGAGGACCGCCCTACGCACATCTATGGTGTGTGGTTTCACCTCAGCCGAGCTTTGCGGGTCCTGGAAGAAAGCCGGAAGCTTGATGGACTGGTTTACATGGAATTTAGATATAACTTTAGGTGAGAACCTAGGGTGTGTGCGTAAAACCAGTTTGTCTTTATGGACAGTAAAGAAGGGATCCTGCACTGACAGAGCCTGAATTTCACTGACCCTTCTTATAGACGTAATAGCTACTAAGAAGGCCGTTTTATAAGTCAGGTGTTTGAGACTGCTTTTATGCATGGGTTTGAAAGGGGTCCCATGAGCTTAGCGAGTACAACATTGAGATCCCATCCTGGCGGCGGGTTTGAAATTGGAGGGTGGAGTCTCTTTACTCCCCCCATGAATGCTTTGATGACCAGTACATTCCACTATGAGACCTTACTGTGGTAAGTGGTATAGGCGGACAAAGCCGCCAAGAGTTGAATACTAACCATGCATCTAGCAAGTGGAGCATATAAATTAGAATTTGTGAAGGAGTACATTCTATGGGGTTAATTTGTTTAAACTGGCACCAAATTACAAATCTCCTCAATTTGTCAAAATAACAGGGCCTAGTGTTAGGCTTTCTTGATTCCTTTAAGATATCCATACATCTATGTGCAAGATTAAGATGTCCAAACGCTATGACTGCAGGAGTCATGGAGTGAGGTTGAGAGGGCACTGTTAGTCCCCCATGCTGAGTGAGCAGATTGTACGGGCACAGGAGTTTGACTGGATCGCACATCACCAATTTGCACAGATGTGGATACCATACTGCAAGTAGTTCTAGTAGATGGATGTGGTTTTGTGCTGCCACGTGAGACCACAGACCCTGAGCTGTGTGGTGAAGGTAATGAGCCCTCGACCCAGCGAGTGAGGCGTCCGTCATCACAATCGCTTGTACTTCCAGATCGTAGAAGTGTTTCCCCTTCAACAGATTTTCTCTTGTCCACCAGAGAAGAGTGTGTACGAGTGTTGGTGAAAAGACCACTCGATCGTCGCACTGGCCACTTGCCCGAGACCACTGTTTCAGCAACCACTCCTGCATTGGGCGCTTGCACAGGCGCACGTGAGGTACCATGTGAATGCAAAACGCCATCATGCCTACCAAACGCATTGCTTTGCGCACCCTTATCTGGAGGCCGGCCTGATAATGTGGTATTTGCACTAAATTGGTTTGGACTCTTTCCTCTGACTGAAAGACCACCCCCTCTTGTGCGTTTATGACAGTTCCTAGGAACTGTTTGGTTGCGCTTGGCACTAGGCTTGATTTTTTCTCATTGATGGAAAAGCCCAATTGGAAGAGTAGGTTGATAGTTCTCTGAATGTTCTGCCTGCAAATTAGGGGAGAGTCCCCTGAAATCATCCAGTCGACCAGGTAAGGGTACACTGGGATTGCCTCCCTGCGCAGGTTTGCTGCCACCACCACCAGTACCTTCGTGAATACCCTTGGAGCAGATGCTGTTCCAAAGGGTAGCTCTTTGAATTGGTAGTGCTTGTTCGCCATCTTGAAACGCATGAATCTTCTGTGCGCTGGGAACACTGAAATATGAAAATAGGCATCTTTCATACCCAGTGTGGCCACGTAATCCCCCTTTTTTAGTAGAGGGATTACCTATTGTAGCGTAGTCGTGCAGAACTTTTGTGGCTTGACATATTTGCTTGCAGGGCGCAAATCTGATACTGGGCGCAATGTTAGATCTTTCTTTGGCACAAGGAAGTAAGTTGAATAAATACCCTTGTTTACCTGGTTGGCCGGGACGACTTCGATGGCGTCCTTTAGTAGAAGCGTGGCGATCTCCTCGAGGAGGATACGCTGGTGTTCCTTGGAATGGGTCTTTTGTTGTGGTGGGTAGTTCTGTGGTTGCTCGAGGTGATCTATACAGTATCCGCCTGCTACTGTGGACAGCACCCATCTGTAGTGATTTCCTCCCATCGGTGGGTGAAGCTGGATATGTGCCCTCCTACTGGAGAGGCGTGGGAGGGCACCTGGAGCGGATAGTCACTGCATTAGAGGTGGGGTGCCACCTCGGGAGGAGTTGCCTCTACCGTGACCACGCTCCTCCAGGGTAATTTTGGGAGGACTGACCCCGATTGTTTCCTCCGGCAGTACCTCGGCTTTGGCTATAGGTGGAACCCCTCTGAAGTTTGGGCGTGTGAGCGACGAAAATTCCTGTTTCCCCCCTGGCCAGTAGGTTTATTGATCAGTTGGCCCAATGACTTGAGTATCGTATTCTTTGGCTGCATTTAAGGCGTCCTCGACAGCTTTGCCAAAGAGCACATTGGGCTCAACGGGGAAGTTAATAAGGGTAGCTTGCAACTCTGGTTTAAAACCCAATTGGCGACACCAAGCGTGACGCTTGATAATTGTCCTCTACACTATTATCCTGCCAGCGTTATCTGCAGCGTCAAGATTGGTTTTTAATAAGCAGCCTGACACTGCCCTGCCTTCTGCGGACACTTGGGCAAGCTGAGACTTAAGTGGTTCCCGGGCCAATGATAATAAGGCCGAGACCTCATCCCATTTGTGGCAGTTGTAGCTGGCCAACAGGGTAGAATTGTTAGCAATTCTTGTCTGGGATGCAGCGGAGAAGGCCACCTTTCTGCCCATTGTATAAAGTCTCTTGCTTTCCTTGTCACGCCGGGCCTCAGAGGAAGCTAAGGGAGTACCAGCCCTTTTTCTTGACAATTTATCTGATAGTGCTTATTCTTCTCCACACATCTCTAACTCTCAATACTATATTGCAATTGGAGTGTGAAAGTATTGAGCCTAGGTTCTATGGAGCAGAGCCAAACTCCTTTCTGGAGTAACCAAAATTCTGGTGCAAGGAGTTTTTCCTGAATTTCACATTTACCAACCCCACATCAGGTATAGATCTTTACTGATGCAACCACATTTGATTGAGCAAGAACCTTGAATAGATACCTTTCCCACACCATACTTCTCTAACAGTACTGACCAACTCTGCTGACCCACTAGCTCCAAGAACACTTCACAGGATTGGTTGTTGGGTAGGAACAGAGAAAACCCGATTCTGTAGCCATGCTTAAAAACGTTCAACACCCAATTCTCTGGTGAGGTCTTCTCTGGGGATAATGAATTCTGAAACTCTTCCACCCATTTTGCTGTTGAGAAGTATATGAGCAGAACCTACTAATTCTGCGCACATGGGAAGGCTTTCCCACTGATGCCAATGCCTCTTTCATGCTGATACAGGTTACATCCTTATGTATGCCCTACAATTGTTAAGGCCTGCACCGCTCCGCTTATTCCATGTATCACGAAATTCCTGAATTCATTTTTATTTATATAGCGTCAGAGACCTGCAGGCATCAGGGCGCACAAATACATGAAAGACATACATATAGGGGACAGGACATAAGTCGGGGTGAGATCCTCAGGGCCTGATAGGTTGAAATCTAATTAAAGGATAATGTTGTCAACAACTAACAAAAGGAGTTTATGTTCTTGTCCAGTCGTAGAGTGAGAGGCAAGGAATTTCACAGCTGGGCTGTTAGGGTGGGAAAAGCCCTTCCAAGTCAGTTAACCCACCTAACCTTGTATCTATTGACTAATGCCAGGGTGGTGTTTCGTTTGGGCTCTTATGGGGTTACACAGGCCTTCAGGTAGTCCGTAGCCTTACCCTAGAGGTATTGATGCACAAGGGTTGCTGTCTTGAAGTGAATTCTGGCCTGAATTGAGAGTCGATGTAAGGTTTGTCTGTAAGAAAATATGTGCTCTCGCCGAGAGATTCCCTTGCAGATGCGAACTGCATCATTTTGGAGAATCTGTCGTTTTTGTAGGCATTTTTATTTACGCCTTTCGGCAATGCACTACAATAGACAAGGCGGGAGAGAATGATTGCACAAGCAATTTGACTCTGAAATAAAGGGTTTGGTGTACTTTAAGAGTGAGGTAGCAATGGCTGTTTTTGGAGCTATAGTTCACCTTTATCTCAGCACTAAGTGAAGAATCAAGAAAGACGCCCAAGGTCTTAACCTTATCAAGGACGGATATGGTACAATCCTTGATAAGAAAACCAGAGTATTATTTCCCCAATTTAGCTCTAGCTGCTGATGTTCCAAACAACAATAACTCAGTTTTACCTCAGTTTAAACAAAGCCAATTCTCAGTCATCCACTGTTAAAAAATCATGCAGTAAATGGAGTTAAGCTTGACGGTATGCGAGTCGTAATCCCCACAGATTTCCATGATTAGCTGCGTGTCATCAGCATAACTCTTTAAAAAAGGTCCCTCGCTTCTCTAAGAGGTAACCGAGATATATGGTGTACAAGTTAAATAGAGCAGGGGATTTGCAGGCTCCCTGTGGTACAACGCAATGAGTGCTCTGATTTAGAGTAAGCATTGGCAAAACACACAGATTGTCTGTGCGACAGAAATAATTGAATACAGCTTGTGGATTGTGTGGCGCAGTTCCCCAAATCTGTCAGGGTGTGGAGTAAGCGTTTGTGATCCAAAAGGTTAAATGCTGCGGACAGATCTAAACGGACCAGTAGCCCTATTTTCCCAATGTCCAGAAATTTGAACATGTTGGTCTAAAGGTTGAGCAATGCTGTCTCTGTACTCTGATTAGCTCTGAACATTATTGTTTAACGTGGAATTTAGAAGTTGCTTCAAGATAAGACAGAGGGTGGCCACCTTAACCAGTATTTTCAGTAGGAAATTTGAATTTGTGATTGGTCTTAGATTGTTTGCATCTTTAGGGTTCAACCCAACTTTCTTTTAGTGACTACTTTTTAGTGAAACCTTTGTTCACTCATGCATTAAGCGGATGTGGATATCACCCTTGCTTAAGAAACCATTGCATGATCCAAATGCCCCTGCAAATTATAGGCCCATCACCAATGTCCCATTTCTGTTGAGGATCCTGCATCACGCAGCCTATAATCCAAATACAGGATTTTTTTACTAGGAACAACAGCTTAGACCAGCGGCAGGCAGGTTTTTGATGTCCTCACAGCAAGCACATAATCAGCCCGGCTTCATTTGAAGGCAAACGTTCTTCAGGTTTTTGAGAAAAGTGGAACAGAACTCCTTATGCTTCTGGATCGGTCTGCAGCCTTTGACCTAGTTGACCATATGCTGCTGGTTTCCAGGCTATCACATTCTGGCTCTTTTTCGCTAGCAGTGGCCAACTGGGTCAAATCGTTGTCAGACGCTCCGCTAAAGTTTTCAGTGAAGAGTCACTGGACAAGGATTTTTCAGTAATTTACACAGTTCCCCAGGGATCCTGCTTGGCACCCACATTATATAACATCTTCACCCTGCCTCCATTTGATCTGCTTGATGTTAATGAATTGCGCAGATGGCACTCAGTGTCTTTTACCTCTCACTGTGATCATGCTAGAGACACGGAAACGATGAATTCAGTGTTTTATCTCATCCAGAATTGGATGGAGAATGGCCTAGCACTTAATGATACAAAGGCTGAGCTGATGATAACATGCACAGCAGCCCAGCTAAGACAACTCAGTCCCGAGTATCGTAAATTCCTAATAGTGGGATGAGCTATTGCCACACTTCCCAAGGTAAAGACCCAGAGAATTAACCTTGATCAGGAGCTCAATATAAAGGCTCATGTGAGCAGCCTTGTCTCATCATCCTCATACAATCTGAAACTATTAGCCAAATAAAACCTTTTCTGAGCCACAATAATTGCGCTACCATTGCAAGGGCCGTAGTTGACACAAAACCGGAATACTGTTCGAGTCTACCGTATGGCATTGGCAAAGGAGAAATTGCCAGACTACAGACGGTGCAAAATAATGCAGTGTGGGCAGTTGAGGGCCTTCGCAGGAGTGATCATATCCCTGAGGCCAGGAAAGCCCTGCATTGGCTTCTGGTTGCCCCCAGAATCACCTTTCACCTGCTGTTCATCACACACAGGTGTCTATATGGCACAAGCCCAGTGCACCTATCTAACAGACTTTGTTGGCAACCCTCACTGGGAGTGCTTAGATCTAATAATTATTTTGTTCTGTCTGTGCCTAGAGCCAGGCGGGCCATGGTTTCTCAGGGGGTCTTTCCCTTTTGTGGCACCTAAATGCTTGAAAGCCCTCCCACTCTATTTAAGTGCATGTTGCCCATTTGTTAAGAAGGGTTTTTCAGAACCTACTCTGGTGAGGGATGTTGTGTAAGATTTTCATAATTATGATACATATTCCTGACCTCTGTCAACCCCCAAACTTTTTGCTTGGACTTGGTAATTAGGTTATCTTGTCCCTCGGTGAGTGGGAATCTTTTTCCCCACTCACCTAGTCTTTTACTCTTTTTATGGGTGACCTTTGTACGTCTCTCCATAGTGTAGGATTGGCGTTATAGTTTCTTTGAAGAATCGGAGGGTGTTCTCACTTACCCCAAATTATCCTCCCTACAGATGGCCAGCGAAAGGCCATCGTTTTTGGATCCTGAACCTGGGGGTGGTTATGCGAGGCAGGATCGCCTGGGAAAATGAGACTTGGGGAGTGGGGGTTGGGGCACACTTGGGTGAGACACTGTATCCCTCCACCCCGCCCCCATTTCCTCTGGGCAATATCTGATTCCTGATGAGTCATTTATGGGATATTTCCACCATTATAGTACTGACATGAGGAAGAGACCACACAGGAACAGACATGAAGTCTTTATTAGTTCGAAAACACACAAACACCAGTCTGGTACTGGGACGAGGAATAAGGATGCCAAGTACCAAGCCCGTTGTGCAATCAACATGAATGGCCTGCACCTGAAGCCAAAAGCGCGGTATGAATGGCCAACTCGGGTGAGGCTAATTAAGAGAACAGGAACTCCTGTGGAATGCTTGCAGACAGAGAGGCCTGAGGAAGAAGCAGGGAGACGCATGTCTGAGGCACCGAGGTGCTGCAGTGTCTTTGCGGCAGAAGCAGACTGTGGCTGGCATTGGCAGAAGGTCTCCGGTGGCAGGCTGCCGACCTCCATGAGTCGAGAGAACGCCCTCTCCAACAGCCCGTGGTGTCGGAGATGCGAGAAGAGGGGCCTGCTGAGCGAGCAGCAGCCACAAAGAACTGACCAGAGCAGAAAAGAGCACCCGAAGATAGAGTACACAGTGAGTCAAGTGAGGCTGAGTGACTACAGGACGCTATGGTGCGAGCTGCGTGTTGAAGGAAGGTCGGAACGCTTGCAAGTGAGCGAACAGAAGTAGAGGCAATGTAATTGCCACATTGGAAGGGTAAAACACAGATGTTGGATGCATGGGATGTTTTGAAGGTTGATGAACTTTGTGAAAAGAGCGGTTTAAGAATACCGAACTATAAAGCAATTGAAAAGGCGGCAGAAAGGCCAGAAAAGCAGTGAAGCTGAAAGTAAATGAGAAACCCGTGAGCGGGGTGCAAATTCCAAGCAGGAGAAAACTGGGAATTTGCCATTACATGGTTTTGAATATGAAACAAAGTAAAGTGATAATGAGCAAATGCCACATGCATGGAAAGCAGAAGAAAACGTTCCCATACAAAGGACCTGTGAATTAGATAAATTGAAGAAAGCAAGCATGTGTAATGAATATGATGATTGTGAAGTGATAAAGTTGAGAAAAAGCAACTATTGGCTAAAGCTGTGAGGAAAAGAGGGATTGTACAAGTTGTGGCAAAACTATGGAAAGGTCGTGATACTTCAACACGTGAATAGTGGCAAGACAAGTATTGGAAAAAACTGCCAAGATTTAAGTCTGATACCACTGTTGAGCTGAAGCAGTGGTGGTGAAACTGTGAAAAAAAAGCCAATTGTGTGTCGGTTGCCTGGCCTAAACGGGTGGACCAAAAACTGTGCCTAGAGCGAATAGAGCCACTCAGGAGAAGTCACTTGAAGCATTCATGAGTTTATGGTTGGATATACAGAAAAGCCTGGGCATTATGAACTTAAAGAGTTGAACTTTAGGATTTTGATGAAAGAGCCAAGATCCTGAAAGTTGGGAAGAATCCCAAGAATTGTGTTGTGAAACCAGCGAGAGACTTGAAAGCTTGGGGAAGGGAACGCCTTTTGATTAATACTGAACTATTTGGAATCCTGGGGAAGGAAAGCCCCTTTCCATCCAAGAGTGGGAAGAAGCTCTGAACCTTTGTGTGAACAATTATACATTTGAAGCCGACATGCCTACACAGTTTGAACAAATAGATGTGAGGGCAAATATAGGTTTTGGACACAGATATTTAATTTGAACTTCCTGTCACAGACTATCCTTCGTTTTATTTAGGTAGGGAAATCCCACCTTGGCATAGGGCAACGAAGGCCTAATCCCCACCTCATCTTGATTTTAATAAATGTTTATATCCCAAATTTACTCTGTTGTCTCTGTATACTTCCTGATGCCTTCACATTTCCTATAACTTTGGACTGCCTGTAATGTACTATCGCAGCACACATTTTAAATGCCGTGGCTTCCTTTTAATTCTCCTATTATTTCTTGGGTGAATTTCTGTTCCCAATAAGTAAAGTGGGATTCACATCCCATTTACATGGATATAAGTGAGCCAGCACACCCACCTTATGTGGAGTGCTGGGGACTACAATTTATCCTCTTTCTTACTTACCTGGTAACATGTTTGTTACAATTGCAAGTTTTCTTGAATTGCTAGTGGCAGTGGTTTTACCTTATTGACCTTTTAGTCTTTATTGCTCGCAGGCTGTTAAATCAGGCTGTTAAATCAGCATTGGTAATGCACATAAGGGGCAACATTCTGCTAGAATGGTAAGCTCTTTTTTTTCGCCATTTCACATTTGCTTGTTTCTTAGGTCTTCCCCTATTATTCTAAGCGGGAACGACGTCAGTGGAAGTTTAGTCTTTGGCGGAAGACAAGGGAGGAGTCCAAAACTCTGCACCTATTTGTCTTTCACCTTGCTGACAAGTCAACCACTGGAACCTAAACCGAAGAGGAAGATGAAGAAAATCCATCTGTAGCGATTTCCAGTGACAGAAGAGCCTGCTGTGTAACCAGAGCCTGATGAAACGCTTTCTTCCAATCGACCAGGGGGTCTCTAATGTGACAACTCCTACCCAGAGGCTGATGAGATCCACTGGTCTCAGGAAGACCTGCATTTTGAGCCACCCCATAACGTGCTGCAACCTTGCTGGGCTGCAAACCGCCAATACCCTGGGAAATGGAGCCTGAGTGCAGAACATGGTCTTCCGAAATCCGAATCCATCAAACTTTGGTGGATTCCTGCTGGATGTCTAGAGACACAATTCGATTACCTGAAGTCCTCTCACCAGAGTGCAGAACCAAGAGAGCTAAGAGAATCCGTCCATCTGGCTTCTGCAAAAAGGCAACAAATCCACAGAGCCGCAACAATCCATGAATAAAGCTTTGCGGGAAGCCTTCTCGAATGACTACTGCTGAAAGTTCCCATCCAGTGTCCAGTTCTTTCGTCTCCATACCAAGAATCCAGGGACCGGGTCCTGTGTTGCTGCACCCTGAAGGCATCCACTCCGAAGCTACTCTTTTCTCCTAAGGTACTGTGTGGGCTTGGGTAATACTAAAGTCTGGTGTGAATCCTGTGAGGCTGAGTGGGTGATTCGTGTGGTTGGGTGTCTGCCCATACCACTTGCCCAGGCCTAATGCTGGAACACATATAGAGAAGCCTTCTGTGAATACTTGTTTAAGAAGATATACTATGGGACTGACTTTACTGCAACTGAACCCCCATCTCAACAAGCCTACAGCTGGCACCTAGCCAACTAGGGCCCCTCGTCTGCCTCAGAGAACTCATGCAAAAGACTAGGGAGGACTGGATAAGAAGAGTATTCTGCCTTGAAAGTATAACAAGTGTAAATGAACTTACTTGCTAAAAAAGTTAATGTGGTAACTGTATCTCCATTAAAGAAGTTACAAATTGTCATAGAGTTTATGCTTACCTTTGAGTTGAATTCTGCCCCTCTAAAAAGTGTACAAGTTGCTTTGAATGGTGTCCACCCCCTTCCAAAAAGTAATGAGATGGTACAGTTTTTGTATTCTTAACTGAATTAGTGTAAAAGCTCACCAATAGGGTTTACCTACCTTCAAATACATTGTGTCTATCTTAAAGTGTAACATTGGGTTTTGCTTTGTCTGGTCTGCTTTATACAGACCTAAAATACTTAGGGTTTATACGTACCTTTAAGTAGCTGGAGGCTCCTTTAAAAAGTATACAAGTCTTATTCACCTTGATTTGCTGCTGTACTTGTAACCCTGGGTTGTACTTCCCTGAATTGCTTTGGTGCTATTCTAAAATAGTTTCCTAAAGTTCTTACTTGCCTTACAAACTGTATTATGCACTTCTTAAAAGTATACTGGGTATAACTAGCTATTAGATAGCGGATAGTTATATGCCAGTAGGTAAATGATTTACCTTGAAATACATTGTGTCTTTCTTAAAGTGTAATTGGATTTTGCTTTCCCCAATTTACTTAGGGAATTCTAAAATAGTTATTGAGTGTTCATACTTATCATTGAGTAGCTTGAGGCCCCTCCAAAAAGTAAGGGAGTTGATTTAGTATCTCTGAACTGAGTTCTAAAAAGTAATGTTGCAAGGAGTATACTTGGAACAGGGTTGGTTTATTATGCCAATGACTGTGTCTGTATGACTGACCGGGTCAACTACCCTTGAAATACTGATTGTATTCTAAAAGTATATCTAACCTGGTCTTATTCCCCCAAAACAGTATATTACTATCCTGAATGTATAACCTTAGGTTTGACTCACCTTGACTTGCTTCTTGCTCCTCTAAATAGCTCCTCACCCCTCCCACCCCACCCCCCTGGTACCCTCCAGCCTCCCCCATAGCCATCAGGAGCCATTGCGAACAACCGCAAGGCTGCAACTTTAAAGATGGCTGTTGCTGCTGAAATGAAAACCCCAGGACTCCACAATGCTCTGCTGAGCACACCTCGACCTGATTGGGCACAACTGAATCTAAAGGAAGCTGCACTACGAGGCTGCATGAAGCCAGCCAGCAATGAAAGCCGGTATTTAAGGCCAACATTGCTCTCTGCCACATTGAAGCCGCCACCCATGATGCGCAAACTGGTCTGACCTCATCAGCTTCTCAAGGTAAGCCAAACAGCCTGAGCACCGTTGGCAATGATTGCCTCGACACTGCCCCCCTTCGTGAATCCAAAAGGATTGTTTAACCTATCATGTGCCCCATTTATCCCACTGCTGTGCCCCACAGCCTCTCGTATGCCTACATGCTTTGACCCTATCGGGTCCATGGACCCTGGGCTTGCCGGCATCACAATGCTCTATACTAATACCACCCGCCTGCCTCCCGACTATGTAGCACTCTCAATGCCACTATCTCAACAGATTTCAAGAAAGGTCCTAACTGGCATCCAAAGCTACTTATCCGGAGCTCCCTCGTTCTTCGAGCACCTCGCCGCTGACTTATTCCGCTTCGAGCATTCACCCGCTGCTGGTCGACGTTATACTTGGACAATTCAAGCCGAGATGTAAGCCCAACTTGGATTTACCCGACACGTGCCGGCAGCGGCTGCGTCCCGACCATCACAAAGACTTGTTTCCTGAACTGCAGTTTGAAAGCTGCATTCAATCTTCACACTTGTCCCCACAAGCTGCGAAGCACAAACTTTAATCTCCAGTACAGAACATCAGGTTTTATGTGCCGCTCCTACCCACAGATGCTTTCATCTAGAAACGCTCACGTGAGAATGAGCCTCCCACTTTCTCCCCTGAAGCACCTCTTACTAACTTGCTCCTATCCCCAGACTTGCAAAAACTACCACCAGCTTGCAAAAACTACCACCAGCAACAAGGATAACGCCACCTCTCATGAAACTGTCTCTGCAGGTAATTCACTGGTCACCCCAAACCAGATATTTGGACTCATACAGCAAATTGAAGACATCACACGCATGACACACCAGATAACTAACAAAAAAAGAGCAAACGCAGGCACTAATAACATAACTGCCACTACCTCTAACACAGATATTGTTGAACGTGCTTTCACATATACGACAATAGCAGACTGCCATTAATGCTGCTTACCACGTCTGCCATGCCTCAAATCCTGTGATGCTGCCTGCTAACCTTGCTGCTAATGCATCATGAAATGCAATTGCTCCAAATGCTGTGATGCTGACTGCTACCTTGCTGCTAATGCATCATGCCATGTAATGTAATTGCTCCAAATCCTAAGATGCTGCCCGCTAACCTTGCTAATGCATCAATCCCTCGTAAATGATACTGCATGTACCTCACCCATCACAGACAACCCAGCAGCCCTGATGAGTAATCCTAACAAGCAGATTACACAGACAAAACTGCCTCCCACTAGGGGAGCTATAGCTCCTGACACCTCAAGCTCTAGTGACCCTCATAACACCCCTAGAGTAAATATATCAGCATTGAAGTGCACACTAATCAATGCACGCTCCTTAACTGCCCACGCCCTAGACATCCATGACCACCTCATGGCCCAGAACCTAGATGCCCTGGCCATCTCACAAACATGGCTTCACAAAGCATCCGACCAAGCCCTGTCCCTAGTAATCCCACCTGGATATACCACATACCAGAAAGACAAACCTAACGCAAGGTGGTAGTGGGGGAAGATACTCTACTAGCAACATGCTCCCTTTCATTAAGGCCATTCCATACCTCCTTCGAGGAGAATGGGGATATCCTCTCGCTCAAACTGACCACCTCACCCACCATCACTATCCACATCATCTTGCGCACAACAAGCCCAATCTTAACCTTTGAAGAAAACCTCCTCCACATCCTAGGAAACATCAAGGGGTCATCCTCAGCGACCTTTAGCTAGGCCTCAATGATCCATCTGACCCCCAGGCCACCTCAGTCTCCAACTCACTAAAGGCCCTTAACTACAGGCAACACAGCAGCGACCCCACACACGTTGAAGGCCGCACATTGGACTGCAGACCTAAACTGCCAGATCACTGTTAATTCCAATGCCCCCTGTCCATGGTCTGACCACCATTGCCTTCACCATCCAACACCCCAAGAATACGAAGACTATCAGCCTCATATTGCCTCTCTAACCTGCAGCTCAAGCAAGCTCACAAAAGACTGCATCCTGCCCTTACTGATCATGCCCACTCTAAAGCCTCATCACTTCGGCAACGCCAACCTTTTGGCTGACATCTTTACATCAACTTTAACTTTAACTTATGCAGTTGACACTGCTGCCCCCCTAGCTCACCGAACACCTAAACCCGTCAGACACATGAACTCTTGGTTAACCCCTCCTACAAGAAAAAACGAAACAGTAGTTTATCCAACAGAAGGTAGTTAAAACTTGGGGGAATCTGAAAGATTTCCCTGTGCCACTGCACTGAAGGTGCAGTGTAACACAATGTAAAACGATGATGCCTATGGAGTTTTATCAGCCTCCACAACCAAAAGAAACAAGAGTTAAAAAAAATCACAATAAAATACATGAGAGAGTGGGAAAAAGGGTCTCACTCTCTCCAGGTTAATAATTCAAGTACTCAAAATCCAGCAAGGTTGCTGGGGTCTCTAAGGTATAGAGGAATTAGCACATTTCTGAGAATTCTCCCTAACGCCCCTCACCACCTCAGCCAACTTCTCCACAGAAGTCACAGCTTGGATTGCCTCCATTGTAGAGGGGAGAGTCATGAAGGCGTTTGCTGACAAGGCCAGTGCCCCGCCAGCACCCATCCATTTCGGGGTACCATAAGGTTCCTGCAAGACGCCCACACTCAACATCTTCACCAGACCCCTCTTCGACATTCTTGAATCGCTCAGCATAGTCTACAACAAGTATGCCGACGACAAAATTTCTCCTCCCCTGTCTGACAACTATAAAGAAAACTCATACACCCTTGACATCGCCTATTCTACTGTCCAGGCCTGCAACCAACCACCTCTGCCTTAACGGGGATAAGAGATAGGGCCGCCTGCAGTGCTTAATAACCTCAATCCCCAAAACGCTGCATTCAAAATTGACGACCTCATTATCCCCATCTCCACTTCGGTGTCCACCTTGACACCAGCCTCTCACTGACTCAGCAAGTAAATGCAATAGCCTTATCCGCTGCCTACAAAACCAAATTGACAAATGCCCGCAGGCCCTTTCTATCCCAAGACAGCTGCCTAACAATTGCACGTGCAGTCATAGGATCCAGGCTGGACTGCTGCAATGTCCCATTTGGTGGCACCTCATCCCAAAACATACAAAAGCTCCAAACTATTCAAAATAATGCCCTCCGGGCAGCGCTTAACATTGCCAAACAGGAACACATCTCTGCCGTCAGGAGAGCAGTACATTGGTTGCCCAAACTTGAGCGGATCATTTTCAAAACCCTGTCCATTACTCACAGGTGCATGTCTAACACTGTGCCACCCTACCTATCCCAGAAAATCACAAAAATTCACATGACAAGACCCACTAGAACCCCCTCCTCATGTACATCAACCCAGTCTACCCAAAACCAAACGCAGTAAAGCGGGAGGCTCCAGCTTCCCATCCTTCACAGCCAAGCAGTGGACTTCTCTGCCACCCACCCTGAGAGTGGAACGCTCATACTGTCTATTCTCAAGAACCCACAATACTTGGTTGTTTGCCTAGGCCAGAGATCCCACCAACTGTAAATCAATGTTTTGGTCTGCCATAACTGTCTGCATACTTACCATATGTTTCTGCTCACCTGCAAGTAACTGTTTCTTTAACAGCGCCTCAATGCCTACGGGTTGCTGTGCGCATCATAAATGAAAAATAAGGTTATACCTTGGTTTACATACCATAGGTATTGAGTTTGTTTTTTTACGATTGTGTTTATATGATGTGATAGTAGCTACTTACCCAAGAATGATCTTGGTCTGGACCATATTTATGTTACAATTTCATTGTAGCTAGGTACAGCCCTCCCTCCTAAAATAAGACTGGCTGCTCTCTCTAAGCTACCAAATCATACTAGGAGTGGATTTATGTACTGCCTTAGATGAACAAGGTACTCTCTTACCTGGTAACGTTCTTTCGATGGGATGGTCCAACGACGTATTCCATATCTATGACAGACTCCCAAAGCAGTACCAACGTAAGGAAGAGGGAAAAGAATTTAGAATATACAAATTTAGAATGCCCAATCAAATTGTAGAGTAAAGGACCGCGCCTTGCCAAAGGCCAGATCCTGCCCCCGGATAGAATCGAGGGAGTATTGATGTACAAAAGTATGGACCGAAGCCCAGTTGGCTGCATCACAGATGTTACAAATGGGAACACCCCTCTGCAGGGCAGTAGAGGCAGCCATACCCCAGCACGTCTTCAGGGAGGTCTCAATCCTTATATCTCAACCTTTCAGAAGCCAAGCGTGAAGGTTGAGGGATCTGACCTCTGGATGGAGAACCTGACCCACCTCCCGTGAGAGCAGATCGTCTCGATAGGGAAGACGGCGTGGAGGGCAGATGGACAAGTCCAGAAGGTCCGGGTACCACGTCCTCCGGGCTAATGCCGAAGCAATGAGGATCATCCAGGAACCAAACCTCCGTAACCTCCTCAGCACTTGCGGAATGACGGGGACTGGCAGAAACGCGTACAGCAGCGGGAAGGAGCACTCCACCACAAACGCATCCCCTAAGGCTCCGTTTGGAGGAAATTCCCACAAGCAGAACCTTTCGCACTTCCGGTTGACACTGGAGGCAAAGAGATCCACTTGAGGGGTCCCACAAAGGGCAAAGATCGCCAGGAGAATCTCCTTAGTCAGCTCCCACTCGTGAGAGATCGCGCTCTGCCTGCTCAAAGCATCCGCCGTCTCGTTTTCGTCCCCGGCCAGATGAACTGCCGAGATCGAAATTTCCTGCTGGATGGCCCAGAACCAGAGCTGCATCGCCTCCCTGCACAGAGGAAGTGACCCTGCCCCCCCCCCCACTTTTTGTTGAGGTAGTGCATGGCCACAGTGTTGTCCGTCAGAATCGGGACATTCTTTCCTCGCACAGTCGGCAGAAAAGCCTTCAGGGCAAGCCTGATGGCCCTCAGCTCCAACAGATTGATATGGAGTCTGGACTCCGACGGAGACCAACGACCGCTGACTGTCAACTCGTTGGCATGAGCTCCCCATCCCGTGGGGGATGCGTCTGTCCCGATAGTCACCTCCGGCCAGGGTAGCCAAAAAAGGAGCCCCCTTCATCAGATTGCCTTCGACGGCCCACCACATAAGGTCCTGGGCAACCGAGGACAGCACCTGAACAGGGTCCGACATCCTACCGGAGGACTGAGACCACTGGAGCTTGAGTGCCCATTGCAAAGATCTCATCCACAACCTGGCCTCTGGCACCAGAAGAATGCAGGATGCCATGAGGCCGAGCAATCTCAAGAACCCGAACACAGGGAGACCCTGGGCATGTTGGAACTTGTGCACCATCTGCTGAATGTGATGAGCCCTCACCTGGGGAGGAAAACACTGCCCCAGGGACGTGTCGATCACTGCTCTGATGTACTGGAGCCACTGAGTTGGCGTCCAGTGGGACTTCTTTAAGTTGAAGGAGAAGCCCAGCCTGTGAAGGGAGTGGCAGGTGACGGACAGATGATCCAGGACTTGCTCGGGAGAGCGCGCCCTGATCAACCAATCGTCCAGGTAGGGGTAGACGTGAATCCCGCCTTTCCTGAGATACGCTGCCACCACCACCATGAGCTAGGTGAAAACCCTCGGGGCGGACGTCAATCCTAACGGCAGGACCCGAAAATGAAAATGCGAGTCGCCAACTGCGAACCTCAGGTACTTCTTGTGCTTGGGATGGATCGGCACATGAAAATAAGCGTCCTTGAGGTCGAGAGACACCAACCAGTCCTGAAGTTGAAGGGCCTGGAGGACTTGAGAGAGAGTAACCATCTTGAACTTGTCCTTCCTGAGGAGTTTGTTCAAACCGGGCAAGTCCATGATGGGTCTCAATCCCCAGTCTTTCTTCAAAATCAAAAAATAAGGGGAATACTATCCCTTCCTCTCCGCTACAGGAACCAGTTCTATGGCGCCTTTCTCCAGCAGGGATTGAATTTCCTACGCAGGGAGCGGACCGGACTCTTCAAAGAGAGATTCCCTGGTGGATTGTCATGAGGCCTCTGCCGTAAAAGAAGACAGTAGCCGTGGTCCATGATCTCCAGAACCCACACATCTGAAGTAATGGCACGCCATTCTACAACATGCTGTGCCAGCCTTCCCCCAACCGGCGAAGCATGGGCCTCATGACTGAGCAGAAGCGGCTGCGGCGTTGCCTGAGGGCAAAGAGGCAACTGCTCGCGCAGCCTTGGCACCTCGAGTACCTTGTTTTCCACCTCTGGCACTCCTACGGTTGCCCCTTTGACTTGCAGCTCCTCTCGCTTTACTAAAGGATGAGTAATAACGAAAGGAACCTCCCCTCCACTGCTGTCCCCTAGGACGAAAATGGCAGAGGTGGGCGGACTGCAGCGCCCAACGACTTTGCTGCAGCTTTGGAGTCTGCAACCTCTCAATGCTCCCCGTCAGCCTTGCTGCCAAAAAGATGTTCACCATCAAAGGGCATGTTGAGGAGCCTGGCTTGCACATCAGGAGCAAACCCGACTTACTCAACCACGCAAACGTGCGTATCACGGTGCTCTCCACCATGGACCGGCTGACAGTCTGCCATGTCCAAACCCGACTGAACGGACTCACACATGGCATCCTTGCCATCCTGAATAATAGCAAGATAACCATCCCGTTCGTTCCCTTCGGGAATATGTTCAGCCGCTAATGAAATACAGGTCCACAGAGTGCGTGAAACATGACAAGGCACATACGGAGTTGGCCGCCTGAAGAGCCATACCCCCTGAAGAAAACACTTTCTTCGCCCAGCCATCAAAACGCTTGTCCCTATCAGGAGGGATGTTAGGATACGACGCCTGCTTTGCTGGGGCCGTAGCCTCCTGCACCACCAAACTCTCCGGAATGGGGTGCGTGGTCCAGTAGCAGGGGTCACTACTGGCTGGGCGGTATTTTCGCGGCAAAGACTTGCCCACTGCCGGGAGACTCTCCAGAGCAGTCCAAGCCGCTGCCACCCTTCTCTGCAGAGCCATATGGAATGGCAGTACTGGGTCAGTGGATGGACCTTGGTTGAGGATATCCGTCAGGTCATCCTGCACAAAATCAACTGGGGGCGCCGACCACCCCAAGTAGTCCGTGACCCTCGACATAAGGCACTGGTACGATGACTCGGCATGGGCGCCAGGCTCAGGCTTACAGAACTCCACCTCCAGAGAGGTGTCCAGACAACTGGCGTCATGCAGTGACTGACGCAAGTCCTCAATCTGGCTATGACCAGAAAGACTCTCATCTGGCACCGTGTCCGGAACTAACCCATCTTCAGAACCCTCTTCCACCTCGGAAATATACTCCATAGGCTGGAAAGGGGGCAAAGAATACGGGAGAAAGACATGTTTTGCCTTGGCCAGAGCCTTTCTAGGGAGTTCCCCCGTGCCACAGGGTACCTCCGACAACACAGCCTCGAAAGGAGTCAAGTGAAACGGCGTCGACGTTGAGCGCAGCGCCGACAACATAGACAGCTTCGACACAGGCCTTGAGGGTGGAGCCCCGAGCGTGTCTTTCGACAGCCTGGGCGCCAATGGCGTCGACGACTTCCTCAGAGGCGGAGCCTCGAGAGAGTCCGTCGACGACCTCAGCGTCACCAGCGGCGACGTCTTCTTCGAAGACTCCACAGGTGAACACTGGCTCGAGCACGTCGAGGACCGGGACCTGGAACAGGCATGACTGGAACGATTCCCCTTGTCCAAGCGGGACCTCTCCCGCAAATCGTGCCAACCACCCGAGCCCGAAGGCGTACGAGCGGTGTCTCCAGTACGGTCACGACCGACCCCTCTCGGAGAATCACCAACATTTTCTTCCCGAAGGAAGCCCATTCCTCCGGAGAGGAACGCTCGTACGAGGATGGGGAAGGTGACTGATGACGGCGCTTCCGGGAGTGCCTCGAAGAGGCAGAGGAGCGGAAGCGTGACCCCCCCCCCCTAGACTTACGCCTACGATCCGGAGAGTCGCCCCTCGAATCGTCTGTCGAAAGCCCAGTGGACCTCGCCTTCTGGGGATTGGACACCTTACCGACCAACAGCTTCTTCTTACGTTCCCACAAGGCCTTGGATGTAAGCCACTGGCAGTCGACACAATCATCCGTGTCGTGGGCCTCCCCAAGACACCAGAGGCAGGCGTTGTGGGAGTCTGTCACTGACATCTTGGACCCGCAGTCCCCACACTTCTTGAAGCCGGACGCAGGGTGGAAGAAGAGGAAGACATCCCGAGAATACCTCGCAAACGAACAGGTTCGAAGAACCGAAAGAACAGACACTCCAAAGAGTCGAGGCGCGCCCAGATCTCTGAAGCGAACACGTTCCCGGAAAAAACGGAACTGAGGCTATGGGCGTTGTGTGTCCTACTTATAACATCTGGTGATGTCGACCGTCGGAGGAGTTCCTCGAGGACGGCGTATCTACGTCATTGACGCAGAAAGATTTTCCGAAGCAGCACAGCTGTGGTGATTACGGTCATAGATATGGAATACGTCGGAGGACCCAATCCCCTCGAAGTATGGTTTTATTAAGCTCTTAGTTGGACTTTAGAAAAAAACTGTCCTAACAAGGGTTTCGGAGAAGGAAACAAAGGTGAAACTAGTTTACACTTAAATTCTAGACCAAATCTCAAGGATAATTTAGCTGAATAGTTCGGTTTAGACGAAGGAAGATGCAAGTTTGGAGTGAAGTAAAGCTAATAAGACGATTAAGGAACAGAGGTCCACAGAGGTAAGTAATAATATATTATTTATTAGGTACAGGTGATTAGTAAAATCAACACACAACTGGTAAGGACAGTCACGATCAAATATATATATACACCACAATTTGCTAACATCAAAAGTGGTGGTGGCTGGTGGGGGGTATAGAAAGGCTTCAAATACTTCATTACCAGAGCAAAATTTCAAATGTCCGGCCCTAGTTTGGGCACAGTTCATTCAACTTAATCAAGTTCTTGGGAAAAGTCACTGTACAAATGTGAAAAAGAGTTTCCCATCTGTAGCAGGAGGAGATTATCAGTCTCCACGCCCTATATGACCAAGGTGAAAACTCATGACACATGCTTCACTGCCTTTGGCCCGTTAAGGCAAATGCTTTTAATTTAAGGGATTTGCACCCAATGCAAGTCAATG
This sequence comes from Ambystoma mexicanum, assembly GCF_040938575.1. Classification (NCBI taxonomy): domain Eukaryota; kingdom Metazoa; phylum Chordata; class Amphibia; order Caudata; family Ambystomatidae; genus Ambystoma; species Ambystoma mexicanum. The sequence continues at coordinate 299,615,196 of NC_090940.1, read as the reverse complement.
GAGATGGGGCACTCAAAGGGAACTCGACTCCAAGACTTCAACTTGCAATACAGCACAGACAACAACCTACAGGAATAATAAGGTTACTCACCGTAGTGACCACCTTACTCCTAGTCCATAGTCCCCTTTCCTCCATACTTATGGGACATTCCTCTGTCCTGTGGGACAGGACCGGAACACTTCGTAAAAAGCATCACATTTTTCAAAAATGTGTCCTTCCTCTTTTTACGCGGGGTACCGCACGCGGCCGTAACCCCGCCCTCCTTAGCTCCGCCCAGCACATCGCCCATCTGTCCTTTTCTATCGCCAGGTCAGAGACCTTTAAGCAATAATAGAGGAGCCTTATTAGAGGGGACGGCGGGCGGGCGTATGGAGGAAAGGGGACTATGGACTAGGAGTAAGGTGGTCACTACAGTGAGTAACCTTATTATACTCCTATGTCCCGTCCCCTTTCCTCTATTCTTATGGGAGATTCCCAAGCACTCCTCACATGAACTATGGGTGGATGGAATACCCCGTACTGAAAAAGGTTTTTTAGCACAGCCGGGCCAAACTGAGCATCAGATCTGGAGCTCAGGTCCAAACAGTAGTGTTTACAAAAAGCCGATGCAGAGGCCCATGTAGCCGCTTTCACGATGGTCTCCCAGGGACATACTTTTGAAAGGGAACAGCAGCTGCCTTGCCCCGTATTAGGTGTTCATGAATCCCTTTAGGAGGTTGGAGTCCCTGGACAGTGTAAGACTCCATAATACAGGTAGCAACCCATCTGGAGATAGTCGCTTTGGAGGCTTGTTTACCCTGCGGATTACCAAAAGTCACCAATAGTTGAGAAGGAACAAGTTACTTACCTGTAACTGTTGTTCTCCAGCATGGGTCTGGCATGGATTCACATGCTCATGAATATTCCCCGTCGTCAGGCGGGGAATCCTCGGTAAAGAAAAAACCAGTATCAGTTTCGTTTCTGATCTGTCTTTCGTTGTAGTAACCAATCACTGGTCTCTGCGTCATACTGACCACAGCCAATGACTGCCCTCTACCTAAGCCCCGCCTCTGGCAGCCATCTTCAGATTTGGAAGCACGTGAAGTGGCAGTATGACCAAGTGAAGAGCCGCAGAGGGGTAGGCGGGAGGATTCGCATGTGAATCCATGCCAGACCCATGCTGGAGAACAACAGTTACAGGTAAGTAACTTGTTCCTTCTCCAGCATGGGGTCTGGCATGGATTCACATGCTCATGAATAAAGAATACATAGCAGTACACACATGCACAACCACGGGAGGTGGCAAAGGCTCAACATTAAGCATTACATCAAACTCAACATTAAGCAATCTTACCTCCTCACCAGGCTCACCTCAGGCGAACAGGTTGCGCAGCACTGCTTGGCCGACCCTGGACTCCTCCCTGGAATCCCGATCGACGCAGTAGAATCTCGTGAAGGTGTGCGTCGACCTCCACGTAGCAGCCCTGCATATGTCCAGCAGGGGCACACCAGATAGGAACGCCGTGGTAGCTGCGATCGCTCTGGTGGAATGGGCTCTCGGACGGCCAGGCAGCGGTCGGTTTGCCAACCGATGACAGTACATGATACAGCCGGAGAGCCATCTGGAAATGGAAGCCTTCGAGAGAGCCTTCCCCTGATTGACGGGTCCAAAGTTCACAAAGAGTTGTGACGTCTTCCGAAAACACTTCATGCGGTCCACATAGAACTTCAGCGCTCTAGCCACATCAAGCGAGTGCAAAGTCCTCTCAGCCGGCGACGAAGGCGACGGGAAAAACACAGGCAACACCAAGGGTTCGTTGAGGTGGAATTCCGACGGCACATTGGGCATGAAGGAGGGGTGCGTCCTGAGCACCACCCTCGTGTCGTGAAAAGTCAAGTACGGTGGCTTGCAAGATAGGGCCTGGATCTCTCCCACTCGTCGTGCGGAGGTGATGGCCACAAGAAACGCTGTTTTCCACGACAGGAACTTCAACGGGGCCGAGTGCAGAGGCTCGAAAGGAGGTCCCATGAGCTTGGTCAGCACCACGTTGAGCTCCCACGCCGGGGCCGGAGCCTTCACCGGCGGGAACGATCTGAACAGTCCCTTCATGAACTCTTTCACCAGACGATGAGACCACAAGGACGTCCGCCCCGTGGTTCTGGTGTATCGGGAGATCGCAGCAAGATGAATCTTGATGGACGCGTGTGCCAGTCCAGCCTTGGCCAGCGTCAGCAGGTACGGCAGTACTTGGGGAGCCGTAATCCTTAGAGGGTTAATCTTCTGTGCGTGGCACCAGACAGACAACCTCTTCCATTTGTGTCCGTAGCATTTAAGAGTCGAGGACGCCCTGGCCTTTGCAAGAACCTCTCTGCAGTCGGCCAGTATGCCGTATCCTCCAAACTCTAGCGCTGCAGGAGCCAGGCCTGCAAGTTCAGCGACTTCGGGTCGTGGTGGAGGATGGCGCCTCCTTCCCTGGAGAGCAGATCCGCGTCCACTGGCAGCTTGATTGACGGGGACGCTGACAAGTCCAGAAGGTCCGGGAACCATATCTGCCTCGGCCACGCAGGTGCGACGAGGATCATCCTGCACCGTGACCTCTTGAGCTGGTTGATGAGCCGGATCAGCAGTGGCAGTGGAGGGAACGCGTATAGGAACAGACCTTCCCAGGGGAATGAGAAAGCATCGCCCATGCTCCTCGGCTGGGCAAACCTGCTGGCGAACCTCCGGCACTTGGAGTTCGTCGCCGTCGTGAACAGGTCGATCTGGGGTGTGCCCCACCGTCGGAAAAGGCGATCCACTAGATCCTGCCGTAGTTCCCACTCGTGGCACGAGCGCAGCTCCCTGCTGAGTGAGTCGGCGATGGTGTTTTTTATCCCTGCCAGATGAAACGGCACCAGAAACATCCTTTGGGCGACGGCCCAATGCCACAGGTCCTGCGCCTCCTTGGACAGTGCTGGGGACCTGGTTCCGCCCTGTTTCCTGATGTAAAACATGGTGGTGGTGTTGTCGGTGAAGATCCTCACCACCTTGCCCTTGAGGGACGGAAGGAAGGATTTGAGGGCCCAAAACACTGTACGGAGCTCCAGGACGTTGATATGGAGGGACTTCTCCGTCGGGAGCCAAGGGCCTCTCGCGTGCAGATTTTCGGTGTGCGCTCCCCACCCTTCCAGGGAGGCATCCGTGGTCACCGTCTCCTGGTGGCCTGGGGTCTAGAAGTCCATGCCCGCCGTCAGATGAGCGCGGGTGCCCCACCACCGGATCGCTCGTCGGAAACTCTCGTCGAGTGTGACCCTCTCCTCGAAGTCGCCCGTCGTTTGGATCCAGCGCGAGTCCAGGAACTCCTGCAACGGGCGCATCCGGAGCCTGCACATGGGAATGAGGTAGATGCAAGAAGACATCATTCCGAGGGACTTGATGGACCTCACCTTGGCCGTGTCTGCAACCAACATCCGCTGTACCTTGCCCAGGATGGTCCTGGTCCTTTCCTCCGACGGGGAGGCCAGAAGGGACACTGTGTCGAGCTTCGCTCCCAGAAACAGTGCGTCTTGCGCGGGTACCAGGTGGGACTTGGCATAGTTCACGGAGAATCCCAGGTCCGTGCGAAGTTGGACGGTCCTTGCCGTGTGCTTCACGGCGAGCTCCATCGTCTTGGCTCGGATGAGCCAGTCGTCCAGGTAGGGGTAGACGTGGATCCCCTCTCGGCGCAGCTGCGCCGCCACTGGTGCAAGGCACTTGGTGAATACCCTGGGAGCCGACCGTAGACCGAAGGGAAGGGCTCTGAACTGATAGTGACGCCCTTGGACCACGAACCTGAGACATTTTCGGTGCCCCTTTAGGATGGGAATATGGAAGTAGGCATCCTCCAAATCCAACGACGACAGGAAGTCGCCCTCCTCCAGCTGCCCCAGGACGTGCTGGAGGGTGACCATCCGGAACTCCTGTGCCTAGATGAACTTGTTCAGCCGTCGTAGGTCTAGGATGGGGCGCCATCCTCCCGTCTTCTTCACGAGGAAGTATCTTGAGTAAACTCCGGAGCCCCGAAGCCTCTTTGGGACGAGTTCGATGGCGCCCTTCCTGAGCATCGCCTTTACCTCCCAGAGAAGCTGAGGGACGTGAAGCTCTTTCCTGGCCACAGGGGGGACCTGCGGGCACCTTCTTTGAAATTTGAGCGCGTGGCCCTGGGCTAGGGCGTCCAGCACCCAACGGTCGGTGGAGATGGACTCCCACACGCTGACGAAGCTCGCCAGCCGGCCTCCCACCGGGGTGCTTCGGTGGGGGCCCGACCCCACGGTCGGTTCAATCCTGCTTAGACGAGGCTTTGCCGCCTTGACCTTCTTGGCGACGACGGCGGGGTCCGCCTGACTTGCCTCGTCCCCTGTAAGATTCCTGAGACGACGAACGGGCCGCTTGACGGTAGGTGGAAAATCCGCCACCGGAACCTTTGGAGGCACCCTTGCCTCCGCCGCTCCGAAACGGCGGCCGCCGTTGCTGGAGAACCCCGAGCGCCCGGGCCGTCTCCGTGTCCGCTTTAATGGCTTGAAGGGAATCGTCCACTGTTTTCCCAAACAGGTTGTTCCCATCGAACGGCATGTCCAGGACTCTGGTCTGTACGTCTTAACGGAAGTCAGTAGCCTTGAGCCATCCACGCCGCCTAAGGCACACGCCGTTGCCCAACTGGCGAAATCCAGTGTCGGCGATGTCCGTCCCAATCGTGATGGCGTGGTCCGACGCCACCTCACCTTCCTGCAAGATCTCCAGGGCATCCGCCCTCTTGTCGTCCGGTAGGAAGTCCAGCAGGGGAGCCAGTTTGTACCACAGCTCCCTGTCGTAGCGGGCTACGATAGCCAAGGCGTTAGCCGCCTTAATCGTCGTCGCTGCAGACGAGATGACCCTGCACCCCATCGTGTCCAATTTCTTTCCCTCGCCGTCCGGCGGGGAAGTCGACGTGGAGGCCGCACCCCCCCCCCGCTTTCTTCCTGGCCGCCGCGGAGACGACGGAGTCCGGGGTAGGCTGTGCCCGGAGGCACAAGGGGGCCGCGTCCGGGACCCGGTACTTCTTCTCGTACCGGTCTCTTCTAGCCGGCATCGTGGATGGGTTCTTGAGGGCGGCTAGGCCCTCATCCCAAATATCGTCCAGTAGAGGTACCGCGTGGACCGTCTTCCTCTTGGCCTCGCGCCGCTGATAAAGGAAACCTTCCTTCTTCTCCTCCGGGCAGAGCTGGAAGAGCTCGGATGCCCTGGCGATCATGGAGTGAAAAGATCCAATCTCGTCGGACGGGGAAGCCTGGGTGGGAGGAGACGACGGCAGATCCTCGTCGTACACCTCGGCGTCCGTACCCGTCGCGGCCGTGTCAGTCCCCGTATCATCCCCTCGAGTCGTGGACGGGGAGGAGGGATGAACGGGGCGCGACGGCTGAAAAGGAGGTGGAGGGTGAATCCTTCTTTTCTTAGGAGGGGGGCTGCCCGAAGGGTCTGGTTCCGGGTCCCCCGACGGGAGTGGTTCCTCCACTGGTAACGGCAGTCTCGTCCTTATCTCTGAGCATAAGGACTGTATAGCCAACAAAATGGCCGCCGAGTTGTCTTGCGGCACTGGCAGAGGGGAATCCGACGGGCGGTCAGGGGCCCCGTCGGTACCCTCGACGATGTCGTCTCCTGCGTCGGGATCCCTCCCGATGGGCTGGTCTTCTTCCACGCCAACGCCGTGGCTTAAGACCTCGATCAGTTCTTCCTCAGAGGCTGAGGCCGAATCCACGACGACCTCCTGCCCCCCCCTTTTACTTCTCCGTCGGAGGTTTCACAGGGGTCCCGTCGATGGGCATAAAAGAGGACTCCCTCCGCGGTGGCAGGGAGACTCTGAGCCCCGAGGTCGCCACCACTGGTGTAGCCTCCACAGGCTGAGCCAGGGCCGCCGCGACTGTCTCGATAGAGGCCTTGGCCGGATGGATTAAGGCTTTCACCACCTTAGGTGCGCTCACCGCCTTCTCCTTGAGGCGGGGGACACTGCCTCGCTCCCCCTCCGCCTTCAAGCTCGACCGGGGCCTCTCCAGGAGCTTCGCCGGGTGCTCGGCCTTCCTCTTACCCGACCCAGAGTGTTGGCTCGTGGTTGATGGTGCCGGGGAGGGTGCGCCCTGCCTGGCGCCCGTAGAGCCCGACCGTTCGGCGCTCCCGGTGCCAGCGGACTCCCGGTGCTTGGCCTTATGTTGGACCCCCGTCGCCGGGGCGTCCTCAAAGTTCTTAGAAGACCGCTCGGATTTCTTCCTCTTCTTCTCGCCGGACGGGCTCTTCCCTTCCAGCCAGTTGGCGAGACGTTGATGGCGGTCCTTCATGGTCCGCTCCGACATGCTGCCGCAAAACGCACAGTCCTTCTCCACGTGCATCTTGTCCTCATGTAGGCAGTAAAGACGAAAGGAGTGTTCGTCTTCCTTAAAGACATTCTGCAGCTGGCATCCAGGGCAGACCCTGAACAGCTTTCCGGGCGTCGAGCTTCCCTTCTCCTGGGCCATGACCGAGATGGGCCTGAGAAACTTCTGGAGTCCTCCAAAAGCGTAGCTAGTCGAATCTTCACCCTTGAGGGGCGTGGACGAATCCGACACCTGTCCCCGTTGATCGGATGGAGAGTCGGTGGAGCTTGAGGCTTTTTTGACCGAAAAAAACGAAGTTTTTGAGAAAAAACGTGAAAAAATAGCACTAACGCTCGAGAGCAATAGCACGAGGATCCCAACACATGAACGTGCGGTAAAAATCTGAAGATGGCTGCCAGAGGCGGGGCTTAGGTAGAGGGCAGTCATTGGCTGTGGTCAGTATGACGCAGAGAGCAGTGATTGGTTACTACTACGAAAGACAGATCAGAAACGAAACTGATACTGGTTTTTTCTTTACCGAGGATTCCCAGCCTGACGACGGGGAATATTCATGAGCATGTGAATTCATGCCAGACCCCATGCTGGAGAACTCCTACATTCAGATGTTCTGTCCAGATAGAACTTAAGAGCTCTTCTAATATTCTGGCAATGAAAATCCTTTCGGCTTACGAAGGCGGGTTTGGGAAGAAGACGGGCAATGAGATTGACTGATTTAAATGAAAATCAGGGACCACTTTTGGCAGGAAAGAAGGAATCGTCCTCAGGACAACTTTATCCTTGTGGAAAACCAAGAAGGGATGATCCACCGACAAAACCTGGAGCTCACTCACGCGTCTTGCCGAAGTCACAGCGACCAAGAAGGACACTTTCCACGAAAGGTGCTTAAGATCTATCGTAGCCTTTGGTTCAAAGGGCTTATGGCACAATGCCGTAAGGACCACGTTCAGATCCCACATCGGATGCGGCTTGCGAGGGTAAAGACGCATTAGACCCACAAAGTGCCTTTTAACCACTGGATTTGATAGTGAAAAAGAACACTGGTCTGCGGACAAGTATGCGGCAACAGCCGAAAGATAAGTCCTGAATGAGAGGACATGAATGCCCGACTCTGCTAGGTGAGAGTTGATCGTGGTCACCCTGGGGTCCAATTGTTTGGCTGTTACGCTCACCTGGTATCCACAGGGACGCCACCCAGCTGGGTTACTTGCTGGTATGTTTCTCAGCTTTGCCCCGATGTGGTCTGCAGGGAAGGTTCTGCCTGAAAATACAGGAGGACTGTTCAAGACTGACCGACTGGGGTAAGTATCCTCCCTCCACCCCCGTATGCTTTCAGTCCCTCTGGCGCCCTCTCCTCACCTTGTGGTAGAATTAGGCGTGCTCTCCGTCCTACATTCTTTGCAGGGGCACGTTGTCTTTCATGGGTGAGTGCGGTTCAGTTACTTCACTGACACCGGCCCGTTTGATATTTTTCAGGTAGGTCTTATTGCTGTTCTTTAGTTTTGTTGCTATCCTGCATGCTTTTCTTTGTTTAAAATGTCTTTTTCCTCCCTTAGGTATGCGGAGCTTCAGCGCGGCAAACTGGCTTGGTTGAGCCCCGCTGGTAAATGATGGCGCATTAAGAGCAATATGATGCGTTAAGTAAGCGCTATGCGCAGCGCTGCGAAGTCTTGCCTTTGCTAACCTGTGTTTTCCTTCCTTCTAGGTTGCAGTGTTCTTCAGCGCGAGTGGACTGTCCGGAGTGGTGCCAGGCGAGAGGCGACCAGCCAGGTAAGCCTTTTGAGCAGTTCGTAATTTGTAAATGTCTCTTACCTCTATCTTCCTCTTTCAGGTCGTTCTGTCCGGGAGGCGGGCAGATTCGAGGAAGCTGTTCTCAGTAGCTGCGAGTGTTTAAAGATGAAGACTGCAGGTAAAATGCTGCTGCTAATGATGTTCCTTTTGTCTCCTTGCAGGTTCTGCTTCTCCGAGGTCATAGCTGGACACAGTGAGCGTCACGTTGCAAGTTGCAAAGTAACACGAAGCATGTTCTGCAGTCAGGGTGCGTTTTATATAGCCCAGGTAAACTAGTACCAGGGAAAGTAGTTCGAGGCCTGCCACACCCAAAACACTAGACCGCATAGCTTGGTTCTTAAGAACCAAGATATGTGGATGCCTCCATGTTGGCTGACAATACAATAAAGTAGTTCCCAAGCACATTGTTGTTCATGGTGTATGAGCCTGGCGCCATAGGCGCCAGGACTGGCCCCACAAGGGCTTTTGAAGAGGAAGCCAGGCTCTAGAGGCCTGAGTCCTGACTCCACCTGGCAAATGGGTTTGTCCGAGGGGGTTTTGGGCGAGGGTTCTGACATTGTCTAAGCACCATTGGCAGAACTGAAGCCATTTGCTCCTGTATTGAGATCTCATTGAGGGCGGCTTCCTGGCTACCTGAATAATGCACATGTTATCAGCAGACAGGGTGAGATGTTCTAAAGATCTGAGCTCAGGAACCATGCTGCCAAGCTGAACGATTGTGGGGAGGGTTGCCACAGCTTCCGATCTCTCTGGTGAAGCAGGTCGGGAACCAACGGAAGCCTGATCGGTGCACACACCGACAGGTTTTGAAGCTCTGAAAACCAGAACCTGGCCGGCCACCACGTAGCTGTGAGCAGAAGAGAACAGTTCACCGTGTTCATCAGTTTGCAAATTGTCCGATGAATCATAGGCAGAGGCGGAAAAGCATAGGCCCTCATTTTGTGCCAGGGAATCTCAAGAGCATCCCCCAGAGAGGAGGCTCCCAGTCTGTTTCTGGAGGCATACAGAGGAAGTTTCCTGTTGGCCAACACTGCGAAGAGGTCCACTTCTGGAGTGCCCCAACACTGGAAGATTCATAAGAGGACTTCCACTTTCAACTCCCACTCGCAGCTGACCATCGTTCGTCGGCTGAGGGCATCTGCAGTAACTTTCAGCTGGCCCGGGATATGTACTGCCACCAGCCAGATGCCATGCTGCACCGCCCATTCCCAAATCATAATGGCAAGATCCACAAGAAAAGGGGACTTGGTACCCCCCCCCTGCTTGTTGATTTAAAACATGGACACCAAATTGTCCGTGCGGACACGGTCCACTTGGTTGACAATGACCAACTTTGCGGCCTTTGCTGCCGCCTCTCTGCCCCCCCTTTCCCTCCCTCCCCAGTCAGCCCAACTCCCTCCCTCCCTGTGATTGGCTGTGTACAATCAGGAAACACCTCGACTGGTAGAGCTAGGGGCAGCCTCTGTCTGGGCAGCCACCAGCTAAGGGCCGCAAGGCAAAGGGCAGCTACAGAGTAAGCAGCTCCAATCCATGCTTGCCTGTGTTCGCCTGGGAAGTCTGCCACAGTAAACCAGCAGTGACTGATAAGGTAAGTGTGGGCTGGGCGGGTAGTGCAGCCATCACTGCACTCTAGTAAAATCCCACCACTCATGACCTAATCTTATACCTACCTGGACTTAGTCTACTTATACCGATTATCCTTCTCTTGCATGTAGCCCTCATTGTGTAAATTACCCATATGTGCACTTAACTTGTGTGCCTAGATTAACCATGTTCAGCATCTGGTCAACTGTATGAGCTAGCCGTATGCTTTCCTGCGGTGCCATGAGATGGGCATGGTGTACCGTCTATCATGCTGGGTCCTGCCCCCCCATATGGATTGTTGGGAGGCTGGGGGGGGGGGGGGGGGAAGAGATGTACCACACTTACATTTCCAAACCCCAACAATCCATGTAACACACATGGATGGATTGTTGGGAACAATAATGTGCCGCATTTTGATAGAATGCTGGGGGTAGGAAATGTATTGCTACTAACCAACCAGACTAAAAACTCACCATTCTGCATACTCACTCTCAAATTCTGAACTAAACACAACCATACTTCAACCGCACCACAAACTGCACCCACTTCACAACACCCAACATAAAACTAAACCATACACAATCTCACCTCAACATCACATGGCAGCTTCTGATCGAAAACGCACTAACGCTCAGTGACCAGTTTCTCTGAGCTAAAGCTGCCAACAGCACAAAGCTCTGTTGCTCTTCTCCAGCTCATTCAGACTAACAACCCCCCTGTCACGCCCCTTCCATTGCAGATCCACCAAAGCGCTAAGAGACATGCAGATGGCAACAGTGCGCGGTACAAGGACCTTCAACATAACTAACTGCTTAACGAAGAGTTTTGGGTAATGAAATAAACAACCCACAATGAAAAAATTGTGGAAATAAGAACTGAAATGAATATGATGATACTGATTTGGAATAAATTAATTTAAGAGAGTATTAAGGTTGCAACATTTTTTTAAATATAAAAACTGAGCGATGTACATAATGATAATAGAGGAGAACTAGTTGGATCAAACCATTAAAGCATATTTGTTCAAAGAAGCAAGGTGATATATATTTCAAAATGCGATTGCGCAAAACACGTGTTAGTCAAATACAAGTTAAATCATTTCACCTAAAATAGAAGTGTTATTTTTGTATGGTTTTGCTAAGAAGCAACTAAGTATGAAAATACTATGTATTGTGATCAGAATTTTGATGCTTTGGAGTTCGGTGAAGAACAAAGATCTATAGCGATTTATTTGAGGAAAGTAATGGTTGATTTGAAATGAAGGTATGTATATGGATACTAAAGTTACAATTTATTTTTGTGTTTGTATTCACTTCAGACGGGTTTTAATGCCAGTGCACTCTATTTTAAGAGGTTAAATTTGCTTTAAAAATAGCTTCACATGCAGTTATTTTATTTTGTGAATCACTCCCAACATCTTTCCTATACATTTCTTGTATCGAAAGCATTATGAATTTCAGTTAAAAAGAAATGTCTTCATATTTTAAAGTTTCTCTATTTTGTAACCTATTTTTGCTGGCTACCAAAGCAGTTAGATTTTTTTCCCCCATTTGTTTTAACAATAATACATTCTGGAGAATCATTGTAGGTTATATATTCTGAAATGTTGAGTTTCTTACATTTTTCAATGTGCTGTGAATCTCGGTTTGTAGATACTGATTAAATGAATCAAAGAGTGTCTCTTTGTGCAGTACTACTTTCCGCACAGCATGTCATTTTCAAGTACCCTTATCCGCCATTACATATGTCAGCAAAAACGTGGCCATCATATAAAATGCATATTAAGTCAACATGGCAGATAAGCATACTCAAAATTGCATGCAGTGCAGAAGCTCATATGGCAGAGAGGCACTCAAAATTAATTTAGTTGCTATCTCTAAACAGAGATTCACACCAGACTGAAAAAGGTAGGCAACTCAACTTTTTAAAAACCCAACACTAAAATGATGTATTACGATTAAAACAAATGTGACACAAATGTACCCACTTTTATAGCCAAACAATAGTTTAAGTCAAATAGATACTTAAACTTTAAAATATTAACAGAAAGATGTGTCCTATTTTACAGTATTTCAAAAATACATGTGATACAAGGAATGTATAGGATAAATATTTAGGAGTAGATCACACAATAAAATGGTTGAAGTCACTATTAAAGGAGCTGTTGGATATAAAAACTATAAAAACCTTAAATACAAGATGGCCTATATATACTTCTATATTACATATCAACAAAAGCCCCCTATTTTTCCTCGCATTTTTTCAATTTAGGAACCAAAAATTGTTTATATTAGATTAATGCCATTAACAAAGTCTTGACATTTATGGAATATCCCCTCTGCCCCTCCCCCCCGATAAAGGCACAGAAGTAGATAAACACGTGTTGGGGTACAAATGTACAGTAGTATTGTTAAATAAAAAAATCTGTAAATATGTAACGGTTAATTTCTTTTGGACAGTGCATAAAAACAAATCAACTCATGCATGGGCTAATACATACAGCACTGCAGCAAAGCTGGTATATGAACGGGGGCGCTGTCGCGCACATTGAAGATGGCCGCCTAGTGTGAGAGCTCCAGCTCGGACACAATCCTTTCTTCCAAAAAATCCTGTCAGGAGTGTCCCAGACTCTACTGGAAGCTACATTTGGTTGGCGGATTATCCAGCACACATACTAAAAAAAAAACGGTGAAAAACCGGGACCGAGGTGCGGAGATATCCTGCTTGGCGGTTCCAGCGGTTGGCGGAGGCCTGCAAGGCCGCCAGTAGTCTCCATGGACGTCTGACGGCAAGCCGAGGTGGGGGAGGGGCATTGTGTGCCTCGCAAAGCCTTGACACGAAGAAGGAGTCGAGCGACCGCCCGCCCAGTGACGACTGCGGCGCCGCCTGCGACCGCTCCCCGAGTCCTGTGGAAGGAGACGGGTGTCGGCAGGAGCCGGAAGGAGAGGCTCGGGGGCCGTGAATTGCTTCCCGGCTGGTGGAGCCGTAACCACTGCTTGGCCCATCCTCCAGCCCGCGGCCCCTCGCGGCGGGGCCCCAGCCGGCCGCGGCCCTCGCTGGAAGACACGGACTGGCCCCGGGGGCGAGTGGGGCTGGAGCCCGCCCCCCCAAACATCAAGTAAGTGACTTCGGGCCGTGAGGGGGGCCCGTGCTGGAGGGGCGCGAGGCGGATTGAGGTGGCGTGGGGATAGCCGTGACAAAGGGGGGCCCTGCACTGTGCACCTTAAACACCGGCTGGGCATGCTAAGCTTCGCCCCCACGGGCTCAGGGGCAATAAATACTGGTCCTTGAACGGGGGGCCCGCATCCCTACAACACCCTGGGTGACACCAGCTCATCATAAAAGCCCACCAAGACATACTCATGTGGGGGTGAAGGGACATACATCCTCAAGTGGGCAATAATCACCCGCAACCTCGGGCCCTGGACCGCGCGGGCGCACCGGCCCCCCAGCATATTATCCGGAGTGGTGGTCGGGGAGGCTCCAGCCAGAGCAGAATTGCGGAATTCAATCCTGTACATTGGTAGTGCATCATATGGCAAGGTCGGATATGTAAAGGAACACCCCCTCTCCATACCTGGGCCACATAACAGGGTTCTGGGCAACAATACGTGGGAGGACACAGTCCATCCTTCTCTGGAAGCCGCAACACATGGGCCGCACCGAGAGGAAAGGGACGGATGGGAAAAAGATTGGCCCAATGGACACCTTCACCAGCTCACAACCGCAAGGGGCGGCTGGGAGTGGACCACCGATACTTGATGGGCAGGAGACGGACCCAATGGAACGCCTAGCAACGCTAGTGCAGAACGGATTTATGGCTGTGAACTTAAAACTGGATGACATAGTGGCGACGATAGGATCCCTGAAGGCACGTGTGGAAAAGGAAAGCGCACGTATTAGGGAGGCGGAAAACAGGATAAGTTCAAGCGAAGACACGATAGCACAACACAGTCGAGACATAGCCCACCTCCAAACAGAACTACATAAAACGCAAAACAAGTGCAAGGACCTTGAATCGAGATCCCGGAGAAACAACATCCGGATTGTTGGGGTATCGGAATATTTTGGCAAAGGTCCCATGGAGAGACAAGTGGAGTCCCTGTTAAAAGACATCCTAGGTGCCAACTCCTTCTCGGATCACTTTCTGAATGAAAGAGCCCACCGCACCCTAGCACCGCACCCGAAACCAGGGGCTCCCCCTCGTACTATAATCGCACGCCTCCTTAATTATAGGGACAGGGACACTATACTCCGGCTGTCGAGAGAAAAAGGAACTTTATATCACGAAGAAAACAAAATCCACATATATCCAGACTTTTCAACCAACGTACAAACGCAAAGGAGATCCTATCAAGGGGTGAAAAGACATTTACGCATGCAAAATGTGCCCTATGCCCTCATCTTTCCGGTGAAAATGAGAATACAACACAGGGGAAGGGCTCACTTCTTCGAGAATCTCACAGATGCCATGTCATATGTGGAGACTTCCATCCCATTACCCCCAGGAGACCGAGTGGCGGACCAAAATGCGAGACCACAACCGAGAGATGAGAGGCGAGACCCAGCAGAGTAAGCAGTGGGGTTGGGGATCGACCGCCTACCGCTCGAGAATAGGGAAAAAAAACAAAAAAAAAAATAATAATTTGGAAGTTATGCAACGGAGACGAACTGAACAAAGACTGTTGGTTTCCGGGCTGAGAGCCTCAGTCTAGAGCGCGCCAGATGGCTGCAACTAGTGACCCTCAGGAAAGCTCCACCTGTTTAAGGGAATGTTTTTTGCGGGGCAGCATTGTCAAGTTGGGGTAGATGATGTGGGCGGGGGATTAAAGTATTACAGGATGTTCAGCTCCGTTGAGCGATGTGGGAATGACTGGGGGGTGTTGGAATGTTGTGACTCAGTTGGAAGAGTCCTACAAGTTTTTAAAAATTGTGGTGACAGTGCAGTACAAGAAACTTTTATGAATAACAGTAAGATATGGGGAGTGATGTGGTCATACATACATGGCTAATCCCAATGTGACGACGCGAGGGTCAAGGCTAAAGCTCCTTACATGGAATGTACGTGGTCTGAACAACCGGACCAAGCTAAAAAAAGTGGGGACCTATGTTAGTCGACACCACCCCCAGATAGTAATGCTCCAAGAAACGCATGCGCTACAGAAAGTTAGCACTGAGCTTTTGAAAGGGTGGGGCCCACAAAGATACTATACTGAATACTCTTCACAGGCGAGAGGAGTGCTCACCCTTATCCACCCCTCAGTTGGGTTTCAACATGAAAAGAGTAATTTAGACCCACTAGGTCGATATGTGATAGTGTGGGGGAACATAACAGGGGTAGAATTAGTACTGGTGAACACATATGGCCCAAACATAGACAATACGGACTTCTACACGAATGTGATACAAGAGCTGGGCTTCACGGGTGGCGAACACGTGGTGTGGGGGTGGGGGGGGACTTTAACACCATTCTGAATGGCACGCTGGACCGCTCCACCTCCAGACACAGAAACCCCACCAAAACAACTACTGTCCTACACCAAATCCTATCGCAACTCACGCTAGTGGACGCTTGGAGAACTCTTCACCCCCATAAAAGGCAGTCCTCTTTCTATTCCTCAGTGCATGACACAGAGTCCCGCATAGATTACTAGCTGGTGTCTGCGTCCCTTATGAACCAGGTTGACAGTAGTGAGATGCTCCCTGTACTCTATCCGACCATTCCCCTATTTTTTTAGACATGACACTGGAGAATGTAAAACCCCCGGCCAGGAGATGGCGTATGCCACCTGATATTCTGAGGGATCCCACGGTGGCAGAGGCAATACACGTAGAGGTGGAATTCTTCTTTGAAACAAACAAGGACTCAGTAAATAGAAATACAACCCTATGGGAGACGTTTAAGGTTTGGATGAGGGGGGGTGCTGATCTCCAAGTCCACAGGGCTATTGAGGGCGGTCAGGGTGGAATTGGCAGAAATAGAACGGCTGGGCGAACTAGAAATGCGATATACGACCACACATGAGGATAGTGTCCTGGCAGACATTAATAATAACTTCCAGGAATTCAACAGAATGGCCACTAGAGAGCTGCTGTACATGGCAACCCCAGTTAGAGCGCGTAGATATGGCGAGGGGAACAGAGCAGGTCACACTCTAGCCAACTTGTTGAAGACCGAAAGACACTATACCAGAATTTCTAGTATAGTGGCGGGGGATGGTACGGTAACAACAAATGAGGAAGGTATAAATAAAGAATTCACCCAATTCTATACCGACCTGTATACCAACCACGATTTGAAAACACCACTTGAGGTTGGAGAATACTTAGATAACATCACGCTCCCGAGATTGTCAACAGAACATAAACTGTTGCTTGACCAGGCCATAACGATCGATGAAATAAAGGAAGCGATAAAATCACTAGCTACGGGAAAGCACCTGGCTCGGACGGTCTGGGGGCTGAATTATACAAGGAACTTAGTGAAGAGCTAGCCCCGGTGCTCCTGTCTGTGTGGGTGGAGGCCCTGGAATCGGGGATGCTCCCGTCGTCCATGAGAGAGGCTATAATAACGGTGCTCCTTAAACCCAGACGTCCGTCAAATGAGATGTCCTCTTACAGGCCCTTATCTCTCATAAATTGCGACGCCAAAATTTTTGCTAAGAACTTGGCTACGAGACTCCTACCCTACATGCCTCAGCTGGTGCATCCGGACCAATGCGGGTTTATGCCTACCAGGTCCACGGCTCTGAATCTCAGCAGGTTGTTTGGTATCATGGATCAGATTAAGCCGGAGGCCCAGGCAGTGTCCGTGTCACTGGATGCAGAAAAGGCGTTTGATTCAGTTTCGTGGAGCTACCTGTTCAGGGTGCTCGAGAAATTTGGCCTAGGTCCATACTTCTTACAAAGCGTTAAGCTACTCTATACTAATCCTGGGGCCAGCGTATTGACTAATCGCACCATGTCTGAATGGTTCGAGCTGGGGAGGGGCACGAGACAAGGTTGCCCGTTTTCCCCGATATTGTTTGCTCTCACTGTTGAACCGGTTGCAGCATCAATTAGAGAACACCAAAATCAGAGGGGCATACGGATGTCGGGCTTAACCCAGTCCATCTCCCTATATGCAGATGATGCCCTATTATATGTCCGAGAACCAGACACACACCTGGGGCCTGTGTTGGAAACAGTGCATGAATTTGCAGAATATTCAGGAGACAAAACCAACCGCTCCAAGTCGGAGATTCTTCCCTTAACCCCGACCACCAGATGTCCGATAAATACACACGGTTTAAAATGGTCCCCTGACGGGATAAGATACCTGGGTGTGATGGTATCGGGAAACAAAGCTTCCCTACTCTTGAATAACCATGATTCCCTTTTAGAAACAATGGCCACTAAACTTCGCTTCTGGGACAAACTTCCCATCTCTCTTATTGGTCGGGTAGCCGTACTGAAAATGGTCATACTCCCCAAGTTGTTGTACATATTTACTAATGTCCCGATTTGGCCTGGTAGGCAATTCTTTGATAAACTCAGGTCCATGGCAGTGGAGTTCGTCTGGAGCGGAGGGGCGGTCAGGATGAAGTGGGAAAAAATGGTCGAACCCTATAACAAAGGGGGAATAGCAGCGCCAGACTTTGAATTATACTACCTGGTGGCACAGACCCAGTTTGTTAAACCCTGGTATGATGAACAAGACGCTTCGCCCCATATTTGTTTAGAACAACATGCAGCACACCCAACCGACCTGAGGTCCATCATCTTTAAAAACAAACATAAGGACGAATGCCCATTTGACCCATTCAGCACAACAGTACATGCATGGTCCAAGATTTTTCGCAGGATTGGGCTGGAGACACCATACCACGCAGAGGCCCCGTTCTGGAACTTCCCAGGTATAGCACCCATGTACGATACAGATGTGCAAAAAACGTGGGATCCAGAGAGGCAATTCAAAATCAAGAACATATTCCCTAATGGTAAATTCATAACAGTGGAGGAATTCAAAACGGGGATGGGTAGAGATCAATTGATGGTCTTGCAATATTACAGAATGAGAATGGCGTTTAAGGCCAGATGGCGCCTGTTCCCTGATGAGCCCCCACCGCACCCGTGCCTGGTGGCCCTGTCTACTCGATCGGGAACCAGTGTTTTGGGACTTTACAAAACTATACAAGCCAATACTCCAACGGTGAACATAAGGACTTCCTGGGAATCGGACCTGGGTGCCACCATCACCGATGGGTCCTGGGAGAGATAATGTGAGCTCACTAAGAGGGTGTCCATGAATGCAGGTCTCCGGCTGATTTAAAGTGTTGAATAAGCTACACTACACACCTCAAAAAATTGCAAAATTCACACGAAACGACCCAGGCAGATGTCAGAAATGCGGGACCGACCAGGCTGACTCATTCCACATGTTTTGGAGCTGCCCACACATAAAGGTATTCTGGGGGGGAAGTGGCAACAATACTAGAAGAGGTAACGCAGATACCGGCAAATCTCACACCATTAAAATCCTATTTGGGGATATAGGAAAGAGATCTGAGGTGACCAGAAGGCTCTTTTACATCGCGTGTGCGATAGCCAAAAAGTGTATACTGCAAAAATGGAAAAGTGCACAAGCACCACATGTGAATCATTTTCTCAAGGAACTTATGTACGTAAATGAATGTGAGGAGTATTATGTGATGACGCTACCAAGCCCATGTAAACCAAAAGACATTTGGGCCCCGTTCAGGGTATACCTAAGTGAAATGGACTCAGCTAAAAGTAGCCCGGCAAGGCCTAATAATACTTCTGTTCTGTAAATACCACATGTTGTGTTGAAAAGCTGTATCGATTATACATGAAATACGCAAGTTTGAATTGTCATGTTGCTGCACTGTTATGTACCACAACTGTTAAATAAAGTTAAAAAAAAATGGTATATGAACATGCAGCTACAATCCACCAAAATGCATACAATTTCAGCGCAGGAAATCTCTTTTCTGCCATTATATTAAGTAGGATTGGGCTGTTTGCCGAATAAGATCATTTGGGTAACTGACAATGGAGAAGCCATTAACAAAAGACCACTGCTATATTTTAATGCAGTTAAGAGGATTTTCCTAAGCTCCACATTTAGGGTGCCCGCATCTTCCAAACTACAAACAGGGACAATTTGTTAAGAAAGTTCACCCATGGGTAGGTGCTCCAAAACTTTAAATATTGTAAAGTGAAATATTTTATCCATTTTATTAACATAAAATCATACGACTGGTTTCGACATACTTTCATGCTCTCTTTGTGAAAGTGTTAGTGACACTTGGCCCGTAAATCAAATAATATGAAAAAGGATGGAAATTAACATAGTTTGCAAATAGCTCATAACTGGGCTTTCTCAAGGCAAAAAGAAAATGCAATCAATTCAACACATTTAAAGGAACACAAAAGGGGTTTAGTACGTGGTGGTTAGTTGTTGGCAAGTGTTCATGTTCACTGTATTTTTAAAGGAGGTGTGGTTGAGGCACGTGTTTGCGATGCCTAGTTTAGGACTGTTCCATCTGCGGCTGGTGGGCAGGGCTGATTGCCGTGCAGACATTTTTAGAGGTAGGTTATGGTAGGTCCATATCGTGTTTAGATGGTACAAACTGGGACAATGTTGCAAAGTTAAACCTATAAAAGGGCATCTGTTAGGGTGTTTCACAAATGTCCACCTATGGTAGGACTAGAGAAGACTCACTCTTAGATGTAGTCTCCTCCACTTCTCATTCCCAGGCCCTCTGCAATGCACTGGCCTCACACTTTGCCACCAAAACTCAGGACATCATGACCACCCTTAGTACTCTCCCTCACAACCCATTCCACACCACCTCTCCTTCATCCCCACCTCCGCCTTCTCCCTGTCACACCTGAAGAAGTGACCAGAGTTGTCCGCTCCATGAAGGTCTCTTCTAAACAGGTCTCCCCTTGCTCATCCGAGGACCATCAAGGATAACATCAGATCTCTTGCTCCTGCTCTGGCCGATTTCTGCAATCACTCTTGCCACTGGATCTCCTCCTCCCCTCCACTTAAGCACTCCCTTGTGCACCCACCCCTGAAATAAAATCCTCAGACCCCTACTAGCCCTGCCAGCTACCGCCCTATTTCCATCGCCCCCTTCCTGGGGAAGCTGCTTGAGAAGCTGGCCTTGCCCCAACTCAACTCTCACACTGAACTTGTTGGTGGTCTCCACGACTATTAATCTGGATTCCGAGCACCCAGAGGCACGGAAACTGCTCTTCTGAACACCCGTGAAGAACTGCTCGCATCTCTGGACTCCCAACTCCCCAGCTGTCCTCATCCTTCTCAATCTCTCCTGTGCCTTTGACAGTCAACCATTCCATCCTTGTACAAAGGGTCCACAATTCCTTTGGTAACTCGGAACGGGCACTGGACTGGCTGACCCCTTTCCTCACTAACCGCTCTTCCCAAGTCATCATGTGCTCCTTCTCCTCTCCCCCTTCCCTATAGACCTGTGGCATCTCCCAGAGCTCTATACTCTCCGCCTGGCTCTTTTAACATCTACCTTGCTCACCACCTCCTCCTCCAACTTCCAGTATTACGTAGACACACAGCTCTTTTTCAAACTCCCTGCTGACCCTCTTTCACCCTTCATCATCCCTGACTGCCTATTTGCCATCCAGTCCTGGTGCGCCAATGATCTTTGCCTCAACGTCTGTAAAACTGAGATCCTTCCCATTGGGACCCCTGCTCCCTCCTTCTTGCCTGGGCTCTCCACCTGCACCTTCAACTGAAGCCAAGTCTCACTTTCAGCTCTTCCTTCTCAAAGGAATGTTACCTTTTCTCACTTTCCCTCAGAGGCTCAATGTGATCCACACCCAGGTTCTCTCTTGGCTTGACTGCGGACTTCCATCTTGCACTCGCCGACGCCTCCAGCTAACCTAGAATAGGGCAGTGAGACTCATCCTTGGCCTTAAACCAAGGGACTGCATTTCTCCTGCACTAAAAAGTCTTCAATGACTCGTGGTTTCTGCACGGATTCAATTCAAATCCCTCTGCATCAACCACAAGGATGTCTGGGCCCAGGGACACACCTATTTCAACTTTATCTCACTAAATACTCTGCCTGTAGACTAATACGTTCCTCTGGCACCAACTCTTTGTATGTAAAGTGTTTTGCTAAGCAGAGTAGGTGGTCGTTCACTTTCCTCTGCAGGCTCCCTCCTATGGAATAGTCTCCCCCTCTCTCTGCGCCTTGAGCAGGAGCTTCTCAAATTCCAGAAGCTCCTTAAGACTTTCCCCTTTTCCTCCTCCATCCCTTCTTCTCTCCTCTGCTAACCCACAGTTGCTGCGATCAGTGTAGTGGGCCTTTAAGCATCCTCGGTGCCCTGACCTCAGATACAAATTCTGCCCAGCTCCAGTCTATCCACAGCACTTGCAGCTGCACACCCTCCGCCCTGGAGGTTCACGCTTACACCTCCCACAGCCTCAGTTCATGTAGCACTCAACATTCCTAGCACTTCATCTGTGGCTCACCCATGAGCTCGGACTCCCCAGCACTTACCTCCTCTTCCCTCTTCCTTGCTGCACTTGCACATTCTGAATACTCACAAGGCATAGTAGGTTCGTACCTTTTACCCGTTCCCCCCTCTGCTCTTATATATTGTGTTTTTAATGTATTTTCCCCCCTCGCTCCCTCCCTGCCCTGTGGGTGCTCAGAGACTATTTTCTTACTGTATAAGCGCCTAACAAGCAAACAAATAAATATACAGGTTTCCAATTCTTAGATTTGGACTGATCTACCCAAACGTAATGGTAGCAATGGCTGACCAGCCAGGCTTAGTCTAGGAGGGAAGATGGCTGTAGGAAAGCACAGGCCTGAGCATACAAGGTGGTCACACTGACACACAGTTTATATAAAAATAGCATTATGATATATATATATATATATATACACACACTAAGGGTTAAGGCTGGTAAGCAATGCAAACGCAAGTACTCTTCACAGTAAAATAACAGTAGAGTAAAAGGTTGTATCCTTTAAATCGAAATGGAATAAAAGGAGGCACACTTTAAAGTAGGATGAAAGTAATGTTAAAAACTCTTTAAAGAGGTAAGCAAACTTTTAGATCACTCTGCTAACTTAAATTAACCCTGCTTAACCAGGCTTCGGAAGTCTAACCCTATCTTAGGTGCTATACACAGAGTCAAAGGGGCACTGAGGTCCAATGACCAAGGTTGAGTTGAGTAGGAAGGAAGCAGGTGAGTAGTAGGTAGAGCAAAGTTCTATGAAGAATTCTTCTTGCTTGCAGGCAAGTACAATAGTTTTAGTAAACTAGGCCCAATGGGTTGTTCACCCCAACGGGACCTACGATGCCCTTGAGAGGGGTGCAAGTAACAGCATAACTGCCCCCATGGCCACTCCCCCACCCCACAGTCCACTAAATCACACAACAAGACCAAGGTAAGTACCAAGGCTGGCGACCATACATTTGTTGTGGAGAATTTGCTGCAGAAGGTCAGGCCACCAGGTGAGGCGACAGATCCGGTTCAGGCTTCTTACCCTGAAAGGCTGAAGGTGGTCCTTTGGAAGGAGCACCCGGATGCACTAGAGCAGTGGGACGCCCAGCAGTGGATTTCCGCAGCACGGCTGTGTTGGAGCCATTCACAGGCTCTGGATGCAGATCGGTTATCGTACAGTGGAGTTTGTGCCCTTTCTTGGTCCTCATCTCAGTTGAGGGGACTTTCGGGAGCGGGATACAGTCACTGGAGGTCCAGAAGAATGCCTACCAAAATACAAACAAACCCGACCTTCGGCAGACCTTGCACTGCAAAATGGCACAGGATGCTGTGTATTAATGAATTGCAGGCCGTGGAGGTTGCAGCTCTTCCAGGGATATCTGAAACTGAGGTTAGTCTTTGGACGATTGGTTGATCCCATCAGATCAACGGAGGAAGTCGCTCTTTTCGGGTCTTCCCAATTGTTCAGAAGTTGATGTCGGCATACAGCATTACTGAGCTGCCACTGACAGTCCCTGGAAGTGGCTGAAGGCGTCCTACTTCGCATCTTCAGTCCAGTGGTCGACATTGGGGTGTAGTTCCAAGACACTCGCCTTTTATGTTGAAGAGCTGGTTAAGCCCACCAATCATACAACAAGACTCTCATGCAAATCTGGGAGGTGTGCTGTCCAGGAGGACAGCCATCCTCCCTCACAGCAGGCACAATGTACAACGAAGACCAGAGGAGTTTCGGTCTCCTTCCCCACTTCCTATTGTTTCAGGCACTGCAGAGTCTTGGCAGGCTTTCCAAGGGAAACCTGCCATAGACAAACGACTCATCGAGACCACCCCCACCCAGATAGGTAGAAGAAGACCTCACTAAGAACAAGTCAAAGAGATGGCGAGTAAAAAGTACAGCCACCATTTTAAGGGAATGGTGCACCCTGACATCAAGTTCACAAGAGTTGGTAGAAAAATATCTACTGCCATTCCGATAACTTCACACTAACTAGAAAGTTACACAATAAGTGGGAAAAGGGGTCCCCTCAGCGCTCAACATAAAGGTGGGGTGTGCCGATTCCACAATATAGGGGTCAGGGTGGTTAAAAAGGACCCCCCCTGCCCTGATAAGGCTATCACAGAAAAGTAAAAAGTACAGCTCAAAAAGCTTCCCAGCAACAATGCACAGAAAGTGCTGTGGATGGCAATAAGAAATTTCAGATGCATAAAGTTGGAAGAAAACATAACTCTAAAAGACATTAACCACCAAAATCGATAAAGGTTCCCAAATACAGAGCAAATGCCTGAGTGAGTGTGGAAAAAGGGTCCCACACAGCATTGTCTGATAAGAAAAAAGTGCTGGGAGAGTCACAGGTGAAGAGAATTTCACATAAAAAGGAATACTAACATCAAAGGCTGAGCCTTACAATAAGAGATCAGAACGGGTAAGCCCTGGTTGCTTTATCAAAACTTAAATTTTAGAGACTTTTGTGACCTTTTAACTTCTTTCTGTAGCATTTTAGGTTTATTGCAGGAGCATTTTGAATGTTATACCTGTTGAGGGTTGTTTGGAGTTGTGTTAATAATGAAAACTGATGGTAACACTTGCAGGAAATTACTATTCCTCTCCTTGAACCCATCCATTTTATTACCCAATTTTCCTTCATCTCTATACCAGTTGCTAACATTCTATTGTATACCACTACTTTCCCCCACTGTCATCCCATCTCATTTGCTTTGTTTTCTTTTTTCTGCTTTTGAGCTATCTTTCTGGCATCAACATAAGCTGCTTATTGTACACAGGCTATCCCCTTACACAAGGTTTTGCCTGCACCTGGAACCTGACCGGTTCACCGCTGACTGCTCAAATAAAGATCTAGCTTCAAAATATTTCCCTAAATTTGGAACATCCGACCATTTTGCAGAAACTTGTTGGGCTAGACTGACAAAGTGAAAAACCAGGACTGCCTCCACAAAATCAGGAACCTTGAGTAACCCCAACTATGTGGAGGATAAAATGACTGACCCACACCTAGGTTGAAGGACTACTCCCTAAGAAGCTAGACTCCCTCAAGATCAAATATGGTGAGCAGCCAAGACACTTCGGAGTGAAGTGGTGTAATTGAAAGGACCCGCGGAACAATAGTGCGCAATAAGGGAATGTCCACACAATATATTTGTAAAAATATCCTCTTTATACAGAAATAACTCAGAAAAGAAAAGACAGTATGAAAAAGGTAAATAACTTTTCAGAGGCAGAGTTTTAGGACAGCGACTTGTGCATTACTTACTCCAATGTTCAAATATAGTTAAAGTCTTACGTCCAGAAACACGCGTTCGAGGTAGGGTTTTAAATGGTAAGGAACTTCAATGTAATTCAACAGTAAAGCAAATAACTCTCTGCAAAAAGGGGAGATGCACATGTTTTTAGAGACTGCCCAAGTCATGGTTAGAGAGCAGCTTACGGTCCATATTAACCAAAGTATCAAAGGCAATGGAAAAAGCACACAATTATGGGAAAAGGGAAGTGTCAAATATTTAATGGACAACAAAATAAGGCCAACTAAGAAGGTGCAAGGAACGCAGGTGACTACCAGTGTGCTTGCAGATCAACCCAAGGGCCATGAGCGTGTTTAATCAACCACAGAGGGAAATCCGATAAGGAGGTACAGTGCAGCTAGCTCTGTGGCCAATTCATTACAATGCACGTGTCTAAGTGATGCAAGTGGGGATCCAACGTTGTGAAGGTGAGGCTTCGATTCTGAAGAGACTCAGCAGTTGAAGTACAGGTCACAAACTCTATCCAATGCCAGTCCTTCAAGGGAGTTAGTGCTCTGGTCACAAGATGAGCCATTCAGCGAATTAGTTAACATTTCCTCATCTGTGATCCTCTTGAGACACATGATCTGTAAGCTTACACCGAAGGAGTCAAAGACCTCTTGCCCCAGTCAGATATATATTTCCTGGAGCAGCTTACCCCGATCGGCTCCTTGTGTAACTCACTACCTCTCATGGGAGCTCTTGGTAGATTACAAGGCACACACTACTGGTGCCATTTTGTAATCAGGTAAAGCCTGGTATCTGCAGTTCCACATTAAAAAAGCAATCTGGGTTAGAAATAAAGCTACACTCCACAAGAGATCTATGTTAAGCATGGTGTTGGGCCCAAAACATTTTCCTTTCCCCAACTTCGGAACTCCACTAGAGATTTTGTTGTCCCGACATCTTTTTGTCAAAAGTGACTTTTCCAGTCTCGCTTAAGTCTGCAACTGGATTTTATTTTTTATATGCTTCCCCTAAGTAGCCCATCTGGCTACCATCGCAGGAGTACTGTAAAGTGAGCCCCATTTGGAGCCGATTGTGTTCCCTCCGCCATGAAAGTCCTGAGTTCTAGTTTGGTGGCACTTAGTTTAGTTGCACCTCTGTGAGGCTTTTCAACAGCATTGGTAGCAACTTGATCCCTGAAAAGGAGCAACATGTCTACCAAGTCTTTCTAGCCCTTCTCATTGTGTTTTAAATCAGAATAAGCAATTCTGCCAACATGTGCTCAGTCTCCAAGCTCACATTGTTCCTTTGAATAAATGGGATCAAGATATGACTGGGTGGGATCTTTCAAACACCTCAATCAAGGCATGTGTGTCCATGAAAGAAGTATGGCTGACTTCCCCGGATTCAGTGGCTGCCAAAATGTTGAACGGTTCACAGATGGTGACAGGAGCACTGGATTAGTCCCCAAGTCTGTGTGTACATCTGTAGAGACAATGAGTTATTCAACAGAACCGTTCTGAAATTACATTCCAAGTAGCCAAAGGGATGAAGACATCACTGCAGAGTCCTTCCTGGTTCTCTGTTGCTGACTCCAGAAGACAAGCTCTGCCTCTTCCTCCCAGAGAAATCCTGCATTAGGCTATTTCTCCCACTGTTCCAGGCCAGCCCTGTGTGCTCCCCAAAAAGGTCCTGCACATTGATTTCTACAGACGGATCGCAGAGCACCAGTTGGAATTTGCCTGTTGGAAGGCAAATTGTCTGCTACTGCTCACAAGTGCCTTTGCGTCTACAGGACTACTGTTACTAGACTTACAGCTTTTCTTTCTCAAAAGGGCCCTTCAGTGGCAAGTCCTGTAGTCCTTTGTGTTGCTGTGAGATTTTTCTAACCAGATTTAAAGGGTCATACAATTGTGCTTCCACCTTGTTACTGCTGTGTTCATCTTTTTGTGGGTGTCTTCCAACCTCATGGAATTTCGTTTTTATGCCTCGCTATCCCTAGGGACACTGCATGCAGACCCAGGTACAGGCACTGCGACCAAAACGAAACCCCCACATAGGAATAACTCTGCACCAGAAACCTTTGTGATTTGATCTCTACACAAGTATTTAAGTTAATTTTACCAGTTAATATACTTTTTATAAACTCAGTTTAGTAAATGTATAAAAGAGTTTGGCCATAAAAGTGAACGGGACAACATCAGTATGCAGTTCTAGTTACAGGTACAATGCAAGTACATTTTTCCAGAGCACAAGATGAGTTGCAGATAAGGCAACCTCCAGGCTGGTGATGGGAGGACCCCGCCATAAGAAATACAGTATTGGCGACCAAATCCCTTGAAGGAAAGATAGCTAAGAATTTGGTTGCAGTGGAAGTTATGATTAGGGGTCCTGCAAGAATAATGACTACATGCACAACACCCAGGCATGCAAAATCTGAAACGTTACTGGGTTAAAGTTAGAGGCCATGGATGGTGGACCAGATGGTCAAAACTCAGACACTACCACTGTTTAAGTTTTCACTAAGTTAAAGGAAAGGATGCATATAAACTACTGGTTGGTCTTCAAGTCCCTCACAAGGACACTCACAAATCA
The DNA here is from genome assembly GCF_040938575.1 of Ambystoma mexicanum. Taxonomy (NCBI): domain Eukaryota; kingdom Metazoa; phylum Chordata; class Amphibia; order Caudata; family Ambystomatidae; genus Ambystoma; species Ambystoma mexicanum. The sequence goes on along the minus strand of NC_090940.1, from coordinate 299,588,137 downwards.
CCCTAACAAACCGAAGCAGGCGTGTGACAGAAATGGTCCTCGTCTTCCCGAAACTCGTTTGGATAATGGGAGCAGCCATAACCAGATTTGGCAAGCAGTTTGAATAGCATCTGGGATTCACTGCTAAATCTGCATCCTGTGTTTTCCTGGAACGAACTCCAGGAAGGTTTGAATTGGGCAGGCCATAATCCCTCAGGATGGCCGCTAAATAGTAAAATGCTACACTGTGCTCGAATGAAGGAAAGATATGAAGAATAGGGATATCTGAACCAAATGAGCATTCCTTGGGAGTCCGCCGATGCAGCTTGAAGAGACAAGGTTCAGCTCCTGAATGCTACAGTCTAAAGGCAAAGTTTTGTTGGATCTGTTCACTCCAGGCTTTAAGTTTCAAAACCAGAGGCAACCCCACTGATGCCCTTTCCTTGAATACGCGGGGAGGATATCCCATCTCCATATGGCAAGTTCACAACTGGATAGCAACTTTTCCCTTTTCAGTTTAACCGGATGCTTTTCACTTGTCACGCTGCACAATACTGGTCCATAACAAAGCATTGGGAGCAGGCTAAGCAGAACCACGATTTGTGCTAACTCTGCCCTCAAGTTTGACAGCTATACTTCACTAAAACGTAGAGCTTTACTGTTGACTTTATACCGTAGTAAGACATTGGACTTTCTCAAGTTCTTTCCTGAACATTTAGTTACTTCTGCAGAGGTCACTGTCCTAAAGACTATCCCATAAAGCTACTCACCGCTAACAAACTGCATTTGCATTTCTGCTAACACCTTTGTGAAGAGTAGTTTGACAAAAACAATGTACATACATTTCCTTATTATGTGCGATTGACTGTTAACCCCTAGTTTACCACCTTTCCCCCCTTCTTGAGAGTGTAGCGCTAAATATTTGACTACATACACCACTGGAAGAGTGACATAAAAGAGAAAGCGTGCAATCTGTGTGTTGGTTAATTTTCCTGGTCCCTAAACATAAGGTGTGGGAAAACACCAGCACAACATAACACTGCAGCAGAGTGCTAACTTTGAATATACTGGAACCAGTTTTAAAATCTAGCCAAAGGGCATACCAGTGTGCAAATTCAGAAAACAAGACACTGAGGATGTGACCTTTAGGGAGATAATTGGAGCTCTTGTGCAGCCATTAAGACTCCAAAGCAGAGGAAGAGGTTTTGTACAGGGGTGGGGTGAAAGGTTTTTCCCTGCAAAAAGGCTAGCCCATCTTTATTTGCTTTGCAGAATGCCTTTTGTGTTTCCAAATGCCAGGGATAATGCCCTGCGAGTATAAAACACTGGAACATGGTTTTTCTTTTGATGGAGTGTGGGGGGGGGGGGGTCAGACGTTTTTTAAGTTACGAAAACATAATGGGTCAAAACAGTGACACTCACATTCAAACCATTCAAACATGTTTTATGAAGTGAGCCACCCTTTGCCTGCAAGAAATTCCCATCTGAGGTCAGAAGGCAACTGGATGAATGGATGAATGGATGGAAATGTAATTGGTGACATAAGGTAATCAGATAAATAGCAGACCCATGGTAAAGCTACACAACAAAAAAACATACTTATTTAGTGATTAAAAAAAGCAATGCACATAAACAGAAATTCTATTAAAATATATATTAAAATGGTGCCAAATGAAGCATTGAAGAACAACGCACCACTGGTCGCTTCATAGACTGTGGAGGAGTAGATTGAGGAGAAGGTTTTTTAGATGGCTGCCCTTGGGATAATGCTTGTTGTGGTTGCTGCAATGATTGCTGCGGCTCCTTCTGTTGTGGTTGCTGCGGCTCTGAACTCTGGTTCTGCTGCTGCGACTGCACAGGAGGACCCTGCTGCGTCTGAATGAGTGGGGGTGTATGATGAGAAGGATGTGGCATTTGCTGTTTTCCTTGAGAGTACAAATCCAGGATCTGGTGGCAAATGTCTAAAACAGATTGAAATAGGTTAAAAGCAGATTAGGAAAGACCTTAACAAAAATAAATATTAAATGCAAATACTTTTCAGCTTACACTAAAATCCTCAATCAACAATTTCCAATAACTTAAGTCTCATGTTAAACAAATATTTTCATCATTGATGGATAACTTCATACCAACAGATTGTACAATGTAAGAACCGTAAAGCAAATCCAAAAGCTCAGAATCACATTCCTATTTAATCATTTGAATAGTTAACATGCCATTAATCTTAGATCTGCAACTGTTTCTTTCCTCCATCTAACATGCTTCCATATTTTGCCATATGGTTACTGCATCGTGCACTCATTTTGAATACTAAAAAATAGCCTCTAGGCATCCTCACTACGAGCACCTGCAATTGAACACTTGTGTTTTTTAGAGCCACTATCTGCATAAGGCTCTGAGAAGCCAACCTTAGTGGACCTACACAAGATTTCAGTTATGGCAGTTTTTGCAACACTCTTTTCAGGGCTGTATAATCACTAACCCTACACTGGGATGGGAGGGGGGAGGGGGGGGGGGGGGGGGTCGGGGGGTGGGGGGGTCCAGCCAGAAAGAAAGACATGCGCTTATCCACAGAAAATACACGGCACTGATATACTGAATATATATACTTTTATTACGTTACACATAAAACTAAAAGCTCAAATAAATACTTGCACATAATAGTGGAAAAATAAAGTAGATTAGAAAAACTGTAAATGTCTTTGGGACATTAAATGTGGTCCCACTCTCTAAACATACACACACACAATTGATGTGGCAGGATTGCTATGTTATACAGGATTGCTTTGGTATGGTATGCAGGATTGCTATGTGTTAGGCAGAATTGCATGCAGTACCCTCTGGGACCACCACATACAATTAGGACTACAGGTGTAAGCAAAATCAACCTTTGGTATAAGTCTGTACTACAGTTTGTGGTAGCGAGCTGAGCAGCCAGGCTAATCTCAAGAGGGAATGTAGCAGTACAAGGATGCTGCACAGAGGTCTTACAATCACAGTGGTTCAAGTAGACACACTCAAGGTTTCTTGGTAAAACACTTATTAATTTATTACACAATCATTTAGAAAACATTCACTAGAAGGAGGCAACTTAATATTATACACAAATATACTTCAATGCCAAACCAATACGTTTGAGTAAATTAGGCTCCCGTGAAATAGGAGCAAAATGGCATTTCAGTTACTTTGAATGGGAGTAAAAAAGGCACAAGTTAATAGAATAGATCACAAATGCTTTCTTGGGCAGTGCAAATAGTTTCAGTTCACTAGAGGACTCGATTCAGTTAAATAGGCCTAGGCCAAGGTCAATGGGCCAGTGTCTTGGATAGGAAAGAGCAGTTCTTGTAGTAACCAGTAAAGTCTTTGCCAATGTTCTCAGAAGTAGTTTGTACGAAAAAGAATATATGTTGCGTCACAAGCTGATTAGGCCTGCAAGTTAGGAAAGTTCCACGAACTCTCACTGCGAGAGGTAAGTTCTCTCAATCGGGTTGGCACAGTACCTTAATATGAAGAACAAGATGCAGCAGAAGACGTTGGTTCCTGGCAGTTCCTCCAGATCTCACTGTTCCTGAGCCTCAGTCGTGGGGACAAGAGGGAGGACGCCTGCACTGCACGGGGACTTGTCAAACAACCTGGCAAAATGGAAGATCATCGTTTCTAGTAGCTGTAGACAAGCACACAAGCTGGTGTCCTTCCCCCCTGGTTAATTCTATCCAGCTCCAATAATGGTATTTAGGTGGCTTACGAGTTGATTGGTCCCACCAACTCAAAGGAAGAAGTTGTCCTTGAAGGGGCTTCTCTGTCCAGATCAACTTGGTGATTCGGACCAGCAGCAGGGCTTCAACGGGCAAACTTACGGTCCAGGAGTTGCAGCAGCCGTCCTCTTCCAGCTAGTCTTCGGTTCTTTCTTTCCAGTGGTTGCCATTCACACCAGAGTGCATTTTGGTCTGCTAGGAGACTAAGCGCACAGGAAGTTTCGGGCACCACCCTCACTTCCTGCCCACCCCAGACACTCAAGACGCCAGAGGCGGTCTTCACTCCTGAAGCCTGCAAAAGGCATAGAAACAAAGGGACCAAACCTAGTTTGGCGCGCAGAGACAAAAACTCTAGAAGGACCTTTCCAAAAAGAAATGTCGAAAAAAGAAGACCGGGACCCGTTTAAACAAAGGAGCTTAAGGAGCCATCTTGAAAAACATGGCTCCCGTGATTTTTTGCTACCGGTGTTCGCAGTCGGGAAAAATCATGGTAGTTCGTTCTAAAACCACTGCCACCAGCCATTTCGATAGGAAAGTGTAGCATTTGACTGCTACATGAGTTTCTAGACATAGGGGATAATAGGTAACCTCTCCAGCACTCTATAGGAAGATAGTGTGTGCTGGGTCTAGGAATTTAAAAAGACTAGTAAAGTCAACCTTACATTCTCTGGGAAACAGTAGTTTATCCCAGAGAAGGTATTTAAACCTTTGGAAAGCCGGAAAGGCTTCCCTGTGCCACTGCACTGAGGGTGCTGTGTGACACAAATAAAAATGATTATGCCTATGGAGTTGTTTAAAAGTCCATAACCAAAGAAAATAAACACAGAAAACAAAGTTCAAAGCCCCAAAGTTTAGCAAAAGAGCTGGAGGGCTCTAAGGTAGAGAGGAATTGGCACATTTTGAGAATCCTTCCTAACACTATGCTATGATGTTTAGGATTGCTATGGTATGTTATGCAATGCTATTAGGCTCTCCCAAACTGTCAGGCCTCAGACCCTCCATGTCACCTCCCTGGGCCTGTTCTACATGACAACCCGGACAGGCCCAAACCCGGCCAGAGGACACGTGAGACCTTCCCTTCTGATTATTCTCTACAGGTTTAGCATTAGCCCCATATATGGGCGATATCAGAAGGGGTTTCTGTGAATGCCGCTTATTCATAATACAACACAATGTTCCTGCAGGACTGTGTCACAAGGAAGATGTTGACAGTTCTTGCCAACTGTCTGTAATGTCGCGCCAAGTAACAGCCCCACTGTGATAGTACAGAAAAAGTCTGTGTCTATGTTATGCTATGCTCTATAAACCTGCAGGGGTTTGGGGGGCAGGGAGAGAGCTCCTTGTGCTGGCTGCCCGAACACTTGCATGCCGCATTTCCCTGCTGATAACTCTGTATGCTGTGTATTTGCGATATAAATACATGAAGCTTGATTTACCACCAGGCTGTCTGATCTCCTTATTTGCTGCAAACTGAGGCTGGCCAAGGAGGCCTCATCTTGGCCACCACAGAAAGGGTGTTGTGATCTCTGGTCAGGACTGCGCAGGAGTTTTTCTGGGGGCTGCCATCAATCATCACCGCCGGCCGACTACATTAGGTCATCATCCTACTGAGGGTGCTGTGTGATTGGGAAGAGTCCTCTGGAAAAATCTGTCTCAGAGCACGACCGAGAACCTGTTTTGATTTTCCTCAGACGGAGTGGTAAATATCAACTATCTGCTCATGGCACTGTGTTTTCTCAGCACTGCATATTATTGTGACTAAAGTTGTTTTGCAATGTCTTATGTGCTTTTTTTTTCTTTTGCTCCTTGCAGGCCTTAATGTTTTGTGTTGAGTATTTGTATGTGATAGCAGCACAGCAGAGAGGTTCAGCTGTTGAGCACATTCACCATGTTGGTCTGTCTGCTGTGGGCTTCTAGGTGCTAGATGCTGGCTTCAGTGTAGATATAAAAATTGAGTAGAGATAAAAATTGAATTACTCCGATTGAGTGCAGCAAGCTATCTTGCGTGTACTTTTTTTTGTATTAGACAATTACTGAGAGAGGACATGCACTACTCACCGTAACAGCATTTCTGATGATTGTATATGCTTAGATTCACATGATATGCATATACTCTGACATCTGGTGGTAATCACAGAGTATTGCATCTTTCTTTCGCAGATCGAAAGGGGACGTCGACATGGGCGTAACTAACACTATCCCCAACCTGACGTGTAGGGTAGTCTCTATAAGGTTCAGGGCTCGCCTAATGTCTCCTGTCTTCCTTTAGAGGACAAAACCGGTTTGGTCTGCCTTGATCAGTGTAGGGAGCAGTGAGGCTAAGCGGTTTGCCAAAACCATATCACCCTGCTAAACCGTCTCTGTGATGGCATGGGTATCACCGATCATGCTCTGGCATAGCTGACCTCTTTCCTCTCCGATTGACCCTCCCAGGTCCAAATTGGGTCCTTCCTGTCATCTATCTCCCTCTCCAACGGTGGTGGTCCACAGGGGTGTAACCTCTCACCCTGGCTTTTCAACCAATACCTGGCAGCTCTCGGCCACTGCATTGCCATTTTCTGCTCAAATTTCCAGTGCTATGCAGATTACACATCTCATTTTCAGGATGCCCTATGCCACCTCCTCTCCTTCTCTCATCTCATTGCCTAACTGCCATTCAAGATTGGTGTGCCGCCAATGATCTTTGTCAAAATGCCAACAAGACTGAGATCCTCCTCATCGGTATGCAGGTTTCTCCAATTAATCCACAGCACAGCGGTCACTCACACAGCAGAGCGGCTGTCTTCCGAGGCCCACCAGTCAATCACCTTTGGGTGCATTCCTGTAAGCAAGGAGACCAAGCAGAGGGAGTTATGGGCACCTCCCTCGCTTCCTGCCCTGCCAGACACGCTGGAGCCAGAGGCAGGCTACACTTGTGAATCCAGCCAAAGACAGAACAAACAAAGGGACCAAACCTGGTTTGTGCGCAGAGTAAATCTCAAGAAGGACCTCTCCAACACGAAATGGTGAAAAAAAAAAAAGACCGGGGCCATTTTGACAAAATGGGCACCCGCGAGTGCTTTACTGCAGCTGCAACTGCCACCAGCCATTAATTGTAGAAAGGGTAACATAAAAATGTTACATGAGAAGCTAGACAAAGGGGATACAAAGTAACCCCTCCAGCACCCTATTGTAAGATAGTGTGTGCTGGGTCTAGTTTTGGACTGATTCGAACTTCGAAAACACCATGCACCGCACAATGGCTCGAGGTTCAAGGGTATTGGGGTAGTGGAGCCCAGCAAGGGTGCAGCACGTCGTGGGATGGCTCACAATGCAGTTCTTCCTGAGACTAATGGATCCCACCAGCCTATGGGTGGTAGCAGTCATGTTCGGGACCCCCAGGTCGATTGGAAGGAAGGGATACAGCAGTCTCCGGTTACACAGCAGCCTATCCGGTCGCTGGAAATCGCTACAGCTGTCCTTTCTTCATCTTCCACTTTGGTTTCAGCTACAGTGGTCGACTTGTCAGCAGCTTCCAGGTTCAGAGTATTTATCAGGAACTACAGCACAACCTCTGCAATCTCTCCCTGCAGTTTACAAAAAGGGGCGGTCTAGCTGTCCAGTAAGGACAGCCAGACCCCCACTGGGAGTTGGTTCCTTTCAGGCAAGGTGAAAGACAAAGGGCTGCAGAGTTTTTGATTCCTCCCTAGCTTCCTGCCTTCTCAGACACTATAGAGCCTGGGAGGGGAATACAAAGGATTCCAGCCAAAGACAGAACGTTCACTGAGATCGTTCCAGCCTAGAATGGCAGGGTGTCAAAGTACTGAAGTAATTGGATCCTGCAGGAGTGAAGCTGGCCCACCTAGCCCCCAAAGCCTGCCTGCTCAACAATCCTGATATAATAAAACTATTGGCCAGGCAAACCCAAGGGGAAAGGGGAATGGATAACAAAACAAAGACAAGAACTCCCACTGCAGGTACTTCAGACTGTCTTCACTGGAAGGGTTTTTTGGATCAGTGGTGTTCCTAAAAGAAAACACAGCCTTAAGTAAAATATTTTTAAACTTATGTTTTGACTATTCTATATGACTATAATATGTCTCTAGTTACCTGTTGCCTAAGCTTGATTGCCCTTAGGCTGCTTCAGTAAGAAATGTTGCTGCTTTTGAGGTGGTATATGAAGTTTTTTCTCTTTCTTTTCTCTCTACATACAGCTTATCACTCTCTAAAACAAATAGTGATACCCATTTATGTAGTTGTTACTCAGCCTTTTAATATTTCCTTAAGTGTATTTTTCTAAATAATATATTTATTAAATGTAAATACCTTTGATAACTTCCTGAAGAAATTCTAATATTCCGCTGGCCAGTACTGGATTTTCAAAAATATTACAAAGTGTATTCTCTTTTAAAAATTCTCCTTCGACAAAAGGCTTTAGTACAAAAACTCTGGTTCATAACATTACTGACTAGCCTTGAATCCGGAGCAATTTGTCCAAACGAAAGTCTTTTCTTTGAGTCCGTTACGAAGTGCGACACAGAGGAAAATAAAATGATTCATCTCAAAATGGCCACGACGCACGCGCGACGTCGTAGGGTCCTTTTCTCTAACTGCGCGCATAGGATTAAATTATACGCTCAGGCTCCGAACAAAAGCTTGAAACAAAATTACAAAACGTTAGAAAGGTTAAATAAGGTTAATAAAGATTAGACACGCAGCAAAAAACGATCCGCACGCCTAGTTAGTATTAGTTGGTTTTTAAAAATGTAATACTTTGTCTTGAATCTTCAACTACTCTGGTTTGACCAAATCTAATAAATTACTTGACTTAAAAAATACCATGAATGAACTTGTAAAGTCTTAAGTTAAAATGTCTTTTGAGCAACATCTAATAACTTTCTACATTAAACAACGGAATTGCACTTGGCTTAGTTCTTGTTCTTCAATTGGTTCCTCTGTTCAAACAACTGGTTCAACTGGAATACTCTGATGGTAGATTTCAGCAACTTCTTTCTTGACTAAGATTACTAAGGTAGAAATTGAACTAAAACAAAAATTCTACACTTAGTGAAATACACTATAGTTTTATTTTAACTGGAGCTAAAAAATGTACGACCTACTCTAATGAATACTTTAATGAAAGGCAGTTTAGATTTGTAAGGAACATTCTAAGTGACATCACAATACTGCCTGCTGCAAACTAAACCAATCACTATTGGGATAGTGTTCCTCCATCTTGGCTTGGGGACATGTCATCTTTCTAATGAAAGTTAGTTAAGGAACAAGAAAAAATGAACTCAACTAAAACAGAAAATGTTCTAGTTTCTAAACAGAATGTATTTAATATTTTAGCCACCTGAAATAGTGTTTGCAATAGCCTATTCTCCTAGGAACCTTGCTAATGTGAGGTACAGAATGTGAAAACCTGACACAGGGTAAGACCTCAGAAACAACAAGAATACTTAATAAAAATGGCGAAAAAGAAGGAACCCACCACTATAGCAGAATGGAGGCCCTTCTGTGCACTACTGAGGCTGAATTAAAAGCCTGCGAGTAAACATGGCTAAAAGTCATGAAGGTAAAACCACTGCCACCAGCCGTTCACGTAAACTCGCAATTGTAACAAAAATGCTACAAGTAAGCAAGCAAGGGGATACATTGTATCCCCCAGCACTTCACATAAGGTGAGCTGTGCTGGCTCACTATAAAAAAAATGTAAAGGGGGGTGGGGGAGGGTGAAAATCCCTCTTTACCCTTTGGGAACAGTAGTTCAACCAAGTACATTAAATAGAAATGAACAGGGAAGTCTAAAGGGGAAACCCAGACTGAGCCCAGAAGTTATAGGAAACTATAACTCCAACCACACACTATGGAGAGAAGGAACACGTTACTTACCTGTAACTGTTGTTCTCCAGCATGGGTCTGGCATAGATTCACATGCTCGTGAATATTCCCCGTCGTGAGGTTGGCAATCCTCGGTAAGAGAAAAAAAATCAGTTTCAGAACTGTTTCTCCTAATAACCAATCACTGGTCTCTGGGTCATATTGCCCCCAGCCAATGACTGCCCTCTAGCTAAGCACCTATTCCGGCAGCCATCTTCAGATTTGGTATCACGTAAAGTGGCAGTAGGACCAAGAGAAGGGCCGCAGAGGGGTAGACTGGAGGGTTTGCATGTGAATCCATGAAAGACTCATGCTGGAGAACAACAGTTACGGGTAAGTAACTTGTTCCTTCTCCAGCATGGGGTCTGGCATGGATTCACATGCTCATGAATACAAGAATACATAGCAGTACACACATGCACAACCACAGGAGGTGGCAAGGCTCAACATCAAGCATTTCAACAACTCAACATTAAGCATCTCTTACCTCCTCACCAGGCTCACCTTCAAGCGAACAGGTTGCGCAGCACTGCTTGTCCGACTCTGAGCTCTTCCCTGGAATCATGGTTGAGGCAGTAGAATTTCGTGTAGGTGTGCATCAACCTCCACGTATCAGCCCTGCAGATGTCCAGCAGGAGCACCCCAGACAGGAACGCCATAGTTGCAGCGATTCCTCTAGTCGAATGGGCTCTCGGACATCCAGGCAACGGTCGGTTCGCCAACCGGTGACAATGGGTGATGCAGCCGGAGAGCCACCTGGAAATGGAAGTCTTGGAGAGGGCCTTTGCCTGGTTCACAGGGCCAAAGTTCACAAACAGCTGTGATGTCTTCCGAAAACTCTTTGTGCGGTCCACGTAGAACTTCAGCGCTCTAGCCACATCCAGCGAGTGCAAAGTCCTCTCAAGCAGCGACGAAGGCGACGGGAAGAAAACAGGTAACACCAAGGGCTCGTTGAGATGGAAGTCCGACGGCACCTTGGGCATGAAGGAGGGGTGCATCCTCAGCACGACCCTCGTTGCGTGGAAAGTCAAGTACGGAGGCTTACAGGAGAGGGCCTGGAACTCTCCCACTCGTCGTGTGGAGGTGATGGCCACCAGGAATGCCGTCTTCCACGACAGGAATTTCAGGGGTGCCGAATGCAGAGGCTCGATAGGGGGAACCATGAGAATAGTCAGCACCACATTGAGTTCCCAAGCCGGGGCCAGAGCCTTCATCGGAGGGAACGAGCGGAGAAGTCCTTTCATGAACTCCTTAACCAGGCGATGCGACCACAGCGACGATTGTCCCAGAGTTCTGGTGTAGCGGGAGATAGCTGCCAGATGGATCTTGATGGATGTGTTGCGCCAACCCCGCCTTGGCCAGCGACAGCAAGTAGGGCAGCACTTGAGGGGCCGTAATCCGTTGAGGGTTTATCTTCTGTGCACGGCACCAGACGGTGAACCTCTTCCATTTATGTCCTTAGCACTTGAGTCGAAGAAGCCCTGGCCTTGGCAAGTACCTCATTGCAGTCTGCCGGGATCTCGTATCCTCCAAACTCTAGCGCTACAGGAGCCAGGCCTGCACGTTCAGCGGCAACGTATCGTGGTGCAGAATCGCACCTACTTCCCTGGCGAGAAGATCTGCATCCGCCAGAATCTTGACTGGAGGGGACGCCGACATGTCCAGAAGGTCCGGGTACCATATCGGACTCAGCCACGCCGGTGTGACGAGGACCAGCCTGCAACGGCACCGTCTGAGTTGACTGATGAGTCGCAGTACCAACGGCAACGGTGGGAACACATAGAGAAACAGGCCGTCCCAGGGAAATGAGAATGCAACCCCCATGCTCCCTGGCTGGGGTAACTTGCTGGCGAACCTCCGGCACTTGGTGTTCGTCGCCGTCGCAAACAGATCTATCTGGGGATTGCCCTATCGTTGAAACAGTAGGTCCACCTGATCCTGCCGAAATTCCCAGTCGTGGCAAGAGTGCAGCTCCCTGTTAAGTGAGTCAGTGACTGTGTTCTTCAATCCTGCCAGATGAAAGGGTACCAGGAACATCCTCTAGGCGACGGCCCAGTGCCACAGGTCCAGCGCTTTCTTTGAGAGCGCAGAGGATCTGGTGCCCCCGTGCTTCTAAATGTAGAACGTCGTGGTGGTGTCTTCGGTGAAGACCTGCAACACATTGCCCTTGTGGGATTGAAGATAAGTCTTGAGGGCCCAAAACATGGCTCGGAGCTCCAGAAGGTTGATGTGTAACGTTCTCTGCATGGAGATTTCTGGTATGTGCGCCCCATCCCTCCAGGGAGGCGTCCGTCTTCACCATCTCCTGATGCGCCGGTGTTTGGAGGTCTGTGCGCGCCTCGAGATACGCGCAGACACCCCACAACCGAATCGCTCGACGGAATGTCTCGTTGAAGGCGATCTTGTCCTCAAAGCTTCCCGCCGCTTGCATCCAACGGGCGGCGAGGAACTCCTGCAGCGGCCGCATTCCGCAACCTGCACAGCTGGATGAGGTAGATGCATGACGACATCATGCCGAGCAGGGACTTGATGGACCTCACCCTGGCAACATTCATGGTCAACAGCCGTTGCACCTTGCCCAGGATGGCCTTTATCCTGTCCTCCGATGGTGCGGCTAGGTGCGCCATCGTCTTGAGTCTGGCTCCCAGGAACTGAGCGCCCTGAAATGGCTCCAAGCAGGACTTCGCATAGTTTATTGAGAACCCCAGCTCCGTGAGCAGGCGGATGGTCCTCGCTGTGTCCGACGCCGAGTTGCTTTCACTTCGCTCGGATGAGCCAATAGTCCAGATAGGGGTAGACGTGGATCCCCTAAAGGCGCAGCCGCGCCGCCACCGGTGCCAGGCACTTGGTGAAGACCCTTGGGCCCGACTTCAACCAGAAGGGGAGGGCCTTGAATTGGTGGTGCTGCCCTTGGACCACAAAGTGCAGAAACTTTCGATGTCCTTTGCAAACGGGGATGTGGAAGTAGGCATCCTCCAAGTCCAGCGACAACAGGAAGTCGCCTTCGTCCAGCTGTCCCAGCACGTGCAGGAGGATGACCATCCGGTACTTCGGGGATTTTATTTACTTGTTGAGGCAGCGAAGATCTAGAATGGACCGCCAACCGCCGGTCTTCTTTCTGATGAGGAAGTACCGAAAGTAAACTCCGGAGCCCCAGAGCCTCTATGGGACAAGTTCTATTGCGCCCTTTTTTAGCATTGCTCGTTCCTCCAGCAGAAGCTGCGGAATGTGTTTCTCCTTCATGGCCACAGGTGGAAAACGGGGACACTTCCCCTGGAACTCCAGAGTGTGTCCGTAGGCCAGGGCATCCAGCACCCAAAGGTCGGTGGAGATGGACTTCCACATGCAGACGTAGTTCGCCAGCTGGCCTCCCACCGGGGTGCTCAGGTGGAGGCCCCGGCGTCATGGCCGGATCAGTCCTGCTTGGCCGAGGCCTTACCACCTTGAGCTCCTTGGCGACAGCGATGTCCTCCAGTCTTGTAGCAGCCTCTGTAGGCTTCGGGGGCCGACGAACGGGCCGCCTGACGGTAAGACAACGAGCTGCCGCCGAATCCTTTGGAGGCACCTTGTGACTTGCCTATGGCGGGCCGAAAGGACGGCTGTCGTTGATGGAGCGTGCCCAAGGCACGGGCCGTTTCAGTGTCTGCCTTAATGGCCTGCAGTGACTGGTCCACTGCCTTGCCGAACAAGTTGTTTGTGTAGAAGGCAATGTCCAGTACCCTCGACTGTACGTCCTGACGGAAATCGGTGGCCCGGAGCCAGCCACGACGGCAAAGGCAAATGCGGTTGCCCATCTGGCGGAAGCCGGTGTCGGCGATGTCTGAGGCAACCGTGATGGCGTGGTCCGACGCCACCTTGCCTTCTTGCAAGATCTCCAGGGCTTCCGCCCTCTTGTCATCCGGGAGCAAGTCCAGGAAGGGGGCAATCTTAAACCACAGTTCCCTATCATAGCGAGCCACGATAGCGAGCGCGTTGGCCGCCTTAATGGTAGTCGCTGCCGATGAGATGACCCGACATCCCATTGTGTCTAGCTTCTTCCCCCTCGCAGTCCAGTGGGGAAGTGGAGGTTGATGCCGTCGCCCCAGCTGATTTCTTCTTTGCTGCCAAGGAAACCACTGAGTCGGGGGATGGCTGTGCCCTGAGGCACATAGGTGCAGAGTCTGGAACCTGGTACTTCTTCGCTTACTGGTATCTCTTCGCCGGGGATGAGGCCGAGTTCTTCAGGAGGACCAACCCCTCGTCCCAGATGTCGTCCAACAGCAGGACCCAGAGTACAGTCTTCCTCTTGGCCCATCGTCGCTGATAAAGGAATCCCTCCTTCTGCTCTTTGGTGCATAGCTGAAAAAGCTATGAGGCCCTAGCAATCATGGCATGAAAGCAGCCAATTTCATCAGGGGGGGGTGGGTCAGCCCGGGTGGGGGTGGCGGGAGATCAGTTCCGTCGTCGTCTGTCCCCGTCATCGCCATCTGTCTCATCCCTCGGTGGAGGGGATGGAGGTGAAGGATGGAAGGGCAAGCGTGGATGGACCCACCTTCGCCTGTCCGTCGATGGAGGCAGCCGTTGCGAGGGGAGCATCAGCAGCGGTGTAGTGTAGTGTCCTTGGGCTCCTCATCGATCTGCCGTTCCTCGGCATCTCCCACGTCGCTTTCCATGTCTGCCTCGTCGGGGTCCTTCCCGTAGGATCTGACCTTGGCAAACTGCTTGTCAAGAACTGACTTGAGGCCTGAAAGCTCGTCCTCGGAGGAGATATCTGAGTCCGGTAAGAATATCGTGCCCCCCCCTTCTCACCCAGGGGCTTCACGGGGGCCTTATCAATGTGCGTGAAAGATGATTCTTGCTGGCCGGGCAGGGAAACTCTTGGCTTGGGGGCCGTCTCCACTGGGCCGCCTCTGCAGACTTCGCCAGGGACGCTGCCACCCCCTCAATCTAAGCCTTAGCCTGGTGAAACTGGGACTTCACTACCTTAGGCGCATCTGAGGCCTTCATCGTGGGGGAGGGCCACCACCTCACTCCCCCTTGGCTTTCTCTGTCGGAACCGACCGGGCCTTCTCCAGAAGCTTACCCGGGTTGTCAGACTTCCTCTTCATCGAGCCAGAGCATTGGCTCGTGTTTGACTGTCGGCGATGCGACGCCCAGCTTGGCAGCCGAGGAGCCCGTACCAACGGCACTCCCGGTGCCCGCGGACTCAGTGCTTTGCCTTATGTTGGGCCCCTGTCACCGGACCGCCCTCAAAGTTCTTAGAACACTGCTCGGATTTCCTCTTGAGAGAAGTACGTTGTCGGGGCTCACCTGCCGCCGGGCTCTTCGACTCCACCCAGTCAGCGAGTTGCTTGTGACAGTCCTTCATGTTCTGGGAGGACATGTCCCTGCAGAACGCACAGGCCTCCTCGACGTCCAATTTATCCGCGTGCAGGCAGTAGAGGCACCGGGAGTGTCCATCCTCCATGAAATTCTGTAGTCCACATCCTGGACAGATCCTAAACAGAGGTGTTGAGTCTCCTTTGTCTTCGTCCATGACCACGAGGGGTAGGCCTTCAAGATCTTCTGGAATCCTCCAACAAAAAACAAAAAAACAAAAAAAATAATAATAAAATAAAACCCTTGAGGGGCGTAGAGATTTCCGAAAGGGGTCCCCGTTAATCGGAAGATGAAGTGGTGGAGCTTGAGGCTCAATAAGACCGAAAAAATAAGAGCAAACTCCTTTCAAAACGCAATACGCAGTAAAAGCTCGAGAGCTAAGCACGAGGACTCCCAAAACTTGAACATGCAGTAAAAATCTGAAGATGGTTGCCAGAGGAGGGGCTTAGAGGGCAGTCATTAGCTGGGGGCACTATGACCCAGAGACCAGTGATTTGGTTATTAGGAGAAAGACAGTTCAGAAATTGAAACTGATTTTTTCTTTTACCGAGGATTCCCAGCCTGACGGGGAATATTCATGAGCATGTGAATCCATGCCAGACCCCATGCTGGAGAAATAAAAAGATCACCCATAAAAAAAGCAAAAGACTACGTGCGTGGGGAAAAAGATTCCCACTCACCTAGGGACCCTAGGGACAAGGTAACATCCAAGTCCAAGCAAAAGGTTCTGGGGTTGACACAGGTCAGGAAGGATTATCATAAATATGAAAATCTTAATTAACATCCACTCGTCTCAAGAAGGCCTGCAAAACAAGCCATCCCTCGACATGATATGACCTTGCTGGGCGGCAAACCGCCAATACCAGGGGACCTCGAGCTTGAGTGCAATGCAAGGTCTTCCCAAGTCCAATTCCTGCAGAAACTTTTGTGGCCTCCTCCTGGCTCTCCAGAGAGACGATTTGAATCCCTGAAGTCCCCTCACCAGAGTGCAGGACCGAGAGAGTGAAGAGAATCTGAAACGTGATATTCATTCTTCATCTGGTTCCTGTAAAAGGGCACCAAATCCACAGAGAAGCGAGAAGCTGTAAAGAATCGTTTGTTGGAAGCGTCCACTGGTTACTGCTGCTGCAAGTTCCAATCCAGTGTCCCTTTCTTTCGTCTCCAGACCAATAATCCAGAGACCAGGTCGATACTGTCGCATCCTGAGGGCATCCCCCCAGAAGCTCTTCTTTTCTGCTGAGGTACTGTGTTGGCTTGGTAATACTTTAAGTCTTGTGTGAACCCTGTGAGGCTGAGTGGGTGATTTGAAAGTATGGGAGTTTACCCATACCATTCTCCCATTCTTAATGCTGTAACACATAAGTAGTCTTCTGTGAAACACCTGAACAGTTTCATTAACTCTAAAGTGAAAACTTACTTGGCTGAAGAGATTTTCTCTGGAACTCTGACTTTTCTGCAACTGAACCCTATCCTGACCTTTCTACAGCTATCTAGTAGACCACTAGGGTCCCTCTTGCGCCTCTGAGAAAAATCATGCTATAGACTAGGGAAGGACTAGATAAGATAAGGCTTTGGTCTTGAAAATTTTAACAAGCGTGATAAAGTACTTCCTTGCTAAAGATGTTAGTGTGTTAACTGTATCAAAGTGTCCTGAAGTTTATACTTGTCTGAGTTGCTGGTTGCTCCTTTAAAGAGAATAGAAGTTATTTTACTTACTTTGAATGGCGTTTTCCACCTTCTGAATAATACTTGTTGTTACTGTTTTTTTATTCTAAACTGAATGAGTGTAAAAGCTTACCAATAGGGTTTACCTACCTTGAACAACTGTGTGTTCTTATAGTGTATTAGTGGATTTTGTTTTCCCTGGTCTGCTTCAGTGCATTTCTAAAACAGTCGGAGTTAATATGTATCTTAAGAGTTGCATACTGCCCCTCTAAAAATTATATGGGTCCTTACTTGCCCTGAACTGTTTATTGCCGTCTTAAGATTCTGCTAAGAGTTCTTACTTACCTTAGAACTATATTGCACACTTCTGAAAAGTATCCTTGGTATAACTAGCTATTAGATAGCGGATAGCTCATGTACTATTATGTTATACTGCCTTTGAATAGCTGTTGCTCTTCTTAAACTAATGTTGGTTTATGCTTTCCCTGAATTGCTTCAGGGCACTTCTAAAATAGTTTACTGTGTTCATACTTCCCTTCCCCCCCCACCCCCCGAGTGGCTTAAGGCTCTGTGATGGGGAAACAGTAGCGGCCAGCATTGCGGGGAAAAACAGCAGTGAAGAGGACAAGCCAACTGTCCCACAAGATACCAAAATACTAAGTATAAGAGTCAAAAATGGAAAAACTACATATCCCAGAATGCCCCACCAGCCAAATACTAGGCAAAGTAGAAGGGACACGAGTGAACAAACAAAGACCCGATCTACATATCGCAGAATGCCCCAGCCGATGCATTTTCAACATAAAAGCCTGAAAAGGGGTAAAGAAATGAGATGGGAGAAGACGAAAAACCACGTTTCCATATAACGAGGAACGCTTGCAGGCAGGAGTTAAAAATAAGGCAGGCTATGCGAGGGTTAAGCAGGGAGGAGGAGAATTAGCCTCAGGGGTGTAAGAGGATTCAATTCAACACTACAGCTAAGTCAATGCCTAGTCTGGGATACTGAATGGAAACCCTTATTGATAGATCGTTACGTCCAGTTCATGCGTTCTGGATGACTACCCCTATATAACACCCCTCTCTTGGAATCCCCCTGACCCCACTGAGCCACGAAGTAGTTCTGTTTTGCAAGTTTAAACGGTTTATTTGATAATTTAAACAATATATATATATATCACACTTTATAATAAATTAATAATTGAATATCACACTTAATCTGAGCAGTAATCAATAATGGATAGTCCGGCACTAGCACACTTCTTTATAATCAATGATGAGTGGTTATAGGATGGATACGATAGCAACAATACTTTTATGGTTTCAAATGGATGCAATGTGGAATGAAATGCAGTACAGAAAATAACTTGATCGGATTTCAGCAAAAGACAATGTAATCACTTTCTTGGACAATTCACCCCCCCTTTTATGCACTGTAAGGAGATGAAGATGACACAGTCCTTAGGAATACAATCAAATAGAATTCAGTTCAATTCCCCCCCAGCAGCTTATACAACAGATAGGAGTTTTGAAACACAGGCAAAATGCTTTGAATATGGTGACAATGCAGTGAGAAATATGCTGAAAATGGTTTTAATTCCCTTTAGGAGGTTCAGGGTGAGTGAAATATACTTGGGATGAGTTCAGGCTCACTTTAGCAAGGATCTAGGAGTAACTAGCAGGTTAAACGAATTTTTGGCAAAGGAAAGCAATGAAGCTGCTGTTTTCACACGTGGCTGGATTTTTAACCAAATTGCAAATCGCGGTAAAATTCGCGAGTGCGAGAATCGTGATTACGGCAAAAGTATGAGGAGCTTCCAGAGGAAAGTTAAACCAAGTTCCTAACCCAAACGGTTCCAGAGATACGGACGATTAAATAAAGGTAGTTTTTCGGATTTGAAATTTTAAAAGTTCAAAGCGACAGGTTACAGCTTGCAGCTAGAAAATGACAAGTGACAGCTTTGCAAATGACAGGTGACAGTTAGGAGGCAGTTCTGGTTAGATTAAATAGATTGAATATTATTTTAACTAAGAGATTGGTTCTGCACAGTTCTGCTAGGTACTCACAATATATTTAGAAATAGGCCTCGCCACGGATCTGGTCAGGTTTTCGGACTGGACTCCGGTTCTGGTCTCGGCACTTCACAGTGATCTGAGTCAACTCTCTGGTTCTGCTAACAGCGGTCTGGGTCACTCTGGATCTCTGGCCTCTGGTTCTGGATACTGTTCTGCTTTCTCTGAGTACAGCACTGCTTCTGGATCTTTCTGCACAGCTTTCTCTGGATACAACACTGCTTTCTGGCAAATGGCAAAGAATTCAAACTGCTCGCCTGGCTGTGAATAGTGGCAATGATTTGAGGCCTGCTAAAGAGGGATTCAGCTTGTAGTTGACCTCTCTGCTACAAATTCTGAAGTAAAGTCTTGGTCTCTGAAGGTGGATAGATTGAAGTCTCTATGTTGGCTCTCTGGAGGTTGCTGGAGGTAAAGTATGGATTTTCCCGGCAGAGCGTCCCGCAGCAGGTGGAATAGAATCCCTATCTGTCCTGACTGTCTGCTTTTATGTGTTTTGAAAGTGGGTGGAGAGGCTAGCTTTCTAGGCCCTACCCCTCTCCACTTGTCATTGGCCACTTCCTCCTCTTCCCCTTGATTGGGGGAATGAAATGAAGTGTCATCATGATGAGGTCTGTTTATAATACAGAGAACCCACCCTTGTCAACTTTACACACAATCTATATTTGACCCAAAGACATATTTCATAGATACACAGTGGTTTGAAATTACATGCACCCATCACATATCACATGAGGTAGCCCCTGTTCCAATTCTGCTCTTCCTGGGGGGCTTGCATTAAGAAATGGCAACCTTTGGTGCTTTTTAGTGGGTTTTGCAACATCGGATTTTTCTCCAGATTTATACACATGTACACGGCCTGTCCATACATACTCCAGTAAATTACCATGTCTCTAGCTTAAACACAGAGTCTGTAGTATACATAAATAGCAGGGTTGTGCCCCAGAACATCACACAAATTGGAGTTTGGGCTTGAATCGAAGGTACATTTTTTAAATGAAGGCCCTCAAATTTATACATTCCTGTCATTTGATTACAAAGAGTTATCAGTGTTTCTGTAAAATATATATTTTGCTTTCAATTCAGTTCTCAGAGTGTTGGAGTCCGCCTCCAAGACTTGGGTGGGTCAGTGATCACATGTGTCTTCTGGTAGGCAGGCCTTTGTTGACAGGAAACAGTCAAAATCAACATATTCTATTCAAGTGCAATAGCCTATTGTGTGGTCTCCAGGAGGTTGAGGTCAGCAGACCAGGGGGTCACTTTGCATTTGGTTATTATGACCATGTGATATCCTGGGCTGTGGTGTGAATCTCTTGAGGTGAGAGGGTTTCCCAGGCTTCTGGCCTCTGGGAACAGCAGGTGGCTAATTTTTAATTAAAATGCAGCCTTTGAAGTCAGCTGAGTCAAATCCCTTTGTCAGCAACTGCGCTTAGTTCTCCTGTCAGAGTTTAGACCGCTAGCGCCGCCTTGAGGATTTTGTTGGTACTGCATCCATTTTTGGGATCTTTCTTGGATTAATGCATTCCAAACAGGAATGGTTCTTACATGGTAGTAAATAATCCTTGCTTAACATTGTTTTGATGGGGCTCCTTACAGTAAAATGGTTATGTGGAACCCCACAAAAGGGTTGAATCTTTAAAGTGGTCTGGTGAGCCACAATTTCAGCAACTTTTTGACATCAGTAACAGTGGATTTTGTTAACAAAGATCTTTCTTTACACTGGTGGGTGGCAAGTGAGGTAACCATTTTGGTGTGCGCACAAACTGCGTGGTTCTCCTGGATTCTGGCGCACTTGTGGGCTTTTAGGCCATCTTGGATTTTCTAAGCCCACAGCACCAAATGTTGCAGCATGATAGCTCAGACGTGGGTCAGGACACCCAACAAATCCCCCCACGTGACTGCCCTTTGAATTTGAGTCGATGGGGAGTCGGGTGCACAAGGGTTTTGACCCACGCACTGGTCTGTCCGCATAATCTTCTTCCAATTCTGCAAATGGCACAGTTCAGCATCTTTTCCTCCATCCGGTACTGATCGTTCGGTTCTCCTCGCCGGTCCTGATGGGAATATTGGGCGGTACCCTGGGCCCCTCGCGTCTCTGCTCCTGGTCTCCGGATTGTCCTCCCTGGCCAGTCTCAAGGTTTTCTTTCTCGTAGGATGACAAAGGAAGAGCGGCAATACCTATTCATAGACATTTATCCCCCACCATTGATATAGTGGGGTGGCATATAAATTTATAGTCAAAACATATGAACATGCACATTTCTTTTTGCATTCAAAAACGAAAACACCCACATTGAGAAACTCAGAATTTGATAGGCGATATGTAGGATATGTTAAGTTAGAAGTGAATTAATCTGACACAGTACCCTCTAGGATTCCAGAGGATTCCTCCAGTTGTTGCAGAGTGTGCCTGGGATGGCAACACTTTAGCTGATTTATATGTACCCACTTGTCTTCCCCCTCTGGGGATGCAGATCTTGTAGGCCACAGGGGAGATCTTGTCTATAATCTCATAGGATCCCTTCCATGTAGGCAAAAATGTTCGCTGCTTGGCCTGGTTCCTTTGGAAATTGTATAGCTAGACCCGGTCCCCCACCTGATATTCCTTCCTGGAAGTTTTCAGGTCATAGTGGGTCTTCATACTCTCAGCTGATCTTTCTAGATTCCGCTGAGCATAGGCAAAAGCATGCTGAAGGTGTTTCCTTAAATTCTCCACATACTCATGAGTTGTGGAGGCATTTATCAACGTTTGCTCTTGGGTTCTGTAGAGCAAATGCCGAGGAAGCACCATCTTGCGTCCAGTCATCAACTCAAATGGTGACATTTTGGTTGCAGATGAAGGGGTAGATCTGATGGCCATTAGGACCAGAGGTAATCGGATATCCCAACTTAGCCCAGAATCTGCGACAAACTTCTTTAATATGCTCACAATGGTTCGGTTGTATCTCTCCACTGCTCCAGAAGAAGCTGGCCTGTAAGCAATGTGTAGCTTTCTCTTGACCCCCAGTACCTCCCACATCTTTGTCATTACTTCACTGGTGAAGTGGCTACCTCTGTCTGACTCAATCCTTTGAGGTAGACCAAAACGGGAAAAGATGTGGTTAATCATCAGGGCGGCTGCTGTTTCTGCCTTGCAATTTGGGGCTGGGAGACATTCCACCCACTTGGTAAACAAGCATGTAACGGTCAACATGTACTTGTTTCCTCTAGTCGAGCGAATCACAGGGCCTACAAAGTCGATTTGTAAATCTGACCATGGCAGTGTCATCCCCCTCTTTTGGAGAGGCGCCCGGTGTGTGAGGGATGTTGGCTGAAATTGTGCACACACAAGACAACCCTTCAAGTATTGGTTGAGGTCCTGGCCCATGTGTGGTCAGTATGCAACCTCTCTTAAGATTTCCAGTGTTGTGTGAAACCCCCTATGACCGGCGGTGGCCGCATCATGGACGTGACTTAACATCAGGCTTCGGAATGAGGTAGGAACCACCCACTGATCGTGGCCAGCTTTGGATTTCCTTACCAACAAAACGTCTTGGATCCGGAACATTTTTGGACATTTCATCAACACTCTAAGGTCCTCTTTCCCGTTGTAATCGGTATCCGTCAGGGGAAAGTTCTCAGGGTCCTCAATGTGTTGGTAAAATGTACCAACTATTGGATCCCCCTTCTGAGCGGTAATCAAATCAGCATCAGGGGTCTCCTTGCTCCATTGTGCAATTGAAAGGTCATTGTGAGCATTTGTCTGGGACCTAGTGATAGCAGTGACCTGGATTTCCCCCAACAGGGACTCAATCTCGATTAGATCCCTTTGGATGGCCCCGGTTTTGGCTAGCTGATCAGCTAAGTCATTTCGAGTTTTGTCTGGTCCCTCTACTTTGGAATGACCCTTGATCTTTTTCCAGTGGATGGTCATCTCATTTGAGGTGACCAGATCGTCAATGTTTTGGATCAACTTCCCATGTTTCAAGGGTTTGTAGTTAGCAGATAACATGCCTCTGGTTTTCCAATTAACCAGGTGCTCCACGAACCCGTTCCGTACATAATCAGAATCTGTGATTATGACCAGTTTGTGGAGTTGATGTTGGACAGCAGTGAGGATGGCTTGATGCACAGCCATCAATTCTGCCACCTGACTACTTTGGGGACCAATTTTGTATCCAGCGGAGGGTTCTGGAAACTCCTTCACCCATGCATTCCCTACGCCAGCCACCAGTTCTTTCTCCCCGTCGTTGTCAACATGGTAAGAGCATCCATCCACATAGACAGTGGGCATTCCCTCACACTTGTCTTCTTCAAAGACTTTGTGTGGGGAATTAAGGTATGCCTCCGTGTTGTCCATGATTTTTAGACTTTCGTCCTCGAGACAGTTTTCTCTGGCACAATCATGCAAGTCAGCCAGACCTTGAGCGAGGGGACTCTTCTTGTTTTGGCCATATCGGACCGCCACAGGAAAGCCTTGCATTGACAGAATCCAGGAAGTAATTCGGGAATTCCTCACATTTCCGGCCCGGATTCTGTCACTTTGGAGATATTGCAGAGGCTGGAGTGGAGTCTCCACTATGATGTGTTCCCCCTGGATAAACGGCCGGTAATTCTTCAATGCCCACACCGTTGCCAGGAGTGCCTTCTCACAATCGTTGAATTTTTCCTCCACAGAGGATAAAGTTTTGCTCGCATAGGAGATTACTTTATTGACCTCGTCATGCTTTTGGTATAATACTGTAACGCTCACCTGATTCCCGCAGAGGCGCCGGTCTTGACTGGGTGAATGCCGTATCTTCAAAGGTGATGTGTAACACACGGTTGGCTCTTTGGGCTGGACCTCTGTGCACTGTATGTCTGACTCGAAGAGTAAGATGTCTGCAGATAGAAAATATGGGATTAATGAACTGGGGTTATTGGGTGCCTCTCTCCTCTTCCCTTTCTCTTCTCCTGTAGAACCCCAAAGGTTAACACCCTCACCTTAGGTAAGTGAACGCCGAGCTCTCCATCTGCCTCGGGGCAGGGTGCCGTAACCAGTTTCTTCACTGGATAAGGGTGCAGGCCTCTTGACCTCAGAGGACTGCTGTCCATCGTTAACTGCACGAATTAAGTTCTGGGAACTTCAAATGTCTTAAAAGTCTTTTGTAATGATATCTCTTGTTTTGCAGGGTTCCGGCGATGGCGGATGGCGGGCTGATGAGAGTTGAGGATCGAACCCGCGTGAGGAATAGCAGCGCCTGGAAGCACGTAAGTAAGCGCTTGTAGCCTGCTTCACGATGCGCACTAACTGTCCCTTTTATCTTGCAGGTACAAGTTCGGAGCTTTAGAGAAGCTGAAGGGTGCTGGAATACCCACTGGATTCGGCGTGGGAAGGAGTAATGGCACGTGAGTAATAAAGTTGCCCAATGTCTTTAAACGCACCTTCTTTTGTCTTTCAGATGCGGGATGCAGGCCGAAGGCCTCCGGAGCATGCGAAGAGTAGGTAAGCCTTTGTCTTTCAGATGCCGGAATGCAGCGCGAGGCGTTGGTGACAGCCGATGGACCAGGTAAGAGATGCGCTGCCACTGAAGACCGTAGTGCTAACCTGTTCTTTCTTTGTCTTTACCGGTGCTGCTGAAGACTGGATTCCAGGATGGTAAGCCTTTGTTCCCTTAGGCCCAGGATCAGAAGCAGAAGACACGATGAGCGTTCTGCTGCAGAGAATGCAGAATAACGCAAAGCAAGATTCATCCATCCGGTGTGGTTTAAATAGCCTCCTGTAGTGCTTAGGTGTCTCCTTCCACAGCCACGCCTAGGTAAGAAAAGAGTTCCTGCTTTCCAGAAGAGTTCCAGTGTTCTGAACCTAGGGAGTGGCTCCTGCCCCACCCAACAGGAAAAGTAGTCCCAAACAGAAGAGGATCAGGGGTTCAACTGGCAGGTAAGTAAGCAGCATGGTCTGCTGCAGGTAAGTCCACCCAAGCATTATGAGCCCGGCGCTTCCAGCGCTGGGACTGGGCATCTTTATGAGCCTGGTGCCACTGGCGCCAGGACAGGGTCCAAAAGGTCCCAATTGGGACTGGCTGGCACTCGGAACCGGGGTTATGGGTCTGCTGCCAAGGGAGTCGGGCAAGTCCTGATCTTTTGGAAGCAGAGATCATGACAAATACTGCCGTCAAGCACGTATTAGAGAACCCTGTCTCCAGGAAGAACTCCTTGTTTCTGACAGGGTAAGCTAGGCAGGGCGCTTGTGAGAGGCTTCTTTTGAGTTGTCTTACTGCCTCGGCTTGTTCTGGACCCCATTCCCACTTGACCCCCCCCCCTTCAGGAGATGAATCAGGGGTCTGGTGATTTCTGCGTAGCCCTCAATGAACTTTCTGCTGTAATTAGTCAGTCCAAGGAGGCTCCTTAGTTCCCAAAGAGTTGTGGGGTCTTTCAGTTTTTGGAGTGCTTCCACCTTCTTTTCCTGGGGACAGAGACCCTGAGGAGTAATCTCATGCCCCAAGAAATTAACACGGGTTCTACACCACTGTGCTTTCTGAAAGGAAAGTTTTGCTCCGGCGGCCCTCAACTGCGTCAGAACATAACGGATCTCCGCTATGTGTTCCTCCACAGATGAACTTTTGATGAGGACATCATCTACATAAACCAGGTTACCCCTTGCACCCAGGTCGGGCATGGCCTTGTGTAGGAAAATGTTGAATTCATTGCCGAAGTTGAGGTATCCGAAGGGAGTCCGGGTCCATGTGTACTGCTGGCCCCCAAAGGTAAAAGCCAGCTTGTATTGGTCCTCCCTACTGACAGGCACAGTCCAGTATCCATTGGTCAGGTCTATTGCAGTGAATACCTGTGACCCCTGGATCTGGGCCAGCCCTTGGTCAATTTAGGGCAGAGGCCATCGGGAAGTATGGACCAGTTTGTTGAGCTCCCCGAGGTCGGCGCAGAGTCTCCACTGGCCGTTTGGCTTCAATATTCCCAGCACCGGATTATTGAAGGTGCTGTGGACTGGACGGATTATTCCCCGGGACTCAAGGTTCTTAATTATTTCAGTAAGGGACTCCATTGATGCGAGAGGCAAGCGATATTGCTTCACAAACACAGGAGTCATGCCAGGGTCAGTGGGGATTGTTGTTGTGTGGATGTCAGTGCGACCACAGTCATATGAGTCTACCGCAAAGAGATCTTGGAAATCCAAGAAAACTTGTTTCAACTTTTGCTTTTGTTCCAGAGTCACACAGGCATCAGCTAGGTTGACTCTCTCTTCCACCATCTGCCTGAAGCCTGGAAAGACTTCTGGTTTGGCTATCTCAGCGGCTTCCTCCAGCTGGGTGGAGAAGTCCCTGGTCAGAGTGCTGATTTAGACAGGAGGCCTCAGGTGGGAAAGGCAACCCTCATGGACCTGGAAAATCACCTCATCCCTCCTGAAGTCACAAGTCACATCTTCCTTACCATAGGGGCAGGAAGTGTACACCAGGAAGTTCCCCCCCCCATGCCGGGTAGAAATCCTGTCTGGTGTTGTATTGTCATCACTGTCACTGTCAAAACAGTCCTTGGGGATTGGTCCTAACAGTTCATTTCCTAAATCGATGGAAAAATGTCGGTCATCAACCGCCATTCCAATAATGGTGCCTGCAGCTGTTATCCACCTCTATTAGAATGGTGTCATGTTCTATGTTGACTAATGGTGTTGGGTTTACCCCTAACCCTTGCTGTTGGAGAGAAGCGTTTAGATGTATGTAAGCATCAGGGTTTTTCAAATGTTGTCCGCTTTTAGCTTTCACTTCCAGGGAGAATTGTCGGGTCCTTTCTGGGATGGTGACTTCCTCTTTGATCTGAATTTCAACTGCATAAGGTAGCAATTGAGCTGACCTAAATGCTTTTTCTGGATCATCAAAGCCCATGGGATTATCCGCTAATCGGGACCAAGCTTTGAAGTTTATTAGGTCCAAACTAATGGCAAAGCGATTGAGAATGTCACTGCCTAAGTAAAAGGCGGCAGTGATGTCTCGCACGACCCAACAATTATGAACTACGCTCTTGTTGCCAATGGAGATTTTGAGCATACACCTGCTTGGCAGGAGATGTTTGGAATTAGGCGCTTCCAGGTCCATTTCCCATTTGTCCATCAGTTTGAATGTGGGAATGGCTGGATCTTTTGGGAGTTGGCGGAACATGGCTTCGCTGATGAAGCTCTTACCGTTGCTCACACACACTCGGGCGAGAACAGAGTCCTTCCCATCATTTAACTGAACAGGGATGAACAACTGCTCTCCAATTTGCTGAATATCAGCCAGGCTCTGAGCTGATTTCACATCTTTCTGGACTATAGGAGTGGGAGTTTCTGATTGTGGATTGGTAAAGAATTTCAGGGTGTTTCCTTCCAGTGTGGAATACCACCTTAAACTGGAAGGAAGGTTGATTTTCAGAAATAGAGAGGACCCCCCATCACCAGTCTGTTGTCCTACTGCTATTACTGTCACGTCTGGAATCTGGTTGTTCTGGAAGTGAAATTCTACTTGGTCAGATTTTTGTTCAACCATGTGGCAGGTGCCGTTTAAACTAACATGGTTGACACTCTGTTTTAATTTTATGGGTCGGCTAGTCTAGGTCCAGAGGACCTTGTTTACGCAATCTATTAGGGGTGACAACCTTCTCAGGAGGTCATTCCCTAGTAAACAAGGGGTGCCCTCTGGAGTCACAACTATGACTGGGTGTTTCAACTTGTGTCGCCCATTTTAATGTCCAAATCTGCCGTCCCCTCGACAGGAATTTCCTTCCCGTCAAAGTTCTGGAGTTGTCCAGGAAGTGAGGTGAGAGGAATTTGGTAATTCCCTCCCCTTCCTGCATTCAGTTCATCAAAGGCCCTTCTGGACAGAAGTAGCTTGAGATCCCGTGTCCACCAGCGCTGAAATCATACCCTGCCCCTGTACTTGTACCGGGGCATAATATCTTCCCTCCTTCTCCTCAAGGGGGCACAGATAATGCACATTTTTGGACAACTGGTGGGCTAACTTTCTGGTTTTGGACATTGCAAGAGAAGAAATTTGGGCAGAATTCTGTGGAGAGCCTTGGGAATCTGAAAGAAAAAGTTGGCATCTGGAGATCAGAGCCATTGTGGGTTCCCCTGGTTCCGGTTCTGGGCCCCCCCCCCCCCCTTTTGGAGGCAGTCACCAGGATGGGTTTGAACCAGGGGATTTCGGTATTGTGGGTTCTGGGATGAGATGATGGGCGGCGGTAGCTCAGTCTCCATATCTCCCCAGTCTGAATTGACATCCCTTGGGACCCATTTTTCCTTGGGAGGAGTTCCCCCATCTCTGAAGGAGAAGATCCTTTTCCCAGGATCTTTTGAGGATCCCTCTCCCTCAAATTGGAAGACCTGTACCTCTTCCACAAAGTGGGTCTGTTTGGGTCCTTTGTTTCTCCTACCCCCCACCCCCTGCTCCTTGGGAGGCGGGCTTTCAGGGGCAGGAGATTTTGTTTCCGGTTCCTGGGTTTCCAGGGGCTGTTTACAAGTTGGGAAGGAAGCTTCCTCCAAGGCTTTACACCCCCCTTCCCCTTGTGCCTCCTCCCTGGGAACCGGTGTGTTATCGGGGTGCTGCCCCCGTCATTGTTCTGGAGTACCAGGTCCAGAGTTTGGGGCATTCTGCGGTGGCATGCTCATCTGAGGGTTCTGTTGAGCCCTCAGTATGTGACCCAGATCCCGTGCCATATTTTGGACCTGGCGCTCTAACTGGGAAACCCGCTCAGGCTGATACGGGGCTCTATTTTCTCCCCTGGGCTGATCCCGGGAAGGGTAGCTATCCCTTCTCTGGTAGTACCCCTGGTTGGGAAGATTTTGGTACCTTTAGGAGGTTCAGGGTGAGTGAAATATACTTGGGATGAGTTCAGGCTCACTTTAGCAAGGATCTAGGAGTAACTAGCAGGTTAAACGAATTTTTGGCAAAGGAAAGCAATGCGTGGCTGGATTTTTAACCAACTTGCAAATCGCGGTAAAATTCGCGAGTGCGAGAATCGTGATTACGGCAAAAGTATGAGGAGTAGGAAGTCGGTTCTAGGCTTGTTGAAAAGCTGAGATTCTAAGCTTCCAGAGGAAAGTTAAACAAAGTTCCTAGCCCAAACGGTTCCAGAGATACGGACGATTAAATAAAGGTAGTTTTTCGGATTTGAAATTTTAAAAGTTCAAAGCGACAGGTTACAGCTTGCAACTAGAAAATGACAAGTGACAGCTTTGCAAATGACAGGTGACAGGAGGCACTTCTGGTTAGATTAAAATAGATTGAATTATATTATTTTAACTAAGAGATTGCTTCTGCACAGTTCTGCTAGGTACTCACAATATATTTAGAAATAGGCCTCGCCACGGATCTGGTCAGGTTTTCGGACTGGACTCCGGTTCTGGTCTCGGCACTTCACAGTGATCTGAGTCAACTCTCTGGTTCTGCTAACAGCGGTCTGGGTCACTCTGGATCTCTGGCCTCTGGTTCTGGATACTGCTCTGCTTTCTCTGGGTACAGCACTGCTTCTGGATCTTTCTGCACAGCTTTCTCTGGATACAACACTGCCTTCTGGCAAATGGCAAGAGTTCTTGCAAAGAATTCAAACAGCTCGCCTGGCTGTGAATAGTGGCAATGATTTGAGGCCTGCTAAAGAGGGATTTAGCTTGTAGTTGACCTCTCTGCTACAAATTCTGAAGTATAAGTCTTGGTCTCTGAAGGTGGATAGATTGAAGTCTCTATGTTGGCTCTCTGGAGGTTGATGGAGGTAAAGTATGGATTTTCCCGGCAGAGCGTCCCGCAGCAGGTGGAATAGAATCCCTATCTGTCCTGACTGTCTGCTTTTATGTGTTTTGAAAGTGGGTGGAGAGGCTAGCTTTCTAGGCCCTACCCCTCTCCACTTGTCATTGGCCACTTCCTCCTCTTCCCCTTGATTGGGGGAATGAAACGAAGTGTCATCATGATGAGGTCTGTTTATGATACAGAGAACCCACCCCTGTCAACTTTACACACAATCTATATTTGACCCAAAGACATATTTCATAGATACACAGTGGTTTGAAATTACATGCACCCATCACATATCACATGAGGTAGCCCCTGTTCCAATTCTGCTCTTCCTGGGGGCTTGCATTCAGAAATGGCAACTTTTGGTGCTTTTTTGTGGGTTTTGCAACATCGGATTTTTCTCCAGATTTATACACATGTACACGGCCTGTCCATACATACTCCAGTAAATTACCATTTCTCTAGCTTAAACACAGAGTCTGTAGTATACATAAATAGCAGGGTTGTGCCCCAGAACATCACACAAATTGGAGTTTGGGCTTGAATCGAAGGTACATTTTTTAAATGAAGGCTCTCAAAGTTATACATTCCTGTCATTTGATTACAAAGAGTTATCAGTGTTTCTGTAAAATATATATTTTGCTTTCAATTCAGTTCTCAGAGTGTTGGAGTCCGCCTCCAAGACTTGGGTGGGTCAGTGATCACATGTGTCTTCTGGCAGGCAGGCCTTTGTTGACAGGAAACAGTCAAAATCAACATATTCTATTCAAGTGCAATAGCCTATTGTGTGGTCTCCAGGAGGTTGAGGTCAGCAGACCAGGGGGTCACTTTGCATTTGGTTATTATGACCATGTGATATCCTGGGCTGTGGTGTGAATCTCTTGAGGTGAGAGGGTTTCCCAGGCTTCTGGCCTCTAGGAACAGCACGTGGCTAATTTTTAATTAAAATGCAGCCTTTGAAGTCAGCTGAGTCAAATCCCTTTGTCAGCAACTGCACTTAGTTCTCCTGTCAGAGTTTAGACCGCTAGCGCCGCCTTGAGGATTTTGTTGGTACTGCATCCATTTTTGGGATCTTTCTTGGATTAATGCATTCCAAACAGGAATGGTTCTTACATGGTAGTAAATAATCCTTGCTTAACATTGTTTTGATGGGGCTCCTTACAGTAAAATGGTTATGTGGAACCCCACAAAAGGGTTGAATCTTTAAAGTGGTCCGGTGAGCCACGATTTCAGCAACTTCTTGACATCAGTAACAGTGGATTTTGTTAACAAAGATCTTTCTTTACACTGGTGGGTGGCAAGTGAGATAACCATTTTGGTGTGCGCACAAACTGCGTGGTTCTCCTGGATTCTGGCACACTTGTGGGCTTTTTGGCCATCTTGGATTTTCTAAGCCCACAGCACCAAATGTTGCAGCATGATAGCTCAAACGTGGGTCAGGACACCTAACAGGGGTGAGAAACACATGGCTGGGAACGCCCGATGTTAATTGCTGGGGAGGAGGGCCACGGGAGTTAAAAACAGGTGAAAACAACTCAACTTGTCTCTCGCCTTGCAGGAGTGGAAGGAGGCTGACGGAGCGAACTCGGACTGGTATGAGGCCAGTTCCCCATATCGGTGGGCATATTAGAAGGAAAAGAAAAACACAACGAAGTGCCCCATACCTGGCTCGCAGACCGATTGCTCAGCGGATGAAGGCTCCTGAGTAAAAGGAGATTCCAGTGTGAAAACAGACACCGGACGTTTGTTTAAGTGATTCCAAGCCGAGGTCAGCAAGGAACGGCTGCATCCTGGAGAGCCGTCATCAGCAAGCCGGGGAAAGGTTATGAACAAGCACTGGAGTAGAAGGGCGTGCAGAGAAAACGCTCTAATCCAATACAAAGTACGCTTGGCTTCAAGGAGGTTTTCCATCCTTATTATTAAAGGTGCAAATTGCATTTTATTTTTTTTTTTTTAAGGAAAGGCTGCATTCCGAAGGTTTTTCGCTTTATGGACTGCATTTAAGTTGAAACCTGGCTCCCTCTGATTTGACCATGACGAACTTTATTGAAGAACGTTTAAAACCATGGAGAAAGTCCTATGTCACTGATTCTGCCTTATGAGATATAAGTGACATATTTAACCGAGCGTCGTGATAACTGCTGGCATTAAATAAATATCTGTTACCACACCTTTCTGTCTCTGGCTCACTACGTAACAGACCCCTCTAGAAAGTATACAAGTTAGGTTATTCATTCTGAACTGTGTTCTTAAAAGTTACATTGGTGTTGTAAATGTATCCCATTTATAAAAGAAGAAAGTTACATATGTTGAAAGATATACTTGTAACGGTGTTGGTCAAATTAAGTGATTCTATAACTGAATAACACTGTATATTCTGACAAATAGGGTCATCTGCCCTTGAATTACTGATGGTATTCTTAAATCCAACTACTGTGGCTGTATTACACAAGAATAGTGTTATGCCATTCTGAATCTTTATCTTGAGGTTTGACTCAACTTGACTTGCTTAATGCTCCTCTAAATAAGGTTATACTTTCGTTTGTATATCCTAAGTATTAAGCTGTTTTCTATTATTGTGTTTTATATAATATGCAATAGTACTTACCATTCCCAAGATTTATCGTGGCCTACATGTATTTAAATTATTTTTACAATACGTAGTGTTTCAGTGTTTCTTTGGACCATATGTATGCTACAATTTCTTTGTACCAAGCTACAGCCCTCCCTCCCGAGATGAGCCTAACTGCTCGATCCATGCTACCAACATTCTCAGGTGGTACAACCTTCTACTAAGAGTGGAGGTTTTGTACTGCCTCAGATATGGTTTTATGAAGCCCTTAATTGGACTTTAGAAGAACTGTCGTAACAGCATGCTACTTTCAGGCATCCAGTCAGAACAGGATCCAAACAGACACACTGGAGGACAAAGACATGAGGAGTTCCGATGTCCTCCCAGCTTCCCGTCATCGCAGACACAATGGCGCCTTCGGGCGACTTCTAAATGGGAGCCTGTCAAAGATAAAAGAGTGAACAGGACTTCCACATCCCAGGTTGGCAGAAGGCTCAAGAAAGGGCAAGCCATTGTGAGGTGTTGAAAGAAGAAGACGGGCATCATTTAGGTCAATGCTAGCCCATGTGTCACTTACCACGGCTGCAAATACAACCTGCAATGTAAGAAAATCATCCACTGCCACCAGCCACTCAGACTTGCCACTGTAACTAGAAAGTTACAGGAGATGTGAGAAAAGGGGTGCCATGTATTCCCTCAGCCCTCCACATAAGGTGGCGGGGGCAATCTCACAAAACCAAAGCATAGGTAGGACAAAACTTACCTCCCTATCCTGACATCAAGTTAGCACAGGAAAATAAAAGAAAACCATAGAGGGAAGCTCAAGGAGCTTCTAGAAACACTGTACAGAATGTGCTGCGTGCTGCAATAGTAAAATACAGATGCAAGAAAAAGATGGAGGAAAGCAGACTCCATCAAAAATAACCAAAAAAGGGTTGCCATAGAAAAAAATTAGTGAATGAGGAAAAGGGTTCCCTCTCAGGAGAGTCAGACAAAAATCCAAAGATCCAGCAAAAAGGGCTGGGGGTCTCATCAAATGGAACGAATTATACACAAAAGGGAAGTTCTACCTAGCACATTGTTGGTTGAGCAATAGATTAATATCCCCAATCACAACTGTTGTATATTAATGTTAGGACTGTTTTTGGAAAGTCCAATGAAGGGCTTAGTAAAACCATTCAACTGAGACAGTACAAGACTCCACTCTTAGTATAAGGCTGTACCACTGGAGTTCAGGGTAGCGTAGACAGAGAAGCCAGGCTTATTTTACGAGGGGAGAGCGGGATGTAGAATCGGTACAAAGAAATTGTATTATACATATGGTCCAAAGAACCACTGACACTATTTTATATACAAGCAGACCAAGAGATTCTTGGCTAGTAAGTACTATCATAAAGCATACACACACATTATAAAAACACAACACTATGCTTTAAATACACAGATCAAAGTACCAACTTGATTTAGAACACCTAAAAGTATTTCTAGAGGGGGGTAACACCATAGATTACTTTCTGCTTACTTTCAGTAATACAAGGGAAGTAGACCCCATCAGTTATGCAGTGACTAGTGGAACAGTAAATACCTCTACAACTTTTGTGATAATACAAAGTTATACTAGCTGAGTAAAAGTGTGTTGGTGTAATATACAATTATAGTTGCTTTTCAGCACAGTGGAACACAGTGCAAGATAAGCAATAACTCTTAACACTACTTTTGGATGCTTCAGGCAGGCCAAGGTCAGCTACACCTAAAGAACACTTTTCAGGAATGGCGCACAGCTATTCTAGGCAGGTAAAACGCAAAGTTGCAATATTCTATTACTGTTGTTTTTTAAGATCAGTGGAATAACTAACTTGTTTAAGGATGGTACACAGCTAACAGCCATTACGTGAAACCTATATACTTTTTTAAGGGGCTATCAGCAACTTAAAGCGAAGTATAACCTTTGGCAGACTTATTCTGGACATGCTAACAGCAAGTCAGTGGGGGCAACACCAAATTGGGGACACTCATACATTTATCCTAACAAGAATAGTAAAGTGAATACTACAGCATTACTTTTGAGGAAGACACACAACCAATTCACAGGTGAGTAACTTAACCTTATATATACTTTTAAGAATAGTCAAACACACATTAAAGGTAAGTAAGAAGTTTTGTAACTGTTCACTCTCAGAGTTATAGTTACCAACCAACTTCTTTTACAAGTAAGTAATATTTGCACACTTGTTATTCTTTTCAGGGCAGCACCCTTTTTCTTACCCTTTTTCATGTGTTCACTCAGAGGCACTACAGGGACCCTAGTGGTCTAGGAGCCAGCTGTAGGCAGGGTGAGGTAGGGTTTAGTTGTAGGCAAAGTCAGAGTTGCAGAGGAAGATTATTCAAACAATGTATTTCCCTTTAAAGTTAGTTGAGGGTACAGGGACTTCAGAGAAGACACCATAGGAGGATTCCTCAGTGGGCCTGGGTGAACTGGACAAGTGGCCGCCCAATCACAGATAACACCCCAAAGCTATACAGAAATCACAAAGGCTTAAGGTAGGTAAAATACCCCAGCCAACACAGTACTTCAGCACAGAAGAAGAGTAACAGCAGGAAGGCATCAGGATATGCAGCCAAAAACCCAGACGATGGATTCCTTTGTCAAGAAGAGAGGACTTTGGGAGGACTTTTGCAGCAGGTTTCACAGGAGAATGCTCCAGGCAAGAGTTTCCTAAGGACGGATGCAGCTCTGCGGATTTGGTGCCTTTTCAGCAGCACAGAAGAATAAATATCATCGCTGGTCGGATTCACGTTGTTTGCAAGGTCCAGCACACTGATATGGGGAATTTTCGGACCTGAATAGTGCCGCTGGTGATCCAGCAGGATGCCCACAAAGTTTCAGCGAGATTCAGAATTCGGCTCATGGTCCCAGGGTATTGCACCCCCGCAAGGTCGCAGCACAACGTGGGATGTCACAAAATGCAGGTCTTTTTGGGTCTAGTGGGTTGCACACCTGGGTCGGGGTCGTCATATTCGGCGTCCCCAGGTTGATTGAATGGAAGCAGGCTCCGGTTACACAATACGCTCTCTGGTCGCTGGAAATTGCCTCGGCTGCAGTTTCTTCATCTTCCTCTTCGGTTTTGGTTCCAGTGGTCCACTACCACTTCAGCTTCCAGAATCTGACTTTTATGCAGGAACATCAGCCAATCAAACATCCTTGCAACATTCAAACTTGTGGGGGGTGGGGTGAATTGGGGGGGGGGGAAATAGGGGGGTGGGTTGCCAGTCCATTCCGGACAGCCAGCCTTACAGTTTGAACTTGAGTCTCAGGGTTAGCAAAAGAAAGTTAAAAAGGGGCGCCCCTAGGGAAACTCAGCAACAACAGGCACTTATTGCCAAAAAGTTGTCAAAGAGGATAACTTTAAAAAAACACTATGGAGAATCTTAAAAAGGAAACCCATAAAAAGAGTAAAATTTTCTTTGAGTGTGGAAAAAGGTTCCCACACAGAGATATGAGGAAAAATAATCCACCAGTAAAAGCTAAAGGTTCTGTGGTTGCCACAGGTCAAGAAGATTTATCATTACTATGAACATCTTACCCAACAGCAGTCTTTGAAGATTGTAACTTGCTATGTAATTCAGTGTCACTGTTTTAGTCAAAGCAAAGGAGTGCAAGATATGCAAACACCTTAACGGGGTCTAACAGAGCCAAACAGAACTTGCCATTGTCTGTGTATCCCATTCTGTGGGTGACAGGACTCCTCTGGACTGGAACATAATGCCTAAATCATTGCTCCTCCATGTTACAAAATTCAGACAAACATAATAGGGTCAGAGTGTTGGGGGAGTTTTCCTAAAATCCTACTGGTAGTAAGACTTTTGTAAGCTATCCCAGTGGTTTGTAGATCTCCAACTCAACATCAAGTCTGTACTAACTCAGGACCTTGGTAGAGTGGCAGAGCAGTTAGGCCCATCGTAAGAGGAAGACGTGAGCTGTAGGTAATTACAGTGAATCTTAGACAGACATGCACACACCAAAGAAACTCTTACACGTAATTTATATAAAATTATATATACACCAGAATCACTTTAATACTTTAGATGTTTACACTAGAACACTTTGGAATACTTGAGAATACACTTTAAAGGACACTTTCACTTTTGGTTTTCTTCACGGTTACATTTGTAGCAACCTTAGACAGAGAAAAGACAATGTTATCATATTATTGGTTATTATGCGCACATGCGGTTTCTAACAGTTCATACAGTAATACATTTACTCTGCAAACACATGTAGTAAAGTCACTTTAAGGGAGGAAAATGATTAGTGTAACATAAACCTGGTTCAAGGTTCTAGAGAGGGTTTCCTCGCACAGCAAGTCTTTTAAGCCCAGAAACGCAACCCTAACTAAACGCAGTTAGTTCAGAGAGGGCCCAAAGTCTTGACAAGCAGCAGAATACCAAGAGTTCCAGAGGATTTCTTACAGTCTCTAGTGTTATGGAAGCAGCAAGTTAACTAACAAGTGAAACTGTAAAAGGACTCAAAGGGACACAAGCAGCAGCTTGAGTCAGAAGTAAGATGGGGTGACCCTGGACCTCTAGGTGCACTCCAATGCTCTGCAGCGACTTCTTGGAATCAGGTAAGCAATACCTTTTCCCCCCAAAGTACCTTAGGTTAGAAGAAAATGTTTGTGCTGGATGCTCTGCGATGTTGCAGCTCTGGACCAGACCTCCAGATTCCTTGGTCTGATGACTGAAGGCAGGACTATGGACAGAATCGCTCAGCAGCAGTCTCAAGTGCGGACCTGTGGCACGACTTTCTGCAATTTTTTGGTTCCTTCTGCGGTCTTGGTGCCTTTTTTGCAGCACCAACAAAGGACACGGATCGTCCGGTCAATCTTCTTCGATACCTGCAGTACCGCACTTTTGTGAGGGTGTCTGGGCGAGCTGGATCAAATCTCAGTGCCCTTACGGGTTCAGCAAAGATTTGGACGGATTCAGCCTTTCCACAACAATGCACTCGAAAAGGAGCAGCTGGTCTCATGGTATCGGGGTTTCCGCAGCTCTGGAAGCTCCCAGTAGCTCGGGAGATGGCTCAATTCAAAGTTAGTCTTGGGACTGGTTGTTCCCACCAGCCAAAGTGAAGGAGTCTTCCTCTTTGGAGCTCCTCTGTCGCATAGAAAACAGGGTCAGGACAGCAGTGGTCGTTTCACGGTGTTGCAAAGTGTCTGCCGGCGGCTCTGGTCGTCGTCTTCAATTACTTCAGCTTCCAGTGGTCAACTTGCATTTCACTCCAGAAGCCTCGCCTTTTATGCAGTTCCATCACACACTCCTCTGCAAACCTGCTCAGCATTTTACAGAAATTGGCGTTTGGCTGTCCAATCAGGTCAGCCAGACCCCCTGTGGGAGCTGGTCCTGTCCAGGTGCTCTGGCAGGCAAACAACAGTGGAGGTGGTGGTGGGGGGGGGGGTGCAAGACTCCTCCCCCACTTCCTGCCTGACCAGACACTCTGGAGGCTAGACAGGGATACCCAAGGTTTCCCACCAAAGGCAAAACACACTGACCTCCCCCTCCCAGAATGGTAGAAGGGCTAACAAAGAACCACCACGCTAGTAATGGCGAGAAAAAAAATGGAGGCCTAAAGTTGGTACTTGGGTGCCGCTGTGAGCATAGCCTGCGGTATGCAAATTACACAATAGTTAGTAGAACACGTCCACTGCCACCAGCCATAACTAGGAGATTGTCTATGTGAGTAAAAAGTCACAGGTAGAGAGGAGGAGGATACTAGGTATCCCTTTGGCACTCCAATGAAGGTGGTGTGCGCCAAACTCTCTCAGAATATAGAATTTTGGGAGAGATACTAGTATCTCTATCCTTAACTGTAGTTACTCGAGGATATAGAAAAATAATCTTAAAGGGGGGCCCTACAAGTCCCCAGCAATACCGCCCATAAAGAGCTGTGTGCAACAGTAGTCCAACACAGAAGCCTGTAAGAGCTATAGAGCAGACAGATTCCATAGTGCAGGTAGAATACAAAGAATAGAGTTCCAAAAGACAGAGCCCACAAGAATGAATGAGTGGAAAAAAGGCTCCACTAATTAAGGATTGAAAGAAAAAGGTGCTGGAAGTCTGACTAGGAGAGGGAATGAAGCATACAAATGTTAACTCTCTTACACTGAGCCTTCTCAGTCTGATCAGGGTTTCCTTTGAACCCCCATCCTATTACAATTAAATACATCAGCCACCATTTCAAATGTAGTTGTATGTAAAGTTTTTGTTCTCCCCCAGTACCTTCTCTGATTCATTCAACTGGCAATCATAGGTTGTTCTAGTTACCTAGGCTGTTTTGAGAACATGGTATGCAAACCATATAACATGTTCAACAACATTAAGAGAACAAAAAAGCATTACATACCCAAGAGATTTAGAGGGTGTAGGTTGGGGAAATTAAACAGGATAGGATGAAGTGAAAAATATACAAGAGATGGTAATGTGGCTAAAAGGGAAGTTGCAATGGAGATCTATCAGCACTGATGTGTACCATGCAGCTGCATGGTTTGCCTTCACAGCAGAGCTGCAGTAGAGCAAGCCAATGAGAAGCGTAAAAAGATATTCTGCAGTTCTATTGGTGCATGGAAACACAATGGGAGCACACCTTTCCCATCTCTCCGATCTTCCATCCTCACCATCGGCAGCTTTCAAAGCCAAAAACAGACATTGCAATTGCAAATCTTTAGTGAAAGTCTAAAAGTACCTTCAAGTACATCAACTGGAACATCTTGAACAAACTGCTCCCACCATCTTCTATACATAGGTTTTGATGTCCACTCCTGAATCTCAAACTTACAAAGGCGACCAGCAAGGTACATCACTGCTACTGCAATTATCTCTGGTTCCCATTGCAAGGACAGTGTCGTGCAAAGACTAAAATAGAGACAAGAGTAAAGTTGCAGTGAGAAAATTAACAAAATCAAGAAATAAGTTGCTCACAGTACAAACTACATTACTCCTAGTCCACACAGTCTGCATCATACATACTCTGATTATCATGATGCAAGGGACTAAATCAGAGCATTTGGACAGAACATTTATTTTTCAAAAGCAAAGCCAGTGTGCATAGATTAACAGCCATGAACGACTGCACTGCCACAGAATCCGTGCTTAAGCTTCCCTCACCAGTCCCTTACCATCTAGTCACACTGTGCGTAACTTTTCTATGGTTATTAAAGAATAGCATTTTTCGGGTGTCTATGGTCACATTTTATGGGAACCCAGAGTTTTGCTGTGTTGCCAGATTTCTTTAACTTTACTCTGGTCATCAGAGTGACTTCTGCTCAAATCCCCCTGCCACTGCAACATTTTTCATAATGGGCAGCCTTAGCAGCCTATATGGCTACCAGGGCAGGATTGCATTTTAAGCAACACATTTTGATCCCACAGTGAGTTTGTCATGTGTTGTAAAGTAGGCTGATGGCTACTATAATTTACGCTCTACAGTGGTTTAAACTGGGTTAATCCGGATTTCCCAGCACAGACGTTACTAGTACTCATTCTGTGTTTGTGACTGTCAATGTTTGGAGGATTTTATTATTAGCCTGATTGGCTAACCGCCAAAACCTTTGTGGATGCGTTAGGGAGTTTAACACAAGTTGCTGTCTGTGACAGAACTTGGAAAAGCCCACCTTGGGTGACAGGGTTTTAACCCTTTAGGTTTAGCCTGAACTACCCAAAGGTTTGATAGCAACAGCGGAGCAGCCAGGCTCAGTTTAGGAGGGAGAAGGGATGTAGTGAAGCACACAGTACTTAGAGCATACAGTTGGGTCAAGGAAACACTAACAGTTTTATAAAAATAATGTATTTTATATTTATCTTTGCATTTATAGCAGTGCACAAAACCCTCAGGCATCTAGGCGCAAGTTACAGTAAGTGCGAAGTGACATTAAAAAAATATCAAAACCACGCATAAGGGTTACAACATGCAGGAGGGTCTTAAAAGCATAATCAGGAAAAGCCACGCCTCATTTTACGAGGGAGCAACTTCAAGCGTACAGCTATGCATTATGGACAAAGTAAGGGTAGGTAATCTGGCAGAGCCACACCTCATGGTGGGAGGGGCTACATGAGGTATTCAGGTATGCAAAAGTCAATAATTACACAGGCCTTGCCTATTGGCTCAGGTCAGGGTACGGTGGTGTTGTGGGGGACCCAGCAGGCAAAGGGAACAGGAACCTCATGACGAGTATAGTTACAAATACATCACAGGGAAACCAAGTCAATCAGATCCGGTAGTTGCAGACATGTTGAATTGTAAATACAGCACAGGGCAGAATAAGTCACTAAGGCTTTACAAAATAAACCATGTAAGTACTATCCACACAGTAAAATCACAGTAGAATAAAAGGCAGCCCACTTTAAAATCAATCACAAATCCAAAGCAACACAAAAGTTAGTGGAAACTACTAATAAGCAAACTTCGATGACCTCTTGCAACTTAAGTTAACTCTTTAACCACTCTTCAAAAATGCAACCTTATACTAAATGAGTGACAGAGACAAGATGGGCACTGGAGATTCAGTGACATAGGGCCTAGGAGGAAAGAGGTAGGCAAGCAGCAAACAGAACAAAGTCTACAGTGATGTCTTCAGGTTTGCAGGTAGGTAATAGTTCATTTTTAGCCATTTATAACCCAATGGGTTGATCTCTTCAATGGGACTCAGGGTGCCCTGGAGGGGAGGGGGGGGTGCAAGTAACAGCTTAACTGCAACCCTCCAAGAACACCTGAGCAACGCAACAAGACCAAGGTAAGTACCTATGCTACGTTATCAATGAAGAACTTGGTGCAGCAGGTTGGTGCCCAAGGTAAGGCGACAGTTGTCCGTGGTTCGGGTTTCTTGGCCTGGATGGCTGAAGAAGGAACTTTGGACGGAGCAGGTGGATGCACTCGAGAAGTGGGACGGCCAGCAATGGACCTTTGCAGCACTCGCGCTTTTGAGCCCTTCACATGCTTCAATTTAGCGACGGTTGGCTTCTGGGAGACCTTCCCTCAGCTCTCAGTCCACAACCCGGCTGAGGGAACTTCAAAGAGTGGCAAAATGTCACTGCGGGCCCAGAAGGATGGCCACGAGGTTTCAGCCAGAACCACGCTTCACGTTGTTGCACCACAAAATGGCACAGGTCCCAAGGTATTGGGAGCTTATAGGCCGGTAGTGTCACAGCTCTTCATGGGATGGCGCAACATGCAGGTGGGCTTCAGACTGGTTAGATCCACCAGTCCAGGGGATGACGTAGTCCTCAAGAGATCTTCCCTATCGCTCGGAATTCGGTGTCGAGTCTTCAGCACTGCATGGTAGTTGCTGGAACGTTGACCTTTGAATTTCTGTTGGGATCTTCAGTACAGTGGTCGAAGAGGTTCAGCTCCGGGACCTTCGCCTTTTAGGCAAAAATACTGGCTGAGCCCACCAATCACCATTCAAGCCGCTCATGCAAATCTGGGGTACAGCCCGCCTCTCTGTTCAAACTGGTTCCAGGAAGACTTCAGGACAAGGAAATGGGAGGTTTGTGTTACTTCACCAGTTGCTGTCTTTTAAGGTAGTCCTAGCGGTTTATAGTGATAATACCGAAAACAAAAATCTCGAAAACAAAAATCTCGAAAACAAAAAGGCCGAAAAAAAAAAATATCGAATTTTTTTATGACTTTTTTTCTCGAAATGGGGGGGTTCCCCCCCCCCAACCCCACTTTTTTCTTTTTTTTTATTTTAACCCTTTTTTTTTTACTTACCTGACCCCAAAAACACAAATAAATAAATAATTCGATATTTTTTTCGGGATTTTGTATTCGAGATTTTTGCAGTTCGAGATTTTATTTTCGGTATTTTGACCGACCACCAGTCCTAGCACCTTGGCAGGCTTTCCATGGGAAGCCCGCCAAAGACGAAAGGCCCATCAAGACCTCCCCACCCAGGAAAGTAGAACGCTCAAGTAAGAACAAGTCATGAACAGGGCTTAAAGTACAGCAACCATTTTAGGCAAATGGGGACCCCTGTGTCCCTTCTGCAGCTGCAATGACAGCCTGCGGTAGAAATCCACAAAAAGTCATGCAAAAAGGTACACTGCCACCAGCCTATCTGAGGAACTTGTAACAATAACTAAAAGTTACATAAATAGTGAGAAAGACCATTTCCCCCCCCCCCCCCCCCCATCAGCACTCGACATAAGGTGGGGTGTGCTGATCTCAAAAAATAAAATGGAGTGGCAAAATAGTGCCATGGTAACTGTGGTTAACCCAGGTAAAAAAATAAAAAACAATTCTCAAACTGCTGTGCGTTAGGGCAGATTTATATGTTATGTTAAGTTACTTTGCATTTGTATAGCGCCTTATGTACCATTGCTATGATCTCAAGGCGCTGGTAGGTTGAACGCCCTCGGGAACCGCAGTTCAAGTCAGTTGAGAGAGAGCGAGAGAGTCGTAAAGTGCATGGGCGCACCAGGTATGTGTGCAGCCTGTGTGGTTGTTGTATGATAGCTGCTTCTTAGCGGTAGGTGTGGTGCTGAGGAGATCAGTTGAATGTGTTCAGTCTGGAGGGTTGAGAACCAGACTGAGTTATGCTAGTGACGCTATTAGGGCACATGCTATTTATCACAATTGTGTCTAAGTGCGGCACATGTTATCATTCACAATTAAACTAAGAGTGGTATATGCCATCATTCACCGTTCAGCCAAGAGTGGAACGTGCTAACATTCACAATTCCAACCAAGAGTGGGATATGCTAACAGTCACAAGAAATCACAATCTGCTGCAAGTTTAATAATGCTATAAGGGCGCGCTTTCTAAGTTCAGCTTTAACACATCAACGCTATTAGGGCACATGTTCTAGATTCAACTTTAAGATAATGACGCTATTAGGACACACACATTGAGGTTGGGAATATCTTCTAGATTTAACAGTGACAATCTTAGGGCACACTTATTAGATTCAACTTTAACATGGTGACGCTATTGGGGCACCATTTCTAAGTTTAATTCCAAGATAGTGACGCTATTAGGACACACTCTCTAGATATCATTCACAAGTCTATCCAAGTGCGGGATATGCTATCATGGACAATTCCTTTCAGGTGTGGCACATGCTATCGTTCGCAATTCTATCCATCATTTACAGTACCAACTAAGTGAGCCATATGCTACCAGTCATAATTCTGTCTAGATGAGGTACATGCTATCATTTACAATTCTATCTAAGTGTGGGACATGATATCCTTCATGATTCCATTTAAGTGTGGCTCTTGGTAACATAGTTGCACCTTAATGTGAGGCTGGTTAATCTTCATCATTGTCGCTGGGAGTGGCACAAGTTAACATTGGTAAGTATGTTATGCAGGACAACATTTACAGGCCAGCCTTGAATGGATTTAGCTTGGTGGTCAAATCTCTCTAGGTGTGCATGGTGTGATTCTATGGCAGTTTACTTCAAGGAAAGATAAGGTAGAGTGGTGGGGGCTTTCTGGAGCCGAGTAACTGCTCTACACCCCACCCATGCCACACTTACAGTTTTGTTGGTGTCTGTTCAATGCTGGCTTCATTGGCTTCCCCTGCGGAGACCTGCAGACACTTTCTGGATCTGCCTGTTTTGGAGCCGCCCTTTGCCTTGGGGCACTTAGCCGCAGGGGCTGCCGGGCAGAGGGCTGCCCTCGGTGGGCCAATTATGACCAAGTGAGTAAGCCAATCAGATGGTGGCGGCGGAACGGGAGGCTGGAGCGCTGACCAGGAAGGGGAGCCGGGGAGATGCACACAGCACCTGGGGCCTGGGGGTATTTAATTCAACTATTGGGCAAAATGGGGCCGCGGGGGACGCAGGGTCTGAGGACACTTAGGTTTACAAATTTTGGGCAAACAAAGCATTGCAGGGGCACAACTCCACTCACCTGCTTCAGCGAATATAAAACAAGCCAGTCCATATATTGTTTAGATGAGTCTTACTTTCCTCCAAAAAGGTTCTACCTCCCCAGTGAACCTGGTTGAGTAGAGTTAGACGTCGGGTCGTCGACTGATCCTTCTTGAGCGGCTCCCTTTAAAAAAGGCAGGAGCCACGGATCGTCGAGATCCCTCGAAGAAATGATGAACAAAGACGTCGAGGCCGCTGCTTCGGTCCGTGCGGTGCTCGTCAACGATCAGTCGTGGACGTCCTACCAAGATAAGGCGGCATGTGGTGCACCTCGTCGACAATGGTTTGTTGCCGCAAAGAGTCACTGAAGAACTATGGCCCAGCAAGGGAGTCGGCGCCTCTGCGGTCTTCGAGTGGCGGGAAACCCACCGG
This sequence comes from Ambystoma mexicanum, assembly GCF_040938575.1. Taxonomy (NCBI): domain Eukaryota; kingdom Metazoa; phylum Chordata; class Amphibia; order Caudata; family Ambystomatidae; genus Ambystoma; species Ambystoma mexicanum. The sequence continues at coordinate 299,543,840 of NC_090940.1, read as the reverse complement.
AGAATGCTCCTCGGCAGCCAGGACTTTCTCCGCTGGGACAAAGCGGTCGGCGGTGCTGGCAAGAGCGTCCTTGAATTCAAAGTGTCATCAGTGGGGCGTCGCGTTGATGCTCCGGTCGTCGGCAGCACTGCGTCAAGCGGTTACCGCTTCTGGGCAACCCGGCTTCGACGGGACTCCAGTGGTTGTGGCAAACCTGCAAACCCTGGTCGATGAATGGACGGCTGGGCGGTGCTTCTCTACATTCTCCTCGGCGGTGCCCAGTCTCTGGTTGGCAATCTTTCGAAGGCTGACCTCCAGGGTGCTTCAGCGAAGGTTAGCGGTGCACGATGGTCCCTCGTAGCTCAGGAAGAGGTCTCCTAGCCAGGTACTCTTGGATCAGTTCTTGAAGGCACAGCAGCTTTCAGATTACATCGAAGGGAACAGCGGTTCACCTTCTTCTGGCTCGACTACGGGACTAAACATCAAGTTTCGACTTCAGCTTGAGTCCTCGTCCGATGTGGCCTCGGGTCAAGTAACGGTATCAGTCCTGTCCTCAGTGAGGGACCCCTGCTCCAGTTGAGGCACAGACAGTTTCTCCTGTGGTCTGAGTACTTCGAGGGGCGTGGCTAACCGCCATGTAGAGCGGACGTGTTTCCTGAGAGCTCCGCGCTGATGTGCCATGATAAGATGTTTTAAGTGACTTTAAAGTGCTCCGGAACCCTACAAGTTGCACCATCCGCTGCAGAACCTCCTCAGCAACTTTTGCACCGTCTCCCAAGCGAAGAAGAGATGGCTAACACCTCTATCCGGCGAGCGAAGAGGGTCGCCGAGCGGATTCAAAATGGCGGCTCCCGCACCCTGATCCCTCGAGAGGCCGGAGCGCATTATCACCACTGGCGGCGCTGCCCGCCGGTGGGAGGAGAAGATCCTGAGCTGCCGACTTGCGCCGGACCCGGAGGATGGGACCGAACAGCTGCACTCTTCGATCGAGAGGACCGACCCGGACACCCCTGCCTGACTGCGCCCTGCCCGCAGCACGCAACCGGGCTTAGGTGTGCCCTGGATAGCCAAGAGGGCCCCCGGCGTGAGCGGTGGACGACCGGTACCGCAGAGGTAAGCGGGAGCGGTGGAGGACCACCCCGGACACCTACATTGGAGGCAGGGTGAGGGGGGCCTATTCTACCCCCTGCGCCCGACTTTGCCGCTGGTGGCAACGCAAGGACTTGGGCTAGCCTCCCTGAGGCGTTGAGACCCCCGCTGTCTTCCTTTCCCCCCCCGCCTGCTGATCCTTCACCGGGTGAGGTGTGGGCGAAAACACCTGGCCCCTGCCTGCAGACTGACGCTCCGGCAGACAGCAAGGCCCCCTCCCAGGGCTCCCATCACTTCACAGCCGACGGCAGAGGGGGCCGTCCGTGCCTGCTTGATCCGAGATACCTTTTGTTTCCCGAAATTGGCCTGCTACCCAACTGCTTCTTATCATCGCCCTGTCGGCCGTGCGACGGGAACGAGAGGTTACCCTGCTGCTAGCTGCTTCTCGATTGCGCCCCCAGCATTCTCGATGCGGGGAGGCCCTGTGTTGACGACATGTCTGGCAGGAGCGGCAGGCCCAAGCAGCAGCGCCAGACCACGATGAACACCTTCGCAGCCTGTGAATCCCTGAATCCTGAGGGCACAAAGCGGCCTCGGACGCTCAATCTAACCCCACGGGAGCCGCGTCTTCAGAGCCTATTAACACCCAGATACTCGAAGCCATCAAGCTTTTCCAGGCAACAATGGAAAACAAAATAGATGCCGTTGCCACAGACTTGGGCCTCCTGCGTCAAGATGTCCGCTCCCTGGCCGGCAGGACTGAGGCGCTTGAAACACAAGTCCGGGAAAACACTGAATCCAAAACTCACCTTCTTCGAGACGTCGACGAGCTTCAGCAAAGGGTCAAGAACTTGGAGGACAGAGCCGAGGAGGCAGAAGGGAGGGCTCGCCGGAACAATATACGCCTCCTCGGTCTGCCAGAGGGTTCCGAAGGCTCCAACCCCACTAACTACATGGAGAACCTCCTGCTACAAGAGGTGGGAGCTGGCAAACTCTCCCAGGGCTTCACCATTGAGAGGGCCCACAGATCCCTGGCTAAGAAACCACCGCCGGGGGTCCCACCCAGGCCGGTGATAGCGAAGGTTCTCAACTACAGGGATCGTGAGGTCATTCTGGCCTTTTCCCGAGCTGGCGGCCAAATCCAACAGGACTCTGCTAAAATCGCCATATACCCTGATTACACATTTCAGGTCCAAATGAACAGAGCGCAGTTCATACATACCAAGGCCAGATTGAAAGCCGCCGGGCTGGGTTATATGCTCCTGTATCCTTCTAGACTTAAAGTACTGCATAACAACAAGGCACACTTATTCGACACCCCGGCCCAGGCCAGGGACTGGATGGACGGATTACAGATCCCTGATATTGAGGAAAGGAAACAGAGACCGAGATAACGATCCTCCTGTCATTCTGGGGGGGGGAACTATACTTGTTTGAACTGCTACACAGCTGAATGGATCCTCCTCGCAGAGACAAAGTTCACTCCACCCCCCGATTGTTTCCATTTTGGGTACATATACCCGCCCGTAGGGCACCTGGAGACCAATGCACCATCCAACGGAGCAGAAACGGCACAGTCATAACGAGGGTAACCTTCACTGGGCCACTTCTATGTTTGGAGTTTTTACAGTTAAGAAGGGAGGGTGGGAATAGGGGAGTTTTTGCACAAGTTGGGGACATACACTGGGACATATTGAGACCACGGGAACAATTCACATGCAACGTAGCACCTCCTAGATCCCGAGCTCCACCCGTTACACACAATAAACCAGACTACGCCTATGGCTGACACAATAAGGGTCGTTACCTGGAACGTCAGGGGCCTGAACAGCTTCGTTAAACAACGGCGGGTCCATACCTACCTGAAAAGATGCAAGGTCGGAATTGCCATGCTGCAGGAAACCCACTTAACTCCCAAGAAACTGGAAGCCCTGGCAAAAACTTGGTGTGGTACCCTAATAGGTTCGACATACTCCTCCTACGCCAGAGGAGTTCCGATTTGGATTGCCCCTACTGTTCCCTTCAAACTCACTAGCACTAAAACAGACGAAGGTAGGATGGTGGTGGTGGTGTGCGGCTCCATGGAGGGCAAAGAGGTATGCTTGGTCAGTACTTATGCACCCAACCATGACGCGACTGCCTTCTTCCATTCCCTTCACACGCGACTCAGCCCGTATGTGGACAGAATTATGATAGGGGGGGGTGGCCACAACTGCACCCTTGACCCTCTACTTGACAGATCTGATAACAAACACGATAAACCCTCCCCTCCAGCTAAAATACTTTCCAAACTAAACCAACAGTTGCAACTCAGTGACCTATGGAGGGTCCAGCACCCTGGGCAACGCGAGTATTCCTTCTACTCACCACCTCACGCTGTACACACCAGGCTGGACTACATCTTTCTCAGTCTAACGCAACAGTCCATATTTGTTGATGCAGGCTACCTGCCTAGGGTGCTGTCGGATCACTCTCCCCTTCTGGTAACCTGGGAGGTGTTCCCGCCCACACCCCCTATACCCACATGGAGGCTGAGGCCCTACTTGACTCTGCATTCAAGGAAGGCATAAAAGATAGCACTGAGGAATATTGGCAAAATAATCTGCATAGCGTTAGACACTTGAGCACAACTTGGGAAGCATATAAGGTGGTCATGAGGGGCGAGATGATTGCAGCAGTTGGGGGAGCTCAGGGATCTATTACATCCTCGCTTGAGCGCGCAGAAAGGGACCAGAGTACGCTTGAAGGTAGGGCTGACCCATCCCCTGACCACTTACAAAAAATGGCCGAACTTAGACAAACCTGCCTAACTCACTGGGAATCCCTCGGTAAACTGAGTTACGCCAAGCACACAGAGAATCCATGCTGTGAGACAAGCCCGGGAAACTCTTAGCTTGGCTCTATAAAAGGGAGACCCCCCACAGGCCACCCATCTGCCACATACTCACTCCCGACGGCACGGCCGTACATACCCAACAAGAAATCAATTCGGTCTTTACCGACTTCTATCGTAACCTGTACTCCGAGGCCCCGCCCCCCTCTGACACCAGGATCATAGACGCCCTTGACGTCATCGACCTACCTAAACTAGACTTGCAATTGGCTGGGACCCTTGACGAGCCCGTCGCCCCGAACGAGGTCAGGGTGGTAATTAGATCGCTACCAGCTGGGAAAACCCCGGGTTCGGATGGGCTCCCGGGGGAATTTTACAAGACCTATGAGGAAACTCTTGCCCCAATATTGGCCCAGGTCTTTAATGAGGCCTTTGAGCGTGGTACCCTCCCGGACAACATGAATGAGGCAGTGCTTATACCCTGACTTAAACCGGGGAGGGACAGATTGTGGTTCATACAGGCCCCTCTCTATGCTTAATGTTGACTGTAAGATCCTTGCTGCCCTGCTTGCGAATAGACTGCGCAGTTATCCCTCTGTTGATCCATCAAGACCAAACGGGATACGTCCCGGGGCGCTCCATCACCGAGAACCTGCGCAGGCTGCATCATGTCATCTATAGCACTGAGGGAAGGCCGCAGAAACTTGCAGTGGCGTCACTTGACGCCACCAAAGCTTTTGATTCTGTGAGGTGGGACTGGCTGTATGCCACCATGGCCAATATGGGGATAGGCCCTGTATTCCTAAAGTGGACCCAGCTAGTTTACGCCAGCCCCACTGCGAGAATAAGCTCCAACAAAACCTATTCCGCTAAATGGTCCCTACACAGGGGCACCCGCCAGGGGTGCCCTCTGTCCCCCATGTTATACATCATTGCCGCTGAACCAGTGGCGGCCTACCCGAGACAGGAATATGGGGAGGGAGGCATTAAGATAGATGGGGTGACCCACCTCATCTCTATGTACGCTGACGACACCCTATTGTATCTACGGGACCCTGAGCACCTCCTTCCCTACATCCTGGAAACCCTGGACTGCTTCCACAAGCTCACCGGAATACAGATCAATAGGAGCAAATCTCGCCTTTACCCCCTCGCAGCACTTTACACCGATGAATACAGATCCCTCCCCCCTCTAGATCTCGAACGGCAGGCTACTTCTTTCAAATACTTGGGGATAACTATACACCGCAACCCAGCCACAGAACACATCCTTAATACCGTGGGGGCCAAAGACTCTCTCACGAAATCCATGGAGTTCTGGGGCCGGCTCCCGCTTTCTATGGACGGGAGGGCTGGTCTCCTTAAAATGGTCGCCCTTCCCCGCCTACTACATAACTTCACTAACGTCCCCTTCAACATCCCCCCCTCATTTTTCAAAGAACTCAACAAACTATGTAGGGGCTTCCTTTGGCAGGGAGGTAGGCACAGGGTGGCGTTGGACTCTCCAAAGACCATACGAGAGGGGCGGACTTAAGATCCCCAACTTTGAGCTGTACTTCCTCGCCAGCCAGCTGAGACATGTCATGCAATGGATGGCTGATGAGAGCACGACAGACACTCGCCTCCTTCAGCCGGCCCTCCACCGGTTGTTCCTCAGAGACATAGTGTGGGCCTGGGAGGGTGCTACGAGACACTGCCCTTACCTCGCCAAGCTCGGGATCCGGCTTTGGAAAAGGGCCTGCAAACAAGTCGGGTTGTAAGACCCGTTCTCCCCAGAGATCCCTATCGCTGCACTCATGGTTTATCACTCTTGGGGGCATGTTGAAACACGTACACGATGGGAGCCCCTCAGGGTGGCCAGGCTTGGGGACTTGATTCAAGAACAGGAAATCCTAACTTTTTCGGAACTCTGAGACCACGGGCCTCCCGGCAGGACAGTTCCTGTTACACAGGGTGGTTGTACAGACCTTGTGCAGGAGATGGCCGGTCGCTGCTGACCTGACTGAGGAGAATGAATGCATCAAAATGATACTGAACTCCGCTGAGGGGGGGGGGGGGCACGAAACCTCACATATCTACGAAGCCCTGCTGTGGGGTACGACCAGGGGAGACCTCAAATGCAGGAGTAAGTGGGAAACTGAATTGGGCCTTGTTTTTGAAGACAAAGATTGGGGTGATATAACCCACTACCATAAGAAGGTTTCCAGGAACAACCGCTTGCAGCTTATTCAACTGTACATCACCAATAGAGCGTACCTCACACCTGAGGCCATATCAAGATTCACAGGTGCTGGAACCCAATCATGCCCCAAATGCAGTGAACCCAGAGCGGGAATGACTCATGTTCTGGGGCTGCCCAGTAATCAGGGAGTTCTAGTCACAAGTGAAGGACAGAGTGGCTGGCGCAGACATCGTGGTTGGGGTGGACAAGCCTACGGCCTGCATCCTTGGCAGATCTAGGCGAAACAGGAAGAACAAAGCCCTATCCAAGCTCACTGACCTTATATACATTACAGCCAAAAGACATATTGCCATGGGGTGGAAAAGCCCCAGAGGTCCACACATGCCCCTATGGTGGGGAGACCTCACGAAGTGGATCATAGCTAAAACCGCGGCATGGGAAACGGCTATCCATGTGCAAAGACTGGATTCCAGCGAGGAACTACACTGTTGGGTGGCCCTGACTGTGCCCTTGCTCCACCCTGAGGCGGATGATACAGAGCGGAGTGGAGAGAGTTGCCCGGATACGGGCACGGACTAGAGAGGAACAGTGAACTAACCGTGGTCTTTGGGGGGGTTGTGGGGTTTTGGGTCGTTTTCTTGATATGCTTGACCAATCGCCAATGACGTTTTTCTTTGCTCTTTGTCTATCTCATGTTATTAAACCAATAAACACATTTTTTTAAAAAATATTTCGACTTCAGCTTCTGAACTATTTCCATCAGTGAGAGTTCCCCAGATATACTGTTTGATCTCTCATTCACTCTGCTGGGTCACACTCAGGCAACCAATCATTCAGAAGGGCATTCATGCAGTGAGGCAGCCAATCAGGCTCACAGTGCATTCAGGCCATTCTTCTCCATCCAGACAATCAAAACACGGAATGTGGATTTCAACAAGCACCGCACCATTCAGCACTCCATACCACATTCATACTAGTTTCAGGCAGGGCTGGCTCAGTCATTGTGTCAACCACCAGATACTAGACACCCATAACATGAAATGCATATTTGTCACACTCCATTCACCCAGGTCCCACCCCACAGGCATACCCACAACACACAGTTATTGGGAAGGCTCCAGCCAGTCTGGCCTGGACTTTCCCACAATACCATTATTGGAACTGCCACCCAAAAGCCAGTCAGGGGGGAGGGACAGAGTCAGGGCTTCCCGGGACTTTGGGAAAACACGGTAACAGGCAATAGAAAGCAAGAGACCACAGGGGCCATCTCGTCTCCTATCAGGAATCAACTGATTCCAATGGCAGGGAAGGACAAGGATCCAGGCCCCTGTCCCTCCAATGCATTTCCAGCATCACAGTTACCATTGTCTTCTGCCGCAGCTGCGGAGACAGCCCGTGACAAAGGTCCATACAAAGTTGTGAAAAAGGGTGCACTGCAAACAGCCTGCCCAGAGGTATCTCCCTCGCTTTGGTAACGTCTGTTAACCCAAGGAAAATAGGGTGAGAGCTCTAGGAACTCCTAGCAACACTGCACAGAAAGTGCTGCAACATTAAAATGTAGATGCCAGAAAAGTTGGCGGAAAGCATTACTTCAATAAAGTTGAACAAAAAAAAAAAAGAAAAAAAACGTATGGCTCCTCCACTCCACAACATTCACCACAAGCAGAGACAGTTTGACTTGAGGGCAAACCAATTGCCTTCTTGTGGTTAGGTCCCTCACAACCAGAACACAAAGCTCAGAGAATAAAGGACATTAGAAGCGGTTTTCATTCCAACATTACGGTTGCCTTTTTTTTTTCAATCATACACAACTAACGTGTGAAGCATCATCTACTATGCTCTCATTCAGATTATATTCCAAGAAATTCTCAACTTCAACAAATAATGTCGCGTATTTTCTTGTGTTCAAACATATCTCACAAAAGCAAGCACCAACACAATGTGACAATCAAAACCTCACCATTTGTATAATGCCACATGTAGAAATGTGCTCATACAAGGTTCACGAGAATGACGCATTTAATTGTTTTTGTATAACTCGCTTAATACCAGAGTTCAGATTCTAAGCACGGATCCGGGATTCCAACCTCTGTTGCTCTGCGTGGTCTTGCTTCCAAGACCAGCACTTTGCCCCTGTGCTATCCTCCGTTCAGTGCCAATCTAAGAATATGTGCAATGGTCACTCTGTTCAAAGTCGAAGCGGACTACATGGCCATGAGTTTCGCCACCAAGGCAAAAGTATGTTCATGTCTCCTGGCAGAGAATTTGACTTGCGCCGGCCACACGCGTTCGCCAATGCAGCGCTAGCCTGTAAGTAGGATAGCCTCACTCTTGACTCATCCTATCCCAATATATAACCCTAGTTAGGATAGTGAGCTGCCGAATGTGGCAAGATGCATTAGCACACAATGCATAAAATAATGGAGAAGGGGCAGCTTCATTGAATTAACACAGAACATAGTAACAGGATAAGAAAAACAGCTCGACTCATCCCATCACAATACATAATCCTGTTTATGATTGAGGCAATCCAACTAGTGGCAAGCTCTGCATGGGAGAACACATGTAGCCAAAGCAGCCACAGCTTTGCAGTTCTACCACGAAACATGCACACCCCGCCGTGACAAAGCCATAGCGGCAAAACTCATTGCCATGTAGTCCGTAGTTTGGTTCTTGGCGGATTAACCATTGCAGATGTTAACAGATTAGCACTTGCTCTCATGAACCATGGTTCAGCACAACTATACATATATATATATATATATATATATATATATATATATATATATATATATGACACTATACAAATGCTGAAACGGAGACTCACACTACATTAGGACTTGCCTCCATAAACCATGTATGAACATAAGAATGTACACAATATTTTATTTGTATCAACATATTTATTAAGCATATAAACAATACAAAGCACCAACATTTTAAAATTTGACAGTCTTCCCCCCCCCCCCTCTACCCTCCTTCACAGAAACGGTCAACAAACAATAAATCACTTTAGCCGTTTCACCCTATTTGCCATTTGATTCTTGAATATTACAAAGGTAATATTAGGTACAATGTAAGCATGTAAGTATGTATTTGAATGTTGAAACTGCACATCTCCTGGACAATATGAATAATTAAAAAAAAATTGCAGCAACAGGTAATGTTGGAATGAAACCACCACTAAGGTTTCAATTCAAATAATTATTTTAGGAGTGCAAGCACTGGAATGGTTGTTTATAACTTCAACTAGCATAGGGCTGTATGCCAGTACTTCTGGAGCATAGCTGAAGACACAAGTCACTAGAAATGTTGCTTTAGATACGTAGCTTAAGACATGGTGCCTCACGGCCATTATTTGAGTAAGAGCAGACCCCAAACAAAAGTAGAACAAAGCTAAGCAAACATAGTTCAAAAAAGGAAACGCCCACTTGTGGCACTAATCAAGGTTTCAAAATGGTTAGCTAGCTTTCCATTGTAGTAAGACACTCACCATAAAAGGTTGGGACCTCCGAACTCTTGACCGCACCCATGCGCACTATATAGTTGACAAAGTCCCTGGCAGTGTTGCTCTGCGCATCCTTTTTGCTTGTGGAGTTACCCATGCCAATGTAGATAAAGCCATCCACACGCACCTCACAGCTGAACTTGTAAAGCTTTTCCCCTCGTATCCCCATAAATGATACCTGACAGTACTAGGACGAATGTTAGAGAGAATGTTCAATTTCTGTGCAAATTCCCTTTAACCCTAGAGACCCGGAGCACTTTTGATGGACTCTGGACTTTTTTTTAAAAATTTTAATCTCCTGAGCTAGTGGAACGTTTTACCACCGACCCATTCTTTTTCTCTGACTGGGATCTTTATTTCTACTGTTTTATGGAGTCTGGGAAACGCCATATGTGTAATACAGGCATCTGCTTTTTGCTTAAGGACACTCCAGCACCCTCTGTGCAGTGTAAGGAACAAGATATTTACCTGTAACTGTTGTGGTCTGGCATGGATTCACATGCTCAGGAATATTCCCCGTCATCAGGCTGGGAATCCTCTGTGAAGAAAAAATCTGTTTCAGTTTCACTTCTGAACTGTCTTTCTCCTAACAACCAATCACTGGCCTCTGGTTCATACTGCCCCAGTCAATGACTGCCCTCTACCTAAGCTCCTCTTCTGGCAGCCATCTTCAGATTTGGTAGCACGTAAGGTGGCAGTAGGACCAAGAGAAGAGCTGCAGATGGGTAGGCGGGAGGGTTCGCATTTGAATCCATGCCAGACCCATGCTGGAGAACAACAGTTACAGGTAAGTAACTTGTTCCTTCTCCAGCATGGGGTCTGGCATGGATTCACATGCTCATGAATAAAGAATACATAGCAGTACACACATGCACAACCGCGGGAGGTGGCAAAACTCAACATCAAGCATCTCTTACCTCCTCACCAGGCTCACCTTCAAGAGAACAGTTTGCGCAGCACTGCCTGACCGACTCTGGACTCCTCCCTGGAATCCCGGTCGACGCAGTAGGACTTTGTGAAGATGTGCGTTGACCTCCACGTAGCAGCCCTGCAGATGTCAAGCAGGGGCACACCAGACAGGAACATCGTAGTTGCAGCGATCGCTCTGGTCGAATGGGCTCTGGGACGGCCAGGCAACAGTCAGTTTGCGAACTCATGACAATGGGTGATGCAGCCGGAGAGCCACCTAGAAATGGATGCCTTTGAGGGGGCCTTCCCAAGGTTCACAGTGCCAAAGTTCACAAAAAGTTGCGACGTCTTCTGAAAACCCTTTGTGCGGTCCACGTAGAATTTCAGCGCTCTAGCCACATCCAGCTAGTGTAAAGTCCTCTCAGCCAGCGACAAAGGCGTCGGGAAGAATACGAGTAACAAGGGCTCATTTAGATAAAAATCCGACGGCACCTTGGGCATTAAGGAGGGGTGCGTCCGTAGCACCACCCTCGTCTCGTGGAATATCAAGTATGGTGGTTTACAAGAGAGGGCCCGGATCTCTCCCACTCGTCGTGCGGAGGTGATGGCCACAAGAAACGCTGTTTTCCACAACAAAAGTTTCAGAGAAGCAGAATGCATAGGCTCGAACGGTGGACCCATGAGCCTAGTCAGCACCACATTGAGCTCCCACGCCGGAGCCTTCACCAGCGGGAACGACAGAAAGGTCCTTTGATGAACTACTTGACCAGGCGGTGTGACCAGATCGGCGACAGTCCCGGAGTTCTGGTGTAGCGGGAGATAGCTGCCAGATGAACCTTGATGGAGGCATGAGCCAGCCCTGCTTTGGCCAGCGACGGCAAATACGGCAGCACCTGCTGAGCCGTAATCCGTAGAGGGTCGATATTCTGTGCATGGCACCAGACGGTGAACCTCTTCCACTTATGTCCATAGCATTTCAGTGCAGACGGAGCCCTGGCCTTGGCAAGCACATCCTTGCAGTCCGCGGGGATATCGTATCCTCCAAACTCTAGTATTGCAGGAGCCAGGCCTGCAAGTTCAGCGACCCTGGGTCGTGGTGCAGGATCGCGCCTCCTTCTCTGGCGAGATCTGCAGCCGCTGGAAGCTTGACTGGAGGGGACACTGACAAGTCCAGAAGGTCCGGGTATCTTATCGGTTTCGGCCATGCCGGTCTGACGAGGCTCATCCTGCACAGAGACCGTCTGAGTTGATTGACTAGTCGAAGAAGCAACAGCAAAGGCAACGGAGCGAAAGCATACAGAAACAGGCCATCCCAGGGGAACGAGAATGCGTACCCCATGCTCCCTGGCTGGGGAAACCTGCTGGCGAACCTCCGGTACTTGGTGTTCGTCGCCGTCACAAACAGATCGATCTGGGGATTGCCCCACCGATGGAACAGAAGATCCACTTGGTCCTGCTAAAGCTCCCACTCGTGGCAAGAGAGCAGCTCCCTGCTGAGGGAGTCTGTGAGGGTGTTCTTCACTCCTGCCAGATGAAATGTGAAGAGGAACATCCCCTGGGCAACGGCCCAGTGCCATAGGTTCTGTGCCTCGCTGGAGAGCGCTGGGGATCTGGTGCCCCCCTGCTTCGGATGTAGAACATTGTGGTGTTGTTGTCCGTTAAGACCCGTATCACCTTGCCCTTGAGGGACAGAAGGAAAGGCTTGAAGGCCCAAAACACTGCTCGCAGCTCCAGTTCATTGATATGCAACGATTTCTCTGGCAGCCACAGGCCTCTTGCGTGGAGACTTCCGCTGTGCGTGCCCCAACCTTCCAGAGAGGCGTCTGTCGTGACCGTCTCCTGATGAGGTGGTGTCTGGAAGGCTGCGCCCGCCGACAAACGCGTGCGGACTCACCACCACTGTATCGCTCGACGGAAACTCTTGCAGAGAGAGCTGGTCCTTGAAGCTTCCCGATACCTGAATCCAACGGGCATCGAGCAACTCTTGCAGTGGCCACATCCGCAGCCTGCACAGCCGAAATTAGGTATATGCATGACGACATTATGCCAAGAAGAATATCACAGTGCTCGCCACCATGGACCGGCTGACACAGTCTGCCATGTCCAAACCCGACTGAATGTACTCACACATGGCATCCTGTTTGTCCCCTTCGGGAATATGATCAGCCGCTAATGAAATACAGTTCCACAGAGTCTGCATGAAACGTGACAAGGCACATATGGAGTTGGCCGCCTGAAGAGCCATACCCCCTGAAGAAAACACTTTCTTCGCCCAGCCATCAAAACGCTTGTCGTCCCCATCAGGAGGGATGGTAGGATACGATGCCTGCTTTGCTGGGGCCGTAGCCGCCTGCACCACCAAACTCTCCGGAGTAGCAGGGGTCACTAGTGGCTGGGCGGTATTTTCGCGGCAAAGACTTGCCCACTGCCAGGAGACTCTCCGGAGCAGTCCAAGCCACTGCCACCCTTCTTTGCAGAGCCATATGGAATGGTAGTACCGGGTCAGTGGGTGGACCTTGGTCGCGGATATCCGTCAGGTCATCCTGCACAAAATCAACTGGGGGCGACGACCACCCCAAGTAGTCTGTGACCCTCGACATAAGGCGCCAGTACGATGACTCGGCATGGGTGCCAGGCTCAGGCTTACAGAACTCCACCTCCGGAGAGGTGTCCAGACAACTGGCGTCATGCAGTGACTGACGCAAGTCCTCAATCTGGCTATAACCAGAAAGAATCTCATCTGGCACCGTGTCCGGAACGAACCCATCTTCAGAACCCTCTTCCACCTCAGAAATATACTCCATAGGCTGGAAAGGGGCCAAAGAATACGGGAGAAAGACATGTTTTGCCCTGGCCAGAGCCTTTCTAGGGGGTTCCCCCGTGCCACGGGGTACCTCCGACACCACAGCCTCGAAAAGCGTTGAGTGAAACTGCGTTGACGTCGAGTGCGGTGCCGACAACATCGACGGCTTCGACACAGGCCTCGAGGGTGGAGCCCCAGGCTTGTCCTTCGACAGCCTGGGCGCCGATGGCGTCGACGACTTCCTCAGAGGTGGAGCCTCGAGAGAGTCCGTCGACGACCTCAGCGCCACCGGCGTCGACGTCTTCTTCGAAGACTGCACATGTGCACACGGGCTCGAGCGTGTCGAGGACCGGGACCTGGAATGGGCATGACTGGAATGATTCCCCTTGTCCGAGCGGGACCTCTCCTGCGAATCGTGCCGACCACCCGAGCCCAAAGGCGTACGAGCGGTGTCTCAAATACGGTCACGACCGACCCCTCTCGGAGGCGCGGATGGACCGGAGCCCTGCGATTCAAGAATCGCCAACATTTTCTTAACAAAGGAAGCCCATTCCTCCGGAGAGGAACGCTTGGTGGGATAAGAAACCCGCCGACGGGCCGAGTCCTCGGACGAGGAAGTCGACCAATGACAGCGCCTCCGGGAGTGCCTCGAAGAGGCAGAGGAGTGGCGGGACCCACTCCGGGACCGAGACCCCCTAGACTTACGACTATGATGCGGAGAGTCGACTCTCGAATCGTCCGTCGAAAGCCCAGTGGACCTCGCCTTCCGGGGCTTGGACACCTTACTGACCGACGGCTTCTTCTTACGTTCCCGTAAGGCCTTGGAAGTAAGCGACTGGCAGTCGACACAATCATCTGTGTCGTGGGCCTCCCCGAGGCACCAGAGGCAGGCGTCGTGCGAGTCCGTCACCGACATCTTGGACCAGCAGTCCCCACACTTCTTGAAGCCCGGACGCGGGGTGGAAGAAGAGGAAGACATCCTGACAATACTTCACAAACAAACAGGTTCGAAGAACCGAAAGAACAAACTCCAAAGAGTCGAGGCGCGTCAAGATCTCCGAAGCGAACACATTCGCGGAAAAAACGGAACTGAGGCTACGGGCGACGTGCGTCCTATTTATAACATCTGGTGACGTCGGAGGAAGTCCTCGCGGACGGCGTATCGACGCAGGACACAAAGATTTTCAGAAGCAGCACAGCTTTGATTACTGTCATAGATATGGAATACGTCGGAGGACCCAATCCCCTCGAACTTTTATTCTCATACTATTTCAAACATTATTCCCATTGAATTTGAAAATATTTATGAATTACTTATTGATATGCTTATAATGGATTAAAATGGCACCGACAAAATAGAACCGTTGAATGATCTGTATTTTCAAAAGAATACTAACCTGCTCAGCGAGATGTTCCGTATGCAACGCCATGGAATTAGAGAAAAGTACCCTCCGCCGTGCCCATTACGTGTATCAGGAGACGGTACGCGGAAGTAAAACTGTTCTGGCAGCGAATCCCTACTGCGTGTGATCGATTCATGGTGCACTGGAGAACGACTTATTGCTGAGCAAGTTGCATGGTGCCAGCAGTGCTGTGTGATCAGGACATGCGCAAGTGAGTGCCAGTTGCACCATAATGTGAGCCGTCGGGTTATGTAGTTCCTGACTTGTCCATTAGCAAATCGTGCCCCCTCCCTCCCTTTATACACAAGGAAAATGTACACTTAACGAAGATCAGTGGAGAGTATGTGCACATAATTCCGGTTCTTCCACAAATTGATTCTTTTGACAGCTTTGGTCACCATTACCTGCTGGACGTCTCAGTCAACTATAGCGTCCATTTTATTGAGCCGCTTATCTCTTCAACTGCGCCATAAATACGTAAGAGAATGTGATGCAGCAGACCTGTACCAACTCCCTCTCCGAATGTAACTGCACCCCCTGCAACCACGCAAGAAGTCTCCGCTCTCTTGCTCCGCCAGACACTGCTGCAGCTTGACTACATATGCCACGTCCCGGGAGGATAGCTCAGCGGCAACGTGCGTGCTTTGGAAGCAAGACGACACAAAGCAAAACAGGTTTGATCCCTGGGTCCACGCTTAGAAACCTCAGGGTGTTTAAGCGCGTTTTAAGTGAAAAACAATTACGCAACTACAAAACAATTCCTGTAACAGCGCCTCGATGCCTGCGGGCTGTGTGAGCGCTTTAAAAATGTAAAAATAAATAAATAATAAACAGAGGCAGGGCCACTTGCACTGGGTTCAGTTCAAGGGCCTATCACTTACAGTGTGTAACCTCTCCTCAATATCCAAAACGCTGCGACTTGGAGCCTACTTGTCTGGTGAGGTGCCGTGTGTTCCTGTGGAACTCACTGATGATCCGAGTGGCAGGGACTGAGGGACTCCGGGGATAGGGACTTTTGAGATGGCCGGTGTGTTGGGGGGAGGGGGCTTGATGAAAACTGTGGCTAAAGATGTAGAACTGCCTAGTAGTAGTTTATAAAATTCACCCTCTGGGACGGTCTGTATGTGTAAACGTATAAGCCCCCCAATAATTACATTTTACAAGTTGACATGAGGTATCTGCGCCCTACTATTCTGCCCTGGACTAGGGGAATGTACTAGCAACATATGCCTACGTGCTTCCATTGATCCACATATTTAGATATTCAGTTTCAGAGAACAGGCAAGGAATTGGTCGATGCCCTGTTGATGGTGGGTTGGCCATCGAGGGGGAGCATATGGGATACAACGTATGGATGGGACGGTTGGTGTGTAGCGCCATTGTTAGGGTGCCGTGGTGTGGGACGATGGGCGGTCTTTCTGTGCATGAGAGGCACGTGGGGGCTGTGCATGGAGCAGAGGACTTTCGGGGGGTGGTGGTGCCATGTTCGACTGACTTTGCCTGTGTCCTGTGTCTTGTGTGCTATCCCTAGCTCCATTGGAAACTTGTGGGCTTGCAGTGGTCATTGAAAATGTAGGTACGATCTGGAGGCAATGGCTATAGGGTGTGGACTTCTGAACAGTTAGTGGGCTGTGGAAGCTATAGTCTTGGTACTAGGTGCTAGGGTAAAGTGCTAAATAATGACTCAAGCTGGCTACTAGTGTTTGAAGTCTGTGAAATGGTGGTTTGTGAGCTATCGGTGGCCAGAGACATTACGCACGATCTCTCAATGGGCTCTGGTTGTTCCTGACCTGTAGGTTGGCAAATTTTGACTAGAGGGCCAACATTGGGGTTTCCATTGACTGGTAATCATTTGGCTCTTCTGCCTTTTGGGCCATGAATGGCTTTCAGGGTCTGGGGTTGCAGGCTGCTCAGATCAGTGTGTTCCTAGACATATGCATACTCAATGTGGGTTTTGGCAGGAGAAAGGGGGGGTGTCGGTGACTTTCTTACCAACATAAGTAGATAGAAGAACATTTGCAGGTCGTCGCAGGGATTCCCACCGATTCTTGGGGATAGACAATGTACAACAGGGATAATTGTTGGTTAGCGGGCCATGGACTGCTGATGGCTTGGCAGGATTCCCGAGATTCCAGAGCCAGATCTGGTGAATGAACCCCTTCTAGCTCCTGTCCTAGATATGTGCTCAATGGCTTACTAGCTACTAAGGGCTTGGAGACAAGATCTAGGTTACATTATATGATGCTTTCTATCTGGGCAATCCAATTAGCCAGGTAATACATAATTTTTTGGGTACTTACCCATATAATCGCTTTCCTAAACGTGATACACATCCATGTGTCTCAATGTCTATGTAGGATATTCCAACCTCGGTTTACATTTGTATGCTACCGATTAATAATTTTCCCACTGATCCTTGTGCTCAATTTCCCAATCCTATTGCGTTATAATACTTGATGTATTTAATGTATTTCATGCGACCCATAATTAGGGTCTAAAAGTTTAGTTTAGGTTGTCGCTTGTAATGCAATGATCGTATGGGTGTTAAAGATGTTAATGTTCGATGTTCATGATGATGTGGGATTTATACTTATTGGAAGTAAGTGCAACTAGGGCTATAGAGCTGCAGGGTTTACTGAGAATGTTGGGGAAATATTGCTTCCTCAGATGGGTCAGTATGAATGGTGAGATAATTCAGAGGAATATGCACAACGTGGATAGCTGAAATGCACATGGATGTCGCTGAGCTTTACTCAACCGGTTTCTGAAAACAGACGGATATCTCAAAATATATTGAATATTATTTAGATAATGGTTGCTATAATTTAGGTAAGTCTGGCATGTGAAAACAAATATTGTTTATTGCTAATTTATATCAGTCGGACAAGGTGAATGAACACAAATGGGCAATACTATCTGGGGTACCAAAATGTAGAGGGTTTGTAGGGGAAGATGTGGAGTGAGATGTATGATAGATTGGTAACTGTCCAAGATGTTGAACAGATTGGAAATAGTTGAGTTGAGGGTGTGATTATGAACAGCTTAGTTCAATTAATGGGACAATATGTCTATTAAATAGTTTGGGGAATGACAAGATACTAGTGCGCTTAGCATTCAAATGTGATGGTGGATAGTTCATAATTTAATATGGTGGGGATGGTGTTTGTTTCAAGTGAGGGTTTGCAGTAGATTTATAATTAGTATAAAATGTTCATATGTTTATAGGAGAGGTGTCCAGGACACTGGACTGATTGAAATGTTATATTTAGTTTGTAAAATATATCGGTTGTTGGTGACTTGCTTCTATTTCGGGGGGGGGGGGGGAGGTGGGTTCACATCTGTAAAACACTTTGAGATTAATAGGTTTGGCTGAGGTTCCTTTATTTGAACATTCGGACACTGGTGGTGGGGTGGTGAAGATGGCGAACGACCTACGTGTGGTTACATGGAATGTTAATGGACTAAATAATTCGAAAAAAAGGTTGAAGGTTATGACCTATTTAAAAGGGTTAAAAGGTGATTTGTTTCATTCAAGAAACTTATCTTCTAAAAGATAGCCTATAGTGCATTTAAATTGGGAGATGACATTATTCCTCCATTATCAAAAACTAAAATACTAGGAGTAATACTGGCCCCGACATTAAGCATGAAAGCATATGTTTAATCTGTGGTGGTTGGGGTAGTGTATTACATTAAATTGCTGGCTCACTTGAGGCCCATGATCTCCCAAGAAAGTGCTGAGACAATAGCTAAGGTAATAATCAGTGCTAAATTGGATTATTGTTGCAGTCTCCTGCTGGGCATCAGTCAACGAGAATTGCATAGACTTCAGGTCGCCCATAATTGGGCGGTCAGAGTAGTACTCGGACTTCCCAGACACAGCCTTGTAACCGAGGCTAGACGCTCCTTGCACTGGCTTCCTACTGAATCCCGGATTAACTTTAGAGTGCTAGTTATAGTCTTTAAATGACGGCTTCAAATAATGCCAGCATACCTACAACAGCACATAAAAGAGAAGTGTAACCAAAGATCTCTGAGATCAGTTTCTCTAAACCTGATCATACAGCCAAGATGTAAGATATCAAAGGCGGAAAAGGGAGCATTTAATGTGAAGGCCCCCTCTCTTTGGAATAATCTTCCCATAAGCCTGAGGTGTTACTCCTCTCTCCTCACTTTTAAGAAGGAATTGAAGACCTCCTTATTCGCCTGACATCTCTAAAAAATTCGGATACTTCCACGGTACTGTCTTCTGGCTGGGGATCTCACAAAATCTCCTTGAAGGCTTCCTGGACCTCTCCTTTTTTCGTTGATTTACTTGTCGGTGTTGTGTGTCCTTCTCCGTAGTCCACGCCTTTATGTCTGAGGGTCTGAGGGTCAATACTGCGCATAACAAATGTAATATAATGAAATTGAAACCTTGAAGAAAGGGTGGGTTGGGAGGGTATATGGCTCCTCCTTTTCCTCACGATCAAGAGGAGTTGCAATTTTGATTCGGAGAAATATTCCAATAAAAGTATTGAGAGAGTTATCAGACCGAGAGGGGAGAATGGTGGCAATACTGGCAAATATTCAAGGACGTAATGTTGCATTATGTAATATATATGCCCCGTCAGTGGATGATGGGTCATTTTATAAGAAAGTGGCTCAGTCATTACAAGATTCGGGTACAGATATCATCATTCTGGGTGGTGGCTTCAATACTGTTTTGACCAAGAATTTGGATAGAAGTGTATCTGTGATTAGTAAGCAGACTGATCGTCATTATCTATCTCTGAATAACCTGCTTGAGGAACACGCCCTGCGGGACTGTTGGAGGATGGAATATCCATTTGCTAGAGAATATAGTTTTTACTCCGGTGCACACTCTGTTTATTCTAGACTTGATATGTTACTAACAGCCGGGAAAATGACTGAGAACCATGAATCAAGTGAAATAGGCCACATTCTCCTAACAGACCATGCCCATGTAGCAATGTGCATAAAATTGGTTTGTGACAAAGACAATATACTTGGAGGATGAACAGCGCGATCTTACAAGTTGATGAGGAATTAGAGAAGCTGAAGACCGAAATTTATTTTTGTGTGTCAGAAAACCACAAAGGTGAGTTAAGGCCAGAGATTGTATGGGAAGCTTTCGAGTGTACCATGCTAGGTTATTTGATTAATCTAATGTGCGGTGTAAATAGAAACATGATACTAAACAAAAGGAAGTTGAGATGAAAATTGGTGATTTGTCTAAGAGAACAATGGCAGACCCACGTGACTCAGAAAGTACTACAGAGTTGTTGAAACTGAAGAGAGAATTGAAAAATATAATTGAAGAACTGACGAAACAGAAAACCCTTAGCCAGAAATGTGTGTATTTTGAGAAAGGAGAGACATGTGACTGGTGGCTGGCCTACAGGCTCAAGAAGAGGGAGTCGGCACGATCTATCACATCTATTCAAGACAAAGATGGACGGATCACCTTTCATCCAGAAGAGATCAACAACATCTTTCAAGACTATTATGTAAATTTATACCGGAATGAGTCTAGCACAGCCATCAGGGGAAGTGATTTTCTTGAGATAGCGAAGCTTTCCAAACTTGCAGATTATGATTCACAGTTACTTGAGGAGGAACTAACATTGGATGCGATCAAAAGGGCAATTAACAGATTAAATGTGGGAAAATCGCCAGGTCCTGGTGGCTTTCCAATAGAATTCAACAAGTTGTTGCTAAGCTCGGCCCTTGAATTACTAAAAGACATGTACATGGCCTCTTTGGCGAATGGTCTATTGCCGACATCTATGAGACATGCAATGATATCTGTCTTTCCTAAGAAAGGGAAAGATGATACACTTCCTGCGAGCTATAGGCCGATCAGTCTTATTAACACAGACAATAAAATCCTGGCAAAGGTCTTGGCAATTAGACTGGAAAGTCTTCTCCCAGCTTTGATTCATGAGAACCAATCGGAATTTGTGAAAGGAAGGAAAACATCAAGTAACATTGCTGTTCCATACGATTTCTAAAGCGACTGATCCATTAGACTATGCTGCTGTTTTTTCACTGGCTGCAGAAAAGGCATTTGATCGAGTGGATTGGGACTTCCTCTTTCAGTCCTTGAAAAAAATGGGATTTGGGGTGAAATTCAGGTCATGGATTAAATTACTTTATTCAGAACCAACAGCTGTTGTCAACACCAACAGCCTGCATTCAGATCCATTCAAGCTAGAAAGAGGGACAAGACAAGGGTGTCCCCTTTCTCCATTGCTGTTTGTTATTGCGATCGAACCCCTGGCTGCTGTGATTAGAGACGACCCAAATATACAAGGAATGTCATGTTGGGGGATGCAACAAAAACTGTGGCTATTTGCAGATGACTTACTTCTAGTTCTCAGGGACTTGGAACAGTCATTACCGGGTCTCATGGATATCGACATTAGTTCACAAGTCCTCCGGCTATAAAATAAATTGGACAAAGTCAGAGGTGTTGCCCCTGGGACCTTGCTGTAGTAAACAGTTTATAACCAATCTGGGGTTTAGGTGGTGTCCGGATAAAATGTTGTATCTTGGGATCTGGAAAACTCCAAAGGTCAGTGATTTAGTGAAGATAAACAGGAGTACGATTTGTATGACCTTTAAAAATGATTTGGAGCGTTGGGGTTTACTGAATCTTTCACAATGGGGAAAGGTAAATGCTTTAAAAATGGTATCAACCCCTAAGATCAACTATATTTTGAGTATGATCCCACTAAATATTGATGCTTGTTACTGGAATGAGTTGGACAGACTTATCCAAGGTTTCCTATTGCATAGGAAGCCACCTAGATTAAAATTGTGGAAACTGTAATTACCTTTGGAGAAAGGTGGGCTAGGAGTGCCAAACTTTAGGGCCTATCATCTTGCCTTTATTTGTGATTTTGAAGTTAAATTCCTGGCACCGGTACCCGATGAGTGGGTTATGGCAGAGACGAGTTATAATGGTCCTCTTCACCAAGGGCGATGTTGACCACAGAATCAAGAACGAGATGTGTGAAAGACCTGTTCACTGTCCGTCTAAGAAACTCATGGAGGAAATTGACTGGATTATTGGGTGTTGATGCATATAAAGATCCTGGTGCATCATTATGGATGAATCCTTCTATTAAATTAGAAAACAAAACTTTATTCTGGCCAGAACGGTTTTTGGGAGGCGTCAGTTGGATTGATGATCTATTTAAGGAGGGGAAGTGGATGAGTGCTAGAGAAATACAACAATTTAATATTGAAAATGTCAGGGTCTCAGATTATAGAAATTAAAGATTGCTATTGTTGAGGTCGACTTGCAGGCTAGAATGAGTCTGGATATTCTTACAAGAGAGTCAATGGTTGGAGAAAGCAGCCTAGCTAGCCGAGTATACAAACCGATTGTGAACGAATATAAAGGCAATGATTTGCTGAGAGAGGAGTGGAGTCGAAGGATTGGCTCTGACATTACAGTGGAGTTGCGGACAAGGATGTGTGCAAATGTTAAACTTTGTTCCTTGGGTTTAACTGAGAAAACGAGACAAATTAAGATCCTAAACCGGGTTTATTGGACCCCCGATTGGTTATGGAAGAAAGGTTTGAAGGATAATTGGAAATCTGATGTTACCTTAGAAAAGGAGGTCTGGTTGAATGAAATGCATAACCTAGCTGATATGCAGTTTGTTATGCAGGAAACAAGGCAAGAATGTGTTATTTAAGAAGATTTGGGGAAAATGTCTTGCATTATATTGCATTAGACAATTGTAGACTATATGATGTGAACCGTGTGACTGGGGGGGTGGCTTATATATTGTTTTGTAATTTTGTATCTAGTTATTTTGATTTCTTGTTGATTAATGTAATGTTGTAATATTTAAATTGAAAATAAAGTTAAAAAAAAAGAATTGTACATTTACAGACATGGACAATGTTGATAGGCAGTACAGGAGAGAGAGCTTCAGCCTTTCCATGACAACACAAGAATGCATTAATATATTTTGAGTACATTCTTCTCTGGCGTAAGCAGGTTTCGGCAGGGGTTGATACTCTACTTTGTGCTTTTAGGGAGATTTATAATTATTGTGCTTCATCCCCTCTCCTAATGAGACCCCCCCATGTTGCTGGACTTCGGGACCTTTTTCTTTTAATCCTAAATGAGTGGAACCTTTTTCCACTCATTCATTCTTATGGGCTCTGTCTTTTGGAACTCTATTCTTTTTATTCTAGCTGTACTATGGAGTGTTTGCTCCATAGCTCTTAAAGGCATTTGTGGTTTAATACTGCAAAACACAGCTCCTTATGGGCAGTGTTGTTGGGGTCCCTTAGGGTCCTCCTTTAAGATTCTCTTTCCAAAATCCTTAGGTTAACTACAGTTCTCAAGGATAGAGCGATACTTAGTATCTCTCCCATAGATTGGCGCACACACACCACCTACCTTCAGTGGAGTGCCAAAGGGATACTTTGTGTCCCCCTTCTCTCAGCTCTTGTGAATTTTCAGTCACATAGTCAATCACCTAGTTATGGCTGGTGGCAGTGGACGTGTTCTACCAACTATTGTGTATTCTTTTGTACCACAGGTGATGTCCATAGCCTCAGTAGTGCACAATAGGGGCACCCAAGTACCAACTTGGACAGGCCCTTTTTTTCGCCATTACTAGCGTGGTTGTTCTTTGTTAGCCCTTCTTCTACCCTGATGGGAGAGGGGGGAGGGGGTGGTTGTGTTTTGACTTTGGCGAGAACCAATAGGTATTCCTGCCTAGGCTCCAGAGTGTTTGGGCAGGCAGGAAGTGGGGGCAGCGTCTTCCACCCCCCTGTCCTTTGACTGCCAGAGTGCCTGAATAGGACCAGCTCCCACAGGGGGTCTGGTTGTCCTAATTGGACAGCCAAACGCACCTTTCTGTAAAATGCTGAGCGAGATTGCAGGGGAGTGTGTGCTGGAACTGAATAAAAGTTGAGGCTTCTAGAGTGTAAAGCAAGTAGACCACAGGAAACGGAAGTAACCAAAGAAGACGCCTGCAGACCATTTGCAACACTGACGCGACCACTGCTGTCCTACCCAGTTTTCTAAGCGACAGAGGAGCTCCGAAGAGTACGACTCTTTCCTTTTGGCTGGTGGGAACAACCAGTCCCAAGACGAGCTATGAAACGAGCTATCTCCCGAGGTCCTATGAGTTTCCAGAGCTGCGGAACCCCACCCAATGCCAGGAGACCTGCTGCCATTTCAAGCGCATCGTCGTGGAAAGACCAAATCTGTCCCAATCTGTGCTGAGCGCAGAAGGGCACTCCACAGACCCGATCCAACTCACCCAGACCTCCTTAACCGAGTGTTGGACTACAAGAAGTGAAGAAGACTGACCTGACGGTCTGCGTACTTTGTTGGTGCTAGCCGAAAAGAAGCCAAAATGTCACCTTCAACCAAGTAGTTGCTGAAAGTCGTGCCACAGGTCCTCCCTCTAGACTGTGGTTGAGAGATCCAGTGCATTTTCCTGCCTTCAGTCATCAGACCAAGGAATCCAGAGCTTGGGTCCAGAGCTGCAACATGGCGGAGCATCAGGCACAAACATTTTGTTCAAACCCAAGGTACTGTGAGGGTCTGGGGGGTATTGCTTACCTGATTCCAAGAAGTTGCTCGCAAGTGATTGAGTGCACCCAGAGGTGTCCTGGGTCACCCCATCTTATGTCCAACTCAAGCCGCTATTTGTGTCGAAATGGGCAGCAGATCTCCTGGTATTGGGGTTCCGCAGCTCTGGAAACTGCTAGGACTTCGGGAGATGGATTGTTTCAAAGTTCGTCTTGGGACTGTTTGTTCCCAACAGACAAAGGGAAGGAGTCCTCTTTGGAGCTCCTCTGTCGCATAGAAAACGGGGTCACGACAGCAGTGGTTGCTGCACTGTGTTGCAAAGGGTCTGCAGGCGGCTCAGGCAGTCTTCTTTGGTTACTTCAGTTTCCATTGGTCGACTTGCTTTTCACTTCAGCAGCCTAACCTTTTATACAGTTCCAGCACAAACTCCTCTGCAATCTCTCAGCATTTTGCAGAAAGGTGCGTTTGGCTGTCCAATCTAGCCAGACCCTCTGTGGGAGCTAGTCCTATTCAGACACTATGGCAGACATAGGACAGGGGCGTGGAAGACTCCTCCCCCACTTTCTGCCTACCCAGACACTCTGGAGCCTAGGCGTGGATACCCAAGGGTTCTCGCCAAAGGCAAAACACACACACACACACTGACCTCCCCCTCCCAGAATGGGAGAAGGGCTAACAAAGAACAACCTCGCTAGTAATGATATATATGATATTTTATTTGTATCGCGCTCAAACACAAGTGTTTCAGAGCGCGACTAGGCAAGGGAGGGGAACAGTGGAGAGCACAACACAACAACAACGATCTTACTAGGCCCAGTGACATTGAGAACGCGCAAGTGCATGGGAAAGGGAAAAGTGCATGCAAGGGGGAAGAGTGGAAAGTGCGCAACAGAGGAGAGCAGATAAATAATAATAAATACAAATAAATAGAAAAATAGAGGCAATAAACAGTGGTAGTGCAGCCAGCAAGCGGCAAGTGCTGTGTTTAAGGCAACAGACTGGGTAAGTGCAGAAAAAGAAGAAATGTGGGGCCAGGGGGGGGGGTGGGGTGTGTATGGGTACAGATACAGTCCCCAGCACAAGCAGTAGCCCAGAGGCAGTGCATGAGGGTGGCAGGGTGAGCAGGTACCTGGGCCTAGGGGACAGAGGGTGGCCAGGTGCACAGTGCCAAGAGAGAGCAGATCAGCAGGGGATAGGGGAAGCAAAGGCAGAAGCCAAGAGGAAGGTCTTGAGGTTCTTCCGGAACCGGAGATGGTTCTACTCAAGTTTTAGATCGGCAGGGAGGCTGTTCCAGATGGAGGCCCCAGCCGAAGATAGAGATCTACCCCCAGCTCGTTTCTTTGAAAAACGATTGACCCGGAGGGAGTTAGAGGTAGAGGAGCGAAGAGCACGAGAGGGGAGGTATTGGTGGAGGGATAGCTGAAGGTATTTTGGACCCAGGCCCCAGAAAGCCTTGTGAACAATGCAGAGGGTTTTGAATTTAATCCTTGCATCCACTGGGAGCCAATGGAGAGATTTCAGGGCTGGAGAGATACGATCCCAGGGCTTGAGGCCAAGGACAAGTCTCGCAGTCCTGTTCTGGATACATTGCAGAGGGCGTAGAGTACAGGCAGGTAGATTAAGAAAGAGGCTGTTACAATAGTCGAACCTAGAGAGAACCAGAGTTTGGGAGACAGTGAGATTCTGAGGGAAGCAGAGGAAAGGCAGAGTACCTCTGAGGAGGTGCAGTAGGAAGTTTGACTTTAGAGACCTTAGGGATATGGGACAAGAAGGAAAGTGTGGAGTCATAGATGGCCCTGAGGTTCTTAGCCTCGCAGGTAGGGGTAGGAGGAGGGCCAAGGGAGGCCAGCCAGAGGGTGAGGGAGAAGGATGGAGTTGGTGTGCCGATGAGGAGGATCTCAGTCTTGCTGGCATTCAGACAAAGATAATTGGCGGCACACCAATCTTGAATGGCACTTAGGCAGTCGGAGATATGAGAGGGGGAGGAGGTGGCCGAGGGCAGCCGGAAAATGAGTTGAGTGTCATCAGCGTAGCACTGGAAATTTGAGCAGAAAATGGCAATGCAGTGGGCGAGAGTTGCCAGGTATTAACGAGAAAATAGCAGCCTTTGTGTGGCAAACTACGGCGAGTAGCTGGATTTTAGAAATGATTAGTTCTTTAATGCTGCCTACATTTGTGATTTGTTGCTCTAAGGGCCACACAGAGCTCAAAGGTACTCAAATGAAGGATACAAACACTGTTGCCAGGCGCTCCAAACATGACATTTATTTAGCAACATCGGTTATCTTCACAGCTTAATTGCATTTCTTTCTTAACATCTTTAGACTTGCATAAATGCCCTCAACACGTTTCCCCACTTTAACATAAGTGGTTCATAGAAGGAAAGTGAATTGGTACAATCGCTTTAAAGTAAAAAAGAGTGAACAAGAATAATTTTTTTTTTCAATATTTGTGATTAAGTATTTTCAAAAAACTGTATCTAATAGACAAGAATTTTTTGCATATATGCGATTGCTACATTTAGAAGTTTGAATGCATTTTATGGCAAAAAATATTTTTCGTAAGAAAAGAAAAGCATTGAGACAGTTTTTAGAAAAAACATTGAAAACGGAATGATTTGAAAATTCTTTGAGTTTGGAAAAATATGTGGTACACAGTTTAGTGTCATTATTGGTAAAAAGAGGTAAATTAACGTTGTGCTTACTGTTTTAGTAATTGTCCTCGTGCAATGTAAGCAGTTATATTGTCATTTTAATGTTTGATGTGGATTGGTTCATTTGAATTGAATTCTTAATTTTTTCAAAGTTATTTTCGTTTTAAAGGAATGAATCCTATGAGTTTCTTATATTAGTAGACAGTTCTTGCAAATTATATATATTTATGGTTATAATTGGAGGCTAGTAACTGGTTGCCATGTATTGGTTGAAGAGCCAGGGTGAGAGGTTAGACCCCTGGGGAACCCCACAGGTAGAGAGGAAGATAGAGGATAGGAAGGACCCCAGTTGGACCTGGCAGGGTCGATCAGAGAGGAAAGAGGTCAGCCAAGCCAGAGTCTGATCAGTGATGCCCAGGTTATCACAGAGACGGTTGAGCAGGATGGTGTGGTTGACCGAAGGCAGAAGAGAGATCAAGAAGGATGAGGACAGATTGAACGTTAGAGTCCAGGTTGGAGAGCAGATTTTCACGGATATTCAGGAGAGCAATGTCCGTGCTTCTGGACCCTCTGTCGAAAAAAGTCGATAGACCCCAAGTTGGTACTTGGGTGCCCCTATTGTGTACTACTGAGGATATGGACATAGCCTGTGGTATAAAAATGGCAATAGTTGGTAGAACACGTCCACTGCCACCAGCCATAACTAGGAGATTGTCTATGTGACTAAAAAGTCACAGGAGTAGAGAGAGGGGTATACTAGGTATCCCTTTGGCACTCCACTGAAGGTGGTGTGTGCCAATCTCTAAAACTATAGAGTTTTGGGAGAGATACTAAGTATCTCTCTATCCTTAATAACTCGTTATTTAAGGATATAGAAAAATAATCTTAAAGGAGGGTCCTAAGGGTCCGCAGCAATACTGCCCAGAAGAAGCTGTGTGCTGCAGTAATAAAAACACAGATGCCTTTAAGAGCTATGGAGAAGACCGACTCCATAGTACAGGTAGAATACAAAGAATAGAGTTCAAAAAGAAAGCCAAAAAGAATGAATTAGTGCAAAAAGGCTCCACTCATTCAGGATTTAAGTCCAGCATAAAGTGTTCGGGGGTCTCACTAGGAGAGGGGATGAAGCACAAGCATGATAAAACTCTTCAACAGCCTGTCCAGAATAAGTCTGCCTAGGTCATACTTACCTTTTAGGTTACTGGCAGCTCCTTACAAGTATATAGGTTTTGCTTCGCTTACATAGCTGTGTGCTATCCAAAAATAAGTTAGGTTATTGCTTCCCTTAGCCTGTGACCTGAAAAGCAACTGTAATTGAATATTACACCCCAAGGTCCAACGCCCCTAGAATAACTGTTATCCTGAA
The DNA here is from genome assembly GCF_040938575.1 of Ambystoma mexicanum. Classification (NCBI taxonomy): domain Eukaryota; kingdom Metazoa; phylum Chordata; class Amphibia; order Caudata; family Ambystomatidae; genus Ambystoma; species Ambystoma mexicanum. Next base: position 299,515,544 of record NC_090940.1, on the reverse strand, counting down.
TCAGAATTATAGGTGTTTTACTGTTCCCAGAATAAGTGTTCCACTATTCTGAAAAGTATATTGTCCAAATGACTATGTGATTTCTTGCTGAGCGTCACTGTACAACTGTTAGGGTCCACTAACCTGCATTACTGTAAGTAATCCAAAAGAACAAATTACCAACTGGTAACGTTCTCCACATATTCCTCATCTATGATAGTCGTATCTCGCCAGCTTTGCTGTTTCGGAAAAATATTTTCGGCAATGGGCACTGTGCACGAGGTCGTGGCGTCGATATCCCTCGACAGCCGCTGTGGCGTGTCGACATCACCAGCAGTACAAATCGCTTGTGCCGCGCCCGTTGGCTTCAGTTCTGCTTTTACGTTATAAGTAAAGACTTGAGAGTAGAACTCTCATACCAAAAATTTCGTCACAACCTTATAAAGTTGCTCAAAGACTCTGACTGCTAAGCGGACCTCGGATATCTTACTGAACTGATCTCATGCCTACAATCTACCAGATCCTCTCTAGATCACACTTACCTTCATCTCAGTCTATAGTCTTGACACCTTCTTGTAATTATACTGTAAACATGTTTTATTGTAAATATGTTTATTGACTTTGTATAACTACACTGCAACTGTAAATGCATTTTTATGTACAACTAAGCTGTAAGTAATTTTATGCAATGCACCTTAATACCTTTGGGTTTGGTGCGCAATACAAGTAATAAAACAAACATAATTCGAGGAACCTCAGACTGTAAACTCTTCGGCGAACGGAAAGTTTAAATCACGTAAATTGTACAGCGGGGTAGGTTGGGTGGGGCGATGAGGAATACGTGGGAGGAACATCCAGTCAAAAGAACGTTACCAGTCGTAAAAGTGACTTGTTCTTCGAATGGATTGTATTGTATATTTATTTATAGAGCGCGCCTGGCCGTTGAGCAACTGGGCGCTTGCAGAAAATAAATCTTAGGTTACAGGTACATGAGTAGGTTACATTTCTTAAGTTACAGGATCATACATTACAAGCTCATATATCAAGCATTTCTTACTTAGAGGAGAGATATGTTACATATATCAACATCTTTTTGTGTTGCAATATCGGATGACTTACAAAAGGTAAGTAACAGTTACAAGTGTTTACAATAAATATACAGAGTATTTGGTACAGTTGGGGCCTTTAGCGGTCGTTGGTTTTAAGCCAGAGTTTAGCGTTAGTTTTGAACACATGGAAGGCAGGGGTAGCTCTCAGTGCATCTGGGATGGAGTTCCAGAGCTGCGCTGCTAGGACTGGGAAGCTGGACCCACCAGTTCTTTTCAGTTTAAAGTTGGGGACTTTGATGCTATTTGAGAGGGCCTTTCTGATGGGACATTCAGAGGTGTGCTTTGTGAATTTTTCTGTCAGGTATGCAGGAGCTTTGTTGTTCAGACAATTGTGTGTAATGTTCAGAGTTTTGAATTTGATACGGTCATTGATGGCCAACCAGTTGACGGCTCTTCTATGGGCAGATATGTGTTGTCCTTTGGGGATACCTAGGGCTGTTCTGAGGGCATTATTCTGCATGGTTTGGAGTTTGTTAATGTTGTGTTTACTGGTGCCTAGGTACAGTGCATTGCAGTAGTCTAATTTAGAGAGGATGAGGGCTCGCGCTATGGTGGTGCAGCTATCTGTGGAAAGGTATGGTTTGCAGGTGTGGATGAGTTTGCAGGTGTAACTGGTTGGTGAGGCTGTAGCATTTACTTGCTTGTCGAGGGTGGGAGCTGAGTCTAAGTAAAAAGCTAAGGTTTTAACTTCCTTAGCTACCTTGATTTTGATGCCATCGATCGTGATGGAATTGTAAAGCTGGGGTAGTTTGTTCAGTTTATTGGTAGACCCAATGATTAAGAGCTCAGTCTTATCGTCGTTAAGACATAGGCCATGTGTGGCCATCCAGGTCTGGATGATTTGGTAAATTTTGTTTATGAGTCTGGTGTCTTTTTCATAATCGCCTTGGATTGGGATAAGGATCTGGGTATCATCGGCGTAATTGGTATATGAGACCTCTAGTTTGTCCAATATATCAAAGAGGGGCTTTGTAAAAATATTGTATATCGTGGGGGGAACACATGACCCTTGAGGGACTCCGCAGGTGATGGGGACTGGATCAGCTGCTGATGAGGGTGAGAAGACTTTTATGGTTCTCTGGTCCAGGAATGTGTTTATCCATGCCGTGGCTTTTGTAGAGAAGTTGGCTGCCGATTTGAGGCGATTGCACAGTACCTTGTGATCTACCAGGTCGAAGGCAGCTGATAGGTCTAGAAGTAGGAGAATAGAGACATCGCCTCTGTCTTTGCGCACGTCTAGTTGGTTTTTAAGATCAAGGAGAGCCGTTTCGGTCCCATGTCTTGGCCTAAATCCTGATTGTCTTGTCTCCAAGTAGGTTGTTGCTCTCCAAATAATCTTGGATCTGAAGATATGCAGCTTTATCAAAGATTTTAAGGAGGAACGGGACAGTTGTTATGGGCCTATAGTTCGTTGGGACGTTGGGGTCCAGGTTAACTTTCTTTAGGAGAGATAGTATCCATGCGTCTTTAAAGTTTGTTGGCACAGAGCATGATTCAAATGAGGAGTTAATAAATGATGTGACGAAGGGGGCTAGTTCATGTGCAGCCTCTTTAATAATTGGGGCTGGGCAGGTGTCCCCAAGGCATCGGGACGGTTTCAAGGACAAGATGTTGTTCCTAGTTTCTGCAGTAGAGATGGCTCTAAAGCTAAATTGGTTAGGGGGTTTAGTTTGGTTGGTAGCAAGTTCCTGGAGTATGGTTTCTTGCGTAGAGAGGGCGATGTTATTGAGGGCAGATTTTTTGGCTAGTATTTTATCTTGTAGCATTGTGATTTTTTTGCATAAGGGCTTTTTGAATGTTAGTGCACCAGGCTTTGTCTTTGGTGCAAGAATCTATGGGTGCAATTGGGGATTCTAATTCTCTCAGAATGGAGAAGATTTCCCTGGTATTCGAATTCGCTTTTTTGATTCTGTCATTAAAGGTCTCTTTTTTAGCCTGAATGATTTATTTTTTGTAGCTGTTAGTGAGAGCAGTGAGAAGGTTTTTGTTGTGGGAAGAGGGTTTTTTTCTCCAACAGGCTTCTGCATGTCGTTTCTCTTTGCGTAGGACTTTTAGCGCGGGGTGAACCAGGTGTTCAGATGGGCAATAGGTTTTGATTTAGTGGGTTTCAGCGGCGCAATGGCGGCGATCGCTGAGTTGATGGTGTTGTACAGGTTGACTAGATCGTTGGGGTTAGAGAACTGGCTAGAGTGATTAGTGATAGGTTGGAGTAGGGGGAGAAGATTCGCGAGTGTTATTTTTTTTTGCAGCGGGTAAGGGCAGGTGGAGCATGAGGTTTGGTAGATTTGGGTTGTGGAAGGTCCGAAATGGTCAGTGAGATCAGATAGCGATCTGTCCATATACAAGGTTCAATTGCCGTTATGCGGGCAACGCAATTGATGTCTGCGACCCAGTCCAATGTGCGGCCTTTAGAATGTGTAGGGCCGTTATTCCGAGTAGTGAGGCCTGCTTCCTCAATAGTGTTAGCTATGGTGGAGGCATTGGAGTCTTTTGGGTCCTTGTAACCCAAGTTAAAATCGCCTAATAGGATGATTTGTGTTCCCGGTTTGGCATTTGTGTTTAATAAGGTGGTTAAGTCTTCTTCAAAGGTGCCTAGTGGACCAGGGGGTCTGCAGATAAGATGTATTGTGATAGTACGTGTAGCAGAGATTTCTAGTTTTAGGGAAAGTAGTTCAGCTGACGGCATGGTGAGGCTGTCTATTTCATTGATGGTGAGGTTGGCTCTGCAGATAAGAGCTATGCCTCCTCCTTTGGAAGTTTCCCTGTCTTTTCTGAAAATGGTGTAGTTTGGGGGTATGGCTATCATGAGGGCAGGGCCAGCGGCTTTGTGCAGCCATGTTTTGGTGACTGCTAGGAAGTCAAGTTGGTTACAGGTGATAATGTCAGCAATTTCCGAGGCGTGGGCTATTAGAGATCTAGCGTTGATGAGACCTCCTTTGAGGTTTTGAGTTATTTCGGTGTTATTGCTAGTGTGGACCTTGTTGGGCAAAGTTTCAGAGGATTTGGTGCAAGGGGTTTGATTGCAGCTAAGTTTGCTTGTGTGCATGTTTCGGCTGGTGTGTTTGAGCTCCTTCTTAGTGTGGCTAAGAGGTAGGTGTGTGCTTGGTGGTTTAGGAAATCTGGTGCCAAGTCTGAGGTTCCTTAGTTCGGTGGGATAGGCTTGACTCTGTAGGGTCTAGGCGAAGGGCACAGGCTGTTTGGGTAGTCTAGAGTTCCTAAGTTCAGCACGACAAGCCTGACTCAGTTGGGTCTGGGATAGGGGAGCGAAATGTTTGGGTATTCTGGTACCTAGTCTAGAGTTCCTTAGTCCGGTGGGACAAGCCTGACTCAATTGGGTCCAGGTCGGGGGAGCAGTCTGTTTAAGTGGTGACTGTGTATACATCTTTCTGGCTGGTTCCCTTTCTGTAGTCAGAATGTGGCGAGGGGCTGCCGTAAAAGCTTAGGCAGAAAGTGTAGAGAGTATGGCTAGGTAGCCAATAGATGTGTTGGGCATGAAGGATGGCATACCGGTGTTTGTTGGCAGGTTATCTTGTGGTAGTCAGATGTTTAGTAGTCTTGTACTCTAAGTGTGTAGAATGCAGATAGGTTTGTCTAGATTCAAGATTCACTATATGGACTAAAAATGCATGACTTAAGAGTTGTTAACCACGTGCCTGGCAGGCAGCCAGAGAGTCTTGAATAGGTCACAGGGTACAATGGCAAGCGACCAGAAAGGGTCTCAGATAGGTCACAGGGTGCAGTAACTGGCGAACAAAAAGGTCTAAATAGGTTACACAGTGCAATGTCAAGCGACCAAAGGGTCTAAATAGGTCACACGGTACAATGGCGGTTTACACAGTGCAATGTCAAGCGACCAAAAGGGTCTTAAATAGGTAGTCGTGCAACTGGGGGCAATACAAATCAGTAGTTTACCTAGATTTGAATTTTGACTAAAGAGCCTTAAAATCCAGAAATACAGTGTGCAGATAGCAATAAAGCGCCTGAAGTCAATACATGGGCAGTGGATTACCTAGTTTCCCAGTTTGCTTTGTATGCTGCAGTGCAATACAGTCGGATGTAGACAGGTAGAGGCATGCAAAATGTCAGGCAGAGCCAGATTCTTGAAGAACATTTTCAGGTGGGTGCAGATCAATGTATTTGTGCCAATGAAGCATGCATTGCAATAGTGGGCGAGGTCAAGTGTAATTTAGGATAAGTCATGCGAAATGACAACGCTAGTGGGTTTGAGCCATGTTGATAGCATCACGCGGGATGAAGCAATGGTGGCACAAAACTGGAAAGAAGTTTCCATGCAGTAATCAGTATTGTACCTTTTGGGGCGTCTGCTGAAGGCTCCACAACTGCAGGCGGGAGGCAGGGTTTCTCTCTGACGGCCTGAAATGCAAGGACAGAGCCAAATCACGCACAGCAGCAGCCTGGAGGTGCCTGTTTCGGGATGTGGAACAGCTGATGGTGGAGAGCGGCTAGAAAGCGAAATATAGGGCTCGTTCAATAGCAATGATGCTACCCTGAATTGCGGATGTTGCGTTGCGGTCATCTGCCTTCCGATAAGGCAGGGAAAGGGAACTGGCCCCACGAGCGCCACAGTGCGCAAACGGGCAAAACAGGCGCTTTTCTCTGCAGCGCTTCTCTTGTAGGCGCCGGCTTCCGCCTGCCGGCGGATGTGCCTGGTTAAAGTATGCTGCTGTTGCTAGGCAGCATGTAAACAACAAAGAGCAGCAGCCATTTTAGGCGGCGTGCGTCCGATTTCGTCGGACTGAAGATCGTAGGGATCACAAGGGAGCCTGCGGTCTGAGCGAGGGGCCAAGGTGCTTAATAGAGCACGGATACAGGAAAAAAGGGGCTGTAGCACGAGCGTCATGCTCACATGCTCACCTCTTCAGCTCCTACTGTTGTTGCTCTGGATGCTGGATTTCCAATGCACGGTGGGGGACATCTGGGAGGGGCTCCTGCCCGCTCCAAAGGTCTTGCTCTGATGGCAGGACAGGGGCAAAACAGGCGCTTTTCTCTGCGGCGCTTCTCTTGTAGGCACCGGGTTCCGCCTGCCGGCGGATGTGCCCGATTAAAGTATGCTGCTGTTGCTAGGCAGCATGTAAACAACAAAGAAGAGCGGCCATTTTAGGCGGCGTGCGTCCGATTTCGTCGGACTGAAGATCGTAGGGAACACAAGGGAGCCTGCGGTCTGAGCGAGGGGCCAAGGTGCTTAATAGAGCACGGATGCAGGGAAAAAAGGGGCTGTAGCACGAGTGTCGTGCTCACCTCTTCAGCTCCTACTGTTGCTCTGGATGCTGGATTTCCAATGCGCAGTGGGGGGCATCTGGGAGGGGCTCCTGCCCGCTCCGAAGGTCTTGCTCTGATGGCAGGACAGGGGCAAGACAGGCGCTTTTCTATGTCCCACATATTCCTCATCTATGAATGCCTCCCAAAGCAGTAAGAAAATAGGAGATGGGAGTACTATTTAGTTTCATCATGGATGGAATGAAGTACTGCTTTAGCAAACAGGCCTTTTTGGGAAGAAGAATCTAAGCAGTAATGCTTAACAAAAGTATGAATTGACGCCCAAGTAGCAGCTGAGCAGATGTCAATTATGGGGACCCCTCTCTGAAGAGTCACAAAGTAGACCTGCCCCTCGTGTAATGAGCTCTAAGCCCTTTCCGACAGTTCCTTCCCCGCTAGCTTGTAACACTCCACAATAGCTAGAGTAATCCAACGGAATATAGTTTGCTTTGTCATCTGTAATCCCAATTTAGGACCAGTATAAGCTACAAAGAGCTGGTCATCCTGGCGTAATTTCGCCATTCACGTTATATAAAAACTCAGAGCCATTTTGGGTTTAATCTATGCAACCTCTCCTCCGCTTTACCCAAATGAAGGGGAGGTAGGAAGTTGGAAGTATTTTTTGCGACAGGTTAAAGTCAGGAACTACTTTCGGCAAGAAAGATGGTTTAACTTTATGAACTACCTTATGTTACGCTCACCTGGTATCCACAGGGACGCCACTCAGCCCGGGTTGGTTGCGGGAATCTTCTCCCCAGTTTCCCTGGATGTTGTCTATGGAGGATGTTCAGCCTGAAAACTCAGGAGGGCTGGGTTCAAGAATGGCCAACTGAGTAAGTATCCTGCCACCACCCCTTTTGGCTTCAGCCCCCCTTTTGGCTTCAGCCCCTCTGGGCTCTCTCCTCACCTTGCTGTGGAATTAGGCGTGCTCTCCGTCCTGCTTTCTTAGCAGGGGCGCGTTGTGTTCAGTGGGCATGGGCGACCAAGTTACTTCACTGGCGCGTGCCTGTTCAAGTGTCTCGAAGGTAGGTCTTCTTCCAGCAGTTCTGTATAGCGCTGTTATCATTGCATGCCTTTCTTCTGATTAATAATGTCTTTCTTTCTCCCTAGGTGTGCGCAGCTTCAGCGCGGCGAACTGGTCAAGTTGGGCCTCGTCGATAAATGATGGCGCGTGATGAGCGCTGTAATGCGGTAAGTAAGTGCTAAACGCGGCGCTGCTTTGTGTTGCCTTTGCTAACCTGTGTTCTTTCTTCCTTACAGGTTGCGGTGCTTCTCCAGCGTGTGTGGAACTCCGGAGCGGTGCCAGCCGAAAGGCGACCAGCCAGGTAAACTTCTTGTGCTATTCGTAGCTTAGCAATGCCAGAGTTTGCCTTTTCTAATATGGTCTGCTCCTTTTCTCGTTCAGGTCTTTCGGTCCGGAAGGTATGCAGTGTCCACAAGAAGCTGTTCACTGGGAGCGGATGACAGGATGGAGATTGCAGGTAAGATGCTGCTAACAATGTCCCTTTTGTCTCCTCTGCAGGTTCGCTTCTCCGAGGCTCGTGGTGGGTATCACAGGACACGGTGAGCGTCACGTTGCAGTCTGCAAAGTAACGCGAAGCGTGCTTTGTTGCTTGGGTGTAGTTTAAATAGCCTCAAAGTAGTCCAGGTAAAGTAGTCCCAGGCCACCACACCCAAAACACTATACCGCATAGCTTAGTTCCTGGGAACCAAGCTATGTGGGTGCACCATGTTAGCTGCAGGCCCAAATTAAAAAAGTAGTCCCCTTTTACACACGTTCTTCAAAGAGTATGAGCCTGGCGCCTTAGGCGCCAGGACTGGCTCCAAGAGTGTCTTGGGAGTGGGTGCCAGGCCTTCAAGGCCTTAATGGAGCCCTGAGCCTACCTGGCAAGTGGACTTCCCAGTTGGGGTCTGGGGTAAGGTTTGTGACATCTTATCCTTATGAGAAATAGTATAAGAAGGTTTGCATGAAAGAGCCTGCAACTCACTTACCCTGCGGGCTGATGTTAGTACCACAAGAAGGGCACTTTTCAATGTCAAGAGCCTTAATGGGCAGGAATATAAAGGCTCAAAGGGTATGCCTGTTAGAAACTTTAACAAAAGATTTAAATCCCAGGCCGGGACATGAAATGGTACTGGAGGATACACATTAGTGAGTCCCTTCAGAAATTGGGTAACTAATGGAATTTTGAAGTAAGAAACCTCCTCAGAGGAACGCTTGAAGCTGGAACGCGCAGCCAGGTATCCTTTTATTGTACCAATCCGGAGCCCCAGATTCGCTAGATGCAATAGGATGGACAGCACTATAGGAGTGCCACATTGAAAAGGATCCACATTCTGGTCCTTGCTCCAGTTAGTGAACTTATTCCAACGATACCGGTACACAGATTGTTTTGCTGGCCTTCTGGCCGAAAGCAAAGTCTCCATTACGTCGTCCAGGAGGTCCGAATCTTTATATCTCAGCCTCTCAGAAACCATGCATGAAGGCCGAGTGTCTTGACCTCTGGATGGAGAGCCCGACCTTCCTCTTGCCAGAGAAGATCCATTCTTTGTGGAAGACATATTGGAGGGCAGATGGATGTCCAGAAGGTCTGGGTGCCACGTCCTCCTGCCCAATCCGGGGCAATTGGGATCATGGGTTTCCTGAACTTTCTCAACCTCCTGATTATGTGAGGAATCACGGGGACTAGTACTAGTTAAAGGCGTACAGAAGTGGAAATTCCCAGTCCACAACGAATGCATTCCCTAGAGCTCCTCTCTGAAGAAATTCCCTTGAGCAATACTGTTCGCACTTGTGATTCACCTCGGTCGCGAACAGATCCACTTGAGGGGTTCCCCAAAGGGTGAAGATCTCTTGGAGGACTTCCTGAGCTAGTTCCCACTCGTGGGAGACTGCTCTGCCTGCTCAGAGCGTTTGCCACTGTGTTCTGCTATCCGGCTAGGTGAACCGCCAACAGATTCCTTCTTGTACTGCCCAGAACCAGAGCTGCATTGCCTCTTTGCACAGTCGTAGTGACTCTACGCCTCCTCTCATGTTAATGTAGTACATGGCCGCTGTATTGTCCGTCATTATCAGGACATTAATTCCCTGTACAGAGGCAGGAAGGCCTTCAGCGCTAGTCTGATCGCCCTCAGCTCCACAACGTTGATGTAGTTTGGGCTCCGATGGAGACCAACAACCGCGGATTGTCAGATCATTGGCGTGGGCTCCCCACCCCGTGAGTGAAGCTCCCGTCACTACAGTTATCTCCGGCCATGGCTGCCAAAAAGCTTCTCCCTTGAGAATATTGTCCTTGCAGGCCCACCAAAGAAGGTCTTGTGCAACTTTGCTCGGAACCTGCAGAAGATCTGACACATTCCCTGAAAATTGGGACCACTGAGTCTTGAGGGCCCATTGAAGGGATCTCATTCTCAATCTGGCCTCTGGCACCAGAAAAATGCAGGATGCCATTAGGCCGAGCAAGCTCAGAAAATCATAGGCCGGTAAATGCTGGGCATTTTGGAATTTTGCTAGCATGTGCAGAATGTGTTGAGCTCTCACCTCGGGAGGTTAGGCGTTGCCCGAGGAAAGAATCCAAGATCGCTCTGATGAACTAGAGTCTTTGGAAGGGTATCAAATGGGACGTCTTGTAATTGAGGGAGAAGTCCAGTCTGTAGGAAGTGGCAGGTGATCCTCAGATGTTCCTAGGCCTGTTCGGCTTTCTGAACGATCTGAGAAAGTGTTGCGATCTTTAACTTGTCCTGCCTGAGGAACTTGTTCAAGTTTCTTTTCCTCTACCAAAGGATGATTAGTAACGAAAAGAACGACCTCTCCAGGAAGATGACGCAGAATAAGGTTGAGGTTGCCAAAACGAGGCACTAAGGGACTTAGCCGCCACCCTGGGGGTCTGCAGCTTCTCCAAGCTTTTGTACACCTTGCTGCCGAACAACCTCGAGCCGTCGAAAGGCATGTTGAGAAGCTTGGTCTGCCAGCCCGGTGCAAACCCCAACTTTCTCGACCATGCAAATCTGCGCAGTACTGTGCTGGCAGCCATGGATCTGCTGATGCTGTCAGCAGTATCCAACCCTGCCTGGAGACACTCCCCCATCGCCTCCTTGCGATCCTTATTTATTTTCAGAAAGCCTTCCATTCTTTTGTCTTCTGGAATATGTTCAGTCGCGCCTTTAATACAGTCCCACAGGGTATGGGTAAACCTGGCTAGGGTACAGGTGACATTCGTGGACTTTAGAGCCATACGGCCTGAGGTAAACACCTTGCAGGCCCAAGCGTCCACTTTCTTATCCTCTCTATCGGGGGGAATAGACAAATAGGCTGACTGTCTGGAAGAAGTCGCAACCTGGATCACTAGACTCTCAGGTGTAGGGCGTTTCCTGAGATAATCAGGGTCACTGGAAGATGTTCTATACTTTCCAGTAAAGCTCCTATTAATAGCTGAAACAGTCTCAGGAGTCTCCAAGTTAGCTTCTACCTTCCTTTGTAGGACCCTATGGAAGGATGGAACTGGGTCTTTTTGCAGACCCTGATTCAGGATGTCCGTCATATCATCCTGCTCGTAGGTTGGGGAGGCCCTGCTTCAACCCATGAATTCAATCACCTTGTTCACAAGTTTCCTGTACCCTGAATCAGCATGTTCTGAAGGGTCAGGTTTTGTAAACTCCAACTCTGGTGACGTATCTAGACCACTGGCAGAGTGGAGGGAGTCGCAGAGGTCTTTAAACCTTGACTCAGTGTAAACTAGTTCCTCAGAAACTTCTCTAGAGCCAAATTGGACTCCTAATGGAGAAATATTCCCCTCAGAGGCCCTTTACTCTTCAAAAATAAAGGACATTTACTTAAAAAAAGTCAGACCTCAGTACAGGTTTGTAGATTCTTTCCTGTTTGGCATTTGCCCCGAGGAATTCGAAGGAACCGTCTAAGGCATTGATGGTTTCTTCGATGGAGATGCCTTTGAATTCGGCGCTGAATCGATCAGCGCCGATGGCGTAGATGAAGGTGTCGATAAACTCGCCGTTTTATGTTTTTTCGACGGAACCAGGGATCTACTCGATTCCCGGGTGGAAGCCTTAGACTTTCTGGAGTTAGAGTCTCGACTTTACTACTTGCCAAAGCAGTTTTTGACCTGCCTGCCTCGTCCGAGGGAGCCAACTGAGTCAGACTCTTGCGAGGCTCTTTTGTGGGGGTTGAGGCCGCGTTCTCAAAGATTTGCATCATTCACACCCTGAAAGCATTCCACTTGCTGGGGGAATCCGACCTAGTCGGGCATCGTATCACTTCAGTGGAGGTGTCTGATGAACAGGGAGATCTGTGACGTCTCTTCAACTTCTTAAAAGAAGTCGAAGAATGTCTAGACTGACTACTCGATCGAGACCTCTTCGGAGGTTTATGCCGAGTGGAGTCTCTGGACACCCCATTTTATTTTTTTAATTTCTTCGAAGGCCCTTCGAAGCTTCCCGCCCCACCGCCAATTTAACTTTTCATTTGCGAAGAGCTTTTTCAGTCATAGACTGACAGGAGCCCCAGTCGTCAACTCTATGGTCTTTACCCGAATGGTCTTTACCGAATAACTGCCTAAATGTTTTAACTATCTATAGACCGCCATCATTGGTCTCTGACATTGCCAATTAACTCTGCTCCCAACGAATAAATATGAAATCACCAAATGCATCTAGCTGTTAGTTGGTGATTTCAACTATTGGAGAGGGAATGGGAAAGATAAAGAAGCTATCGCATTGGAGAATACACTAAAAAAAATTAGATTTCGGTATAGTCAACCAAGAGCCGACAACACAACAAGGAAACCAATTGGACTGGGTTTTAACGCAAAACCTTCAGGTCCAGTTGGAAACTACAGAACCCTGTATATGGAGTGACCACTTCTTGGTCTCTTTTGAAGTAATGTTGGAGACTCCCAAACAACAACATAACCCACACATCAAAGTAGTGAGTAGACATTTTAAAAATCTGGGTGCCGAACAATTACAACCCTGCTTAGATAAAATTCTGTCATCTCTGCAGGATCACGATAGCTGTGAAACAATGCTAAGCAAATATCTAACACCAATCCAAGTCTTGGTTGAACAAGTAGCACCACTGAAAACCATAACAGCTAGGAAAGATAGTAAGCACCAGAAATGGTTAAACGGTGAGTTGGATAAACTTAAAATAGAAAAAAGAGCACTCGAAAGAAAGTGGCATCAAGACCATACAAAGGAAAACAAGGATAACTGGAAGTTAGCAAATAAAAAGTATAGAGATAGCATAAGAGCGGCTAAAGCCAACTTTTACAATAAGGAAATTGAAGCAGCATCTAATGCGACGAGCAAGATATTTGAAATCCTAAAAAGTGTTGAGAAACCCAAAACTCTTACCCCACCCTTCTCACCTACTAAAGAAGACCGATGTACTGCAAAATGCCTTTGCAGCCAAAATATTAAAGGCTATGCACACTTTAATTAAGGCCAGAGAACTCGCAGGTAGATCAACACAGAGGAAAGACGTTGTTAAACAGGGTGGGATAGATACATTTAACTTTACATCTATCTCCGAAACAGAAATGATCTAAGTCTTAAAACACATGAAGCCCACCTCATGTGCGGAAAGCATTCTGCCATCAAAAATCATTTTGGAAAATAAAGAACTGTTTGCTCCAGTTTTTGTGAAAATAATCAACGCTTTGTTTAAAGAGGGCTCAGTACTGAAAGAAATAAAAAAAAGTAACTATTACGCCCCTTTTTAAAAAGGCAGGCCTTGATCCGAAGGATCCTGGCCAACTTCTCCAGATCACAAATTCTAATTTTATCCTCAAAATATTAGATAAAATCACAACTAATCAACTACAGAAACATATAGAAAAACAGGCTTCATTACACAAACAACAATCAGGCTTCAGGGCTGTTCACAGCACGGAAACAGCAATGTTGGACCTTCAAAGCCACATGTTGGAATTAGTTGATAGAAGTAAAGCAGGAATGCTTATGTTGCTGGATCTTAGTGCAGCTTTCAACTTGGTAGATCAACTATTGGTAAATGCGCTGAAATGCACAGCAGGGTGGTCTACGGTAGCACTGGATTGGCTCCTATCATTCTTAACAGAGCGGCAGGCCAGAGTGCACTGGGGGGGGGGAATAGGTTCTCTGAGGCTATCGCAATCATGTTCTGAGTCCCTCAGGGAGCTAGTCTCACACCATTGTTATTTAATATATACATGAGAAGCTTATGTGACTTTTTGGATGAGGTTGGCGTGTTTTTTTACAAATTACGCTGATGAGACAGCTGATTATTGAAATAGAGGGAAATTACATCAGGGTCAGTGATAAAATATCAAAAGTGTACAGTAAAATAGAAACATGGATACAGCAAAACTGAATGTGTCTTAACGACACAATAACAGCTCATGATTTTTGGAACTAATCGGACAAAAGCTAAGCTAGGAGAAGAGTATAAAACATTCTCAATAAATGAGGTGAAAATTCAAGTATCGAATCAGGTCAAGACACTGGGATGATGGTCAACCCCTCAGTTAGTTCAGAGGCGCAGGTGAATTACCTGCATAAAAACACGGCATATTATCTAAGCCTCATGAGGGAAATTAGACCATACTTGAACGAGGCGAACACAGCTACAATCGTGAGGGCAATTGTATTGTCCAGACTGGATTATGGCAATGCCCTACTGATAGGAGCCACTAAAAAAAATTTGGCAAGGTGCCAAGTAATAGAAAATGACGCAGTGCAGATTGTAAAGGGATTAAAGAGCAGAGATCATGTAACAATGGCAAGAAGATCTCTGCATTGGCTCAAAGTGGAGGAGAGGGTGAATTTCAAAGTTATGACTATTGTCCATAGGTGCCTGTTTGGACACTCCCCTAACCCCCAATACTTCAAGAATCAATTTGTGCTACACATCCCACAGAAACATCTACGCTCAGCAGCAAAAGGTTTGCTCACTGTGCCAAAACAGAAATTAAAGGCAGGGTTGGGCAGATCATTTGCAGTATTGGCTGTGCAGCAGTGGAATAGCCTCCCACTCACGCTGAGATTGGAAGAAAACAAACTTTTTAGGAAGAGTTTAAAGACACATCTCTTTAGGTGAAATTTGATAGGTAGAATTTTTTCGAGCCGCAGCAGGGACTATGGCTGTGTCCTTCTTAGTTATAGTTCGTGTTCTGTCTCAAGCGCCCTGATGCCCGCGGGCTGCGGCGCTATACAAGATTACAGACATACATACCCAAACACCAAAGGCAAATCCGGTGAGGATCTGTGATGGACATTTTTGCCCCACAGTCATGACACTTTTTGAAACCCAAATTTTTTGTCTCGAAGCGAAGCTTGGAAAAACGGAACTGAAGCCATCTGGCGCAGTACAAGCTGTTTGTACTACTGGTGACGTTGAGACGCCACGGTGGCCCTCGAAGGACATCGACGCCACGACCTTGGGCACAGTGCCCACTGCCACATTTTTTTTCTCCGAAGCAGCGAAGCTGGCGAGATAGGACTATCATAGATGAGGAATTCGTGGGAGGACGCAATCCATTCGAAGTAACTTTTTGGTTTGATTTCCCTATAACTACTGTTAGGTGTACCAAATAAGGTTATATGCTTGGGTCTGTGCACCTTCAAGCATAGTGTTTTGTTTTTATAATAGTGGTTACATATAATGTGATAATACTTATTTCCCACAAGATTTATCTGGGCCTACCTCTATTTAAATAAACCATTTATTTTTACAATACATAGTTTTTCAGTGTTTCTTTGGACCATTTGTATCATAATTTCTTTGTACTGATTCTACAGTCAGCCAGCCAGCCAGCCCTCCCCTCCCTCCCAAGATAAGCCTGGCTGCTTGGACTACGCTACCATGAACTCAGGTGGTACAACCTTATACGAAGAGTGGAGTCTTGTACTGTCTCAGTTGAATGGTTTTACTAAGCCCTTTGTTGGATTTCAGAAAAACTGCCCTAACAATGGGTCACAGCGCTAAGTGCATCAGCATTTAAGTGATGCTCCATACAAAATCACACATTACTTTTCTATGCGAGAGTACTGATGATTCATAGAGAAACAGTGAAGGAATGACCATGCCTTTAATAAAGTGATGGAATTTGTGCCATTGGTAATCAGGTTTGGATGATTCATACATATTTCAGATTGAGATCTTGAACAAGCATGCCTTCTTTTAGTCTAGCGTGAAACATGTCGGACTGGTTTAGGATGACTTCTTCAAATTTGGTTAATGAAATCTTGGATCTAGGATTTACTCGAATTTGCTTTTATGGATTTTTTTAAAATTTGATTTACACATGAAAAATGAACTCATCCGGATCATGAATCTAGTAATTATGAATTCATATTTGGTTTTCTGTCTTTGCAGTAGTAACCTATTCAGACTAATACATTTTTTTTTAAGTTTTCATTCTTTTTTTGCCTTCGATAGCACAGTTTTGATATCGACCAGCTCTACACTCCACAGCAAGACGAAGGGAAAGAAAAAGCAAGCAAGGGAGAAACAGGGATATATAAAGGGGGAAAAGAAAGCGATACATAGAAAGGAAGAGATGTAAACGTATGGATAGAAACCATGACACAGACTATCTGATTAGGAGCATGAAGAACCAGGACCATCGAGCAGAAAAACTTGAGAGGAGCAAGACTAAGGTACAGACTAGAAAATGACAAGTAACAGGACGATGAAGGAGGACTCGGACGGAAGTACGAAGGAGAAAAATGAAGGACTACAGACAAATGGAATTAGATGAAGGAGAAGGCAGATTCCAAAAGGGAGGGGTGCTTGGTGGTGTGTTGAAACCGGCTCTTGCCATGGACTTTCAAAGAGATTAGCAGGTGCATTGTTATCGCTGCCTGGTAAACTCTTTGAAAGTCCATGGCAGGAGCTAGTTTCAACACACCACCATCTGTCCAGTTGGTAGTTTGTGGACCCCTCCCTATCCATCCAAGTACCTCCAGAGGCTTGGCTCCCTAGAGTTTCCAGGTCATGCTAGAATTTGTTAGTAGCATAACTTGAGCACCCCTCTCCCTGCACAGACAGAAGGGGCCCATGAACTATCAAATGACCATCTTCTGTCACAGGCTTTGACTGGGCCCTTAATTTTTGTTCAAGGCATAAATGAAAAACGTTCATCTTTATTCCCATCTTCCTGGTTCCAGAACCCTCTTAGAGTCTGGGCCATCTTCTCCAACATAGTGAGATGTTGCTAGGGGTATATCATCACACCCTGATCTCGCCGGCAGCCCCTGGGAAGACATTTAACTGTATGCGCCTCAGATTCTCCATAGACACAAAAATAATGAAAGATGTGTTCAACTCGCCATTGTATTAAGTTCCACATGGAATTTTGGAATTGTACTATGTAACTCTACTAATGGAGTGACGAAAATGAAACAAGTTGGCTTCATAGTACAATGTGCATTACAAAGCATATATGCAAAATCATGTGTGTTAACAAATTTAAATTCCTATTCATTCCTCTAAATTCATTATTCTTTACAGGAGTCATGGACTACTTTTTTGTCAATTAGCAGCCAAACAAACCGATCAAAAGATGGTGTACACAAAACAGCATACACATACTATTAAATGAAAACATTCAAGCATGGATGAGTTTACCTGTCATTTACAAATGTCCAAGCCATCTGAACAAGTTTCTGAATCTTGTTTTTATCACCTACAGAAAAATTAAATAAGCCCAATGAAAGCAGATGATTAAGACATGCAAATAAAAAGTTTAAAGCTACAATATGGTTTTATTCAAATTCAACAACTACCTTCTGCAGCGGTCTATAGAACCCCACTTCTGCTTATTCTCATAGTATGTTGCATTTCTGCCTACGCTATGAGCATATGTGTAAACGGACCTCCATTTCTGCTTGGAGGGTGCTGGTTGTCTGCTGCTTTCTTCATTTGTGCTCAGCATTGGCTCATTTCAAGCCCTCCCAACTGTTAGATTTCCGAAAGTCCACTTGGGGTAAGACTCTGTAAAACTACGCCTTGGTATACTGGTCCCCAACTCTTAGTACCACCCAAAGGATTTGGTAGAATGGCAGAGCAACCAGGCTTATCTTAGGAGGAGGATGTGAGGTGTAGGCAAGTACACTGAACCCAGTAAATTCAATAGCCAAAAGAAACTTACACACTGAAGTTGTACAAAATATAGATATATATTCTATTTACACAAGGCAGGTAAGTAAATACACAGGAATAATTAATTCACAATACTTTTTAAAGGTGACTGCTTTAATTGTAATTTCTTGCGGTTACAATTGCTACAGAGAAGGACAATGGACAGATCTACTGTATTGTCGGTACTACCACATACTCGCATAGATTCAAAGATAAACGGTAATTGCATTCATTTAGCAAAGTCACATCAGACAGTCTGTAGGAAGGAAAAGGATGGTTATTCACAATAGAGCAATAATAGACGTTTTAGCAACACTTTTCAAGGCTTCTAATGCTTTGTAATTCCAATCCATAACTAGCCAAACGTCAGTGCAGGAGCAGAACAGAAAGTCTTATGTAGCTGCCAGAAAGGCAAAGTTTTAGTCACTAGAATCAAAATGCATAGCAAGATAACACACAGTGTAGGGACCCTGCAAAGGACTCCCTTAAATAACACAAGCTGCCAAGCCTGGGCCAAAGGTATGGGTGGACACCCAAACACCTGGTAACGCATTACAGTCACACTTACGTGACTCTTTGGCTTAAGGTAAGTTCTACCTTTAGCCTCACAGTACCTTAGGTTAGAGGTATGCAGCTGAATCCTCTCATGTGCAGCTGCAAGGGACCCGGTTGTAGGTACGATATTCATATCAATGTGAACCCCAGAACTTTTTGGTTTACTGGTGGATTATTTTTCCCTTTTCCTCAGAGTGGGAACCTTTTTCCACATTCACAGTTCGTTTTACTCTTTATGGCTGTCATTTCTAAGACTCTCCATAGTGTCTTTTTAATGTTATCCTCTGACAACTTTTGGCACATACGACATATTGTTGCTGGGTTGCCCTTTGGGCTCCCCCTTTTTTTTCTCTGGGTAACCTTGAGAGAACTACAGTTCCTAAGGATAGAAAGTATATTATATCCTCTCTAAACTGTATTTAGGTAAGACCAGCACTTTCATTTCTGTGCAAAAATCCTCCCACCTTAGAGACCCCCAGCTCTTTTGCTGAATTTAGGACCTGGACTTTTTCATTTTAACCCTAGAGTGAGCTAGACTTTTTTTTTTGTTTTTTTTTTTTTTTACTCTGTGTTTTTACCCGATTTGCATTCTTGTTTTTTTCACTGTTTTCCGACAAACTCCATAGGCATCTGCTTTTTGTATGGTGACACACAGCACCTTCAGTGCAGTGTCACAGTGAAATCATTTAGGTTTTTCACAAGATTTAAATGCATCTAATGTACTAACCTGCAAATGCTTTTCCCAACTGTACCACCCCTGTAACTAAGTTCCCTGTAAGTAACAGTGCCTCAATGCCCTTGGGCTGTTTGTGTGCTATGTAAGTGTAATAAATAAAACAATACATACCTTTTCTTGTGTGAACTAACGTTCCCAAGAATAGTAAAGTGAAATTTACTTTACTTACCTTTTCTCTTTGTAGGTCCAGCACACCCAGTCTTATGTGGAGTGCAGGGGGGTTACCTAGTAGCCCCTTATCCTACATTCTCATGTAACATTGTTATGTTGCCCTCACTACTGTAAATGGCTGGTGGCAGTGGATTACTTTGTCTTACCATTGTGCTGAACCCTCAGCTGCAGTACAGCAACTATAGGTGAACATTTTGAAAAAATGTCCCGGTCTTTTTTTTTTGCCATTTTCTGTTTGTGAGGTAATTCTTGGGTTTTACTCTTGGCGTTGAGGCAGATTTGAGCCCTTTGTGTTGCCTTTGGCAGGCTTCAGCTCTGAAGTCCGCCCCTGGCTCCAGTGTGTCTGGAAGGACAGGATTTGAGGAGGGTCCCGAAACTCTGTCCTTTGTATCTGGGAATGCCTGAATGCAACAAGTCCTGATGGCTGGCTGGCTCTCCTTTCAGGACAGCCACCCTGCTGTGTGATTGACAGCATAAGCTGTCCATGAATGGAAGAACCCCGTTTAAAAGGTGAGGGTTTTGGGACTACAGGCAGTCCCGACCACTGGGAGAAACACCCAAAGAAATTGTGAACAAAGTTTGCTGCAACCTCTGGACCTTTGAATTGCCCGGTGAAGCTCTGCTGCTGTGCTGAACTCCTTTTTCACCTCGACTGAGAAGCTACGGCAGGAACGACTTCTCCCCTTGGGTTAACTGGACCATCACCCCCGACTTGCTGTGCCTCTCGGTTGCTTCGGAAGCCCAATGCCAGGGGTCGAGTATCCGTAGTCGAGTGAAACGTCTGAAGCAGTAGAATCCGGCAAGAAGCTCCAGGAGTCTCTTAAGGACCATCCAGAAGCGGGATGACCAGATCCCGAGTCCCCTCACCAGAGTGCAAGACCCAAGGAGTGAAGGAAGCCCAACCGGTATCCGAGACGGTGCGATTTGCTAGGCGCTGAAACCGCAAAGTGCTGCTGAACCAAAAAGAGCCCATAGCTGCAGACGACGTTCCCAAGTACCACCACATGTGCCCTACAGACGTTCTCCCTCTGTCCCCACGAATGAGGCTCAGGAACAAGGTTTTGCACCGCTGTATTGTTATTGTTATTTTGCATTTATATAGCGCCTTATATACCATTGGTATGGTCTGAAGGCGCTGGTAGGTTGAACGCCCTTGGGAACCGAAGTTCAGGTCAGTATAGAGAGTAGAGGGAGTCCAAAAGTGCGTGTGCGCACTAGGTATGTGTGCAGCTGGTGCGGAAATCGAGTGGTAGCTGCTTTTTAGTTGTACGTGTGGTGGTTGAGAGGTCAGGAGTATGTGTTTGCTCTGGTCGGTTTTACCCAGAACGAGTGTGGCTGCGTTAGGCCTGAGGAGAACGCCTGGCTGGGGGGTGTGAATCCAGCAATGATTACTTAGAGTGATGTGGAGTAAGAGAGAGAGGTGGATATGAGAACAGTTATACCGAATGGTGTCATAGTATCTCTGTGTTCTAGATGAGTGGTGGTGTAAGAGGGAGAGTAAGCGTGGGGTGTGGTATGATGTATGTTTTCAAGTGTTTCCTTCATTCCAAAGCATATTAAGCATCGTCTGTTGTACAAATTCGTCCGTTCCTCATATTCGTCCGCTCCACACATTCGTTCAGTTATTATCATCGTCTAGTTCACACCCTCGTACACTTCTAAACGCTGCTGGGAACAGTTCTGAATTCAACTTTCACAGAGAGGCTATTGGGTGCAACTTTCAAGTGTAACTGGGTACACTTCTAAAATGCTATTGGGTACACTTCTAAATTAAGGTGGGAACCGTTTTACAATCAGCTATCAGATAGGCTATTGGGTGCAGCTTCTAGATGCAATTGGGTATATTTCTAAAATGCTGTTGGAAACACTTCTAATTGCAAGAGGGTACAATTCTAATTCAACTTTCTCTGAGGAGGTGCGGGGTACAGTTCTAGTTGCGAGTGGGAACAGTTCTTTATTCAACTTTCACAGAGAGGCTATTGGGTGCAAACTTTCAGGTGCAACTGGGTACACTTCTGTTCCCACTTGCATTTAGAACTGTTCCCACTTGCATTTAGTTCTAAATTTCAGCTTTCACAGAGAGGCTATTGGGTGCAGCTTCTGAATGCAATTGGGTACAATTCTAATGCAGGTGAGGACAATTCTAAATTCGACTTTCTCAGAGAGGCTATTGGGTGCAGCTTCTAAATGCAATTGGGTACACTTCTAAATGCCGTTGGGTACACTTCTACATGCAAGAGGGAACAATTCTAATTCAACTTTCTCAGAGAGGCTATCCGGCGCAACTTCAACTGCAATTGGGTACACTTCTAGATGGAGGTGGGAGCAGTTCTAAATGCGGGTGGCGACAGATCTAAATTCAACTTTCACAGAGACGCTATCGGGCGCAGCCTCTGAATGCAACTGAGAACACTTCTAAATGCAGGTGGGAACAATTTTAAATTCAACTTTCACAGAGGCTAATTGGGGACAGCTTCTAAATGCAAATTCTAGTGTATCTTTCTCAGAGGGCTATCCGGCGTACTTCTAAATGCTAACATTCACAATTCCATCTAAGAGTGGACATGCTAACATTCACAATTCCATCTAAGAGTGGACATGCTAACATTCACAATTCCATCTAAGAGTGGACATGTTAACATTCACAATTCCATCTAAGAACATGCTAACATTCACAATTCCATCAAGGAGTGGACATGCTAACATTCACAATTCCATCTAAGAGTGGACATGCTAACATTCACAATTCCATCTAAGAGTGGACATGCTAACATTCACAATTCCATCTAAGAGTGGACATGCTAACATTCACAATTCCATCTAAGATCATGCTAACATTCACAATTCCATCAAGGAGTGGACATGCTAACATTCACAATTCCATCAAGGAGTGGACATGCTAACATTCACAATTCCATCTAAGAGTGGACATGCTAACATTCATAATTCCATCTAAGAACATGCTAACATTCACAATTCCATCTAAGAGTGGACATGCTAACATTCACAATTCCATCAAGGAGTGGACATGCTAACATTCACAATTCCATCTAAGAGTGGACATGCTAACATTCACAATTCCATCAAGGAGTGGACATGCTAACACTCACAATTCCATCAAGGAGTGGACATGCTCACATTCACAATTCCATCTAAGAGTGGACCTGCTAACATTCACAATTCCATCTAAGAGTGGAACATGCTAACATTCATAATTCCATCTAAGAGTGGACATGCTAACACTCACAATTCCATCAAGGAGTGGACATGCTAACATTCACAATTCCATCTAAGAGTGGACATGCTAACATTCATAATTCCATCTAAGAGTGGACATGCTAACATTCACAATTCCATCTAAGAACATGCTAACATTCACAATTCCATCAAGGAGTGGACATGCTAACATTCATAATTCCATCTAAGAGTGGACATGCTAACATTCATAATTCCATCTAAGAGTGGACATGCTAACACTCACAATTCCATCAAGGAGTGGACATGCTAACATTCACAATTCCATCTAAGAGTGGACATGCTAGTATTACGGCACTCTATGTTATTGGTAGATAAGATAGAGTGGCGGGGGTTTTCTGGAGTAGAGTGATTGCTCTACTCCCCACCCATGCCACACTCACGGTTTTTGTTGGCTTCCTTGGCGTCCCCTGCAGACACCTGCTGACACATCCTGGAGCCGCCTCTGTAGGAGCCGCCCTTTGCCTTGGGGCCCTTCGCCAGAGGGGCTGCCGGGCAGAGGGCTGCCCTGGGAAAGGCGGGGATAAAGGGGAGGTGGACGAATCAGGGCAAGGGGAGGACAAAGGGGGCGGGACTGAGGGAGGAAAGCTGCCGTGCAGAAGGGAGGCAGCAAGGGCCTCCTGGCCCCAAAATGGTGGCATGGGGGGGGGGGGGGGGAGGGGCACAGAAATTCCTTTGTGGGGGGCATCTGGGGTCGGCTTGCCCTGCGCAGCACTCACCTGCTTCCCGATGGTAAAGGAAGCAGGGAGGCTGCCGCGGGTCGCTAGACCCGAGCCCACGGGCCCAGTTAGCCAATGGGGAACGGGGGGCGGGATGGGAGGCGGGAGCAGGGATCCAGGAAGGAGCGGGGACGCAAAGAGGGTACAGGGGCCTGGGGGCACAGAAATTCCTTTGTGGGGGGCATCTGGGGTCGGCTTGCCCTGCGCAGCACTCACCTGCTTCCCGATGGTAAAGGAAGCAGGGAGGCTGCCGCGGGTCGCTAGACCCGAACCCACGGGCCCAGTTAGCCAATGGGGAACGGGGGCGGGATGGGAGGCGGGAGCAGGGATCCAGGAAGGAGCGGGGACGCAAAGAGGGTACAGGGGCCTGAGGGCACAGAAATTCCTTTGTGAGGGCATCTGGGGTCGGCTTGCCCTGCGCAGCACTCACCTGCTTCCCGATGGTAAAGGAAGCAGGGAGGCTGCCGCGGGTCGCTAGACCCGAACCCACGGGCCCAGTTAGCCAATGGGGAACGGGGGGTGGGATGGGAGGCGGGAGCAGGGATCCAGGAAGGAGCAGGGAGCGGGGACGCAAAGAGGGTACAGGGGCCTGGGGGCACAGAAATTCCTTTGTGGGGGGCATCTGGGGTCGGCTTGCCCTGCGCAGCACTCACCTGCTTCCCGATGGTAAAGGAAGCAGGGAGGCTGCCGCGGGTCGCTAGACCCGAACCCACGGGCCCAGTTAGCCAATGGGGAACGGGGGGCGGGATGGGAGGCGGGAGCAGGGATCCAGGAAGGTGCGGGGACGCAAAGAGGGTACAGGGGCCTGGGGGCACAGAAATTCCTTTGTGGGGGGCATCTGGGGTCGGCTTGCCCTGCGCAGCACTCACCTGCTTCCCGATGGTAAAGGAAGCAGGGAGGCTGCCGCGGGTCGCTAGACCCGAGCCCACGGGCCCAGTTAGCCAATGGGGAACGGGGGGCGGGATGGGAGGCGGGTGCAGGGATCCAGGAAGGAGCGGGGAGCGGGACGCAAAGAGGGTACAGGGGCCTGGGGGCACAGAAATTCCTTTGTGGGGGGCATCTGGGGTCGGCTTGCCCTGCGCAGCACTCACCTGCTTCCCGATGGCAAAGGAAGACAGAATCCAGCTGGACCACTCTTCTTAAACCAGAGGTAATGTTTAGGCTTGGGGTACTTACCTTATTGCCTTGTAGCTGTGTTCTCAGTTGGGAATTGCAATGGCTTACCTTTTAGAGTGATTTCAACTCTCTTCTCACAGGCTTAAATAGCTTGTGACCCTACAAGTGATTTTCTACAAACTCTTTAACCTAACTTTGTGCAAGAGTTTTTATCTAACAAGTGCAACAGATCCATAGACTGTATCCCAATTGACTTTGGCTGTCCTGGCTCGCTAAAGACTCTTCTAGTCTATTGACTTTGATACTGTTTGTCCATCATAGGTGGTAGCTTGTTGTGGACTGTTACTGCTGGGAAAGGCACATCTAGATTTCATTGGAAGATTTAGTTGCCCTCACATATACTGAGAAACTGCCTAACCTTTTTCCTTCCCTAACCTTTCCTTTTCTGCAACCTCAGAATCTGCCAAGTAGAATTAGTGTGACATATAAATGTCATTACTGTCCTTGTGATTGAAGTCACCTCAGGGTGTAAGAATTGTATAAAGAAGCATATCCAAAGATTATCCACTAACTTGTTTTGATTCTGAAAACTACATTGTTACACAAATTGCCTTTTTAAAGAAAGCTTTTTTAAAAATGGACGTTAAATAAATAACTACTTATAACTGAACTCTTTAGTCCAAGTGTTACTTGGCTACTTGTATTTGCGGATTTCATTTGTGCAGCTCTACAGCTCACTTTTACCCCTCTTGAGATAGGCTGCTCGGTCACACTACCAACTTGTGTAGGACAGACCTATACCAAAAGATGGGTTGCCTAATACCAAGCAGATAAGTGTTGTGTAGTCTCACAGTGTGACTGTATCAAATCTTACCAAACACTCCCCACCTTATGTGGAATGCTGGGGAGATCATGAGAAAAGGGGATACATTGTAACACTTCTGTTAAAGGGACAAGAGTACCTTTAAGGGCTGGTGGCAGTGAATCATTTTACTAATTCGGTGTATCTTTACCACAGGCTGTGTCCAAGGCACCCATGGGTGCTTATTTTACCGAAATGGCCCCAAACTACTGTTTTGTGCCATTTCAATGTTCCTGGTCCTTTCTTGGATCTTCCCCTGCCATCCAGGGCGGGAAAGTCCTTTGTGTGATTTCCATCTTCGGCGGGAGACCTCGGTCAAGCTAGCCCCGGCTCCAGAGTGTCTGTGAAGGAAGTAAGTGAGGGAGGAGTCCAAAACTCTGCAGCCCTTTGTCATCCAGCCTGACTGCGAGAATCCAGTTCAAACTGGGAGGCTGGCTGTCCTGAAAGTATTGCCAACCCCCCAGGTTTGAATGTTGCATGTCTGCCTGATTGGCTTTGTTGCTGCATAAAAGTCAGATCCTGGACGCTGAAGAGGTAGCCTACCACTGGACCTGAAACCGAAGAGGAAGATGAAGAAATCACGGCTGATACGATTTCCAGCGACCGTAGTGCCTGCTGTTTAACCAAAGTCTGCTGTTACCCTTCCTTCCAAGCAACTCAAATACAGAAGCACCTGGAAGACAACAACCTCCTGGGTCTCAGACAATCCGGCTTCAGGCCAAGGCATGGAACAGAGTCAGCCCTACTGGACCTAAAAATCCAGATGGACGAGGCAAAAGGGTAATCTAGCCATTCTCCTACTGCTAGATCTATCAGCTGCCTTCGACCTCGTCGACCATCAGATCCTCACAGAACATCTGATGACCTCAGCGGCCTTCTCTAACCAGGCGACTGCCTGGATCCAGTCCTTCCTAACCAACCGAACCACCCGGGTCTTCTCCCCAGGGGCATCAGCACTCCCTGTCCCCATCACCTGCGGCGTTCCTCAAGGCTCGTGCGTCTCCCCGACCCTATACAATATCTTCACAAAGCTATTGTTTGACCGCCTAGATAACCTAGGTGTCACATACACAAACTATGCTGACGATACCCAGGTTCTCATCACCCTATCAGGGTGCTACGACGAGGACTCCACCAGAATCAACAACCTTTATTTAGAGATCCAAGCCTGGATGGCAGAGCACGGCCTATGCCTCAACGACGAGAAAACTGAGCTCCTCATTGTCGGCTCCCAACATCGACTAAACAAACTAGACCCCCGTTACGCGTCCATCAACATAGACGGTAACCTAATCACAGTAGCCAAAGAAATTAAAACCCTTGGGGTTTATCTAGACTCTACTCTCTCGCTCAAAAGACAGGTGAACGCAACTGCCTCTTCAACAGCTTACACCAATAAGCTCATCAACGCCTGCAAACCTTTCCTATCACCTTCCAGCTGCATTACACTAGCCAGAGCGTTAGTGCTCTCAAAAATTGATTACTGCAATACCCTCTTTCTTGGCTCATCAGAACACAACCTGAACAAACTACAGGTACTTCAAAATAATGCCATCAGAGCCGCCTTCAGTATCCCACGAAACGCCCACATCTCCAGCTTCAGACAAGATGCTCACTGGCTCCCAGTACGAGACAGAATCACCCTCAGATCCCTCGTCATCGTCCATAAATGCCGCTCTAATGACGCACCCAAATACCTGGCAGACAAGTTCCACAACCACACCTCAACTAGACCAACTAGAACACCATACGCACATTGCCTTTCCGTTCCCAAATTCTCCCTAAAAAAAGCAGGTGGCGCCAGCTTCCCGGTCCTAGCTGCCAAACTATGGAACGCTATGCCACCATACCTTAGAGCAGAACCCTCATTTTGGACTTTTAGAGCCAAAACAAAAACATGGCTTTCCAACAAAAACGCTGCTTAATGCACTTCCTCTCTGCATGCCTCTGTTGACCACCTGTAACCCGGTCTGCTACACCGTTGTTGTTTTTTCACAGTCTGTATTGTATATTTTTGCCATGCTGTAACTGTTTCTAAGTCTCCGGCGCCCAGCTACCCCAGGGTTCGGTGCGCGGTACAAATAAATAAACTAAACTAAACTAAACTAAACCTGGGGAACTCTGTAAACGATGACCCAGAGCCTGGTGAGATCCACTAGACTCAAGACCACCTACATTTTGAGCCAATGCACATCGTGCTGGGACTTTGCGGGGCTGCAATACCCCAGGACCTCGAGCCATTGTGTAGTGCATGGTCTTCCAAATCGAGCTGAAATTTTGGTGGCATCTTGCTGGACCTCCAGAAATGTCAACGGAGCCCGAAAAGTCCCCTCACCAGAGTGCTGGACCTTGCAAACGATAGGAATTCAATTGCCAATATTCAGTCTTCTTCTGACTCCTGGAAAGGGCACCAAAACAAGTGCCGCATCCAGTCGTGAAGAAACACTTGCCTGGAGCCTTCCCCTGTTGATCCCTGCTACAGAAGCCCTTCCAGTCTTCAGTCTTCAGTCTTCATGACAAGGAATTCACTGTCCGGGTTTTTGGCTGCAGATCCTGAAATCTTCTTGCTGCAACTCTTCTTCTGCGCTAAGGTACTGTGTTGGCTGGCGTATTTACTTAACTTAAGCCATTGCAATTTCGTTAAGCTTTGGGGTGTTTTTGTGATTGGGAGTCCTCTCATCCAGTTCACCCAGGCCCACTGCTGGAATCATCCTAGGGTATCTACTCAGAAGCCCCTGGACCTTAATTAACTTTAAAGTGAAATACTTACTTGTTTGAATATTCTTCCACAGGAACTAGGACTTTTGCCTGCAACAGAAGCCTATCTCACCCTGCCTCCAGCTGGCTCCTTCACCACTAGCGTCCCTCTTCTGCCTCCGAGTGAACACCTGCGATAGAATAGGGAAGTACTGGATAAGTATAGGATTCTGTCTTGAAAAGTATAACACGTGTTTGAAAGTACTTACTTGTGAACAAGTTGGTTGGTAACTAACTCAGAGTGAGCAGTTACAAAAGTTCTTACTTACCTTGAATGTGGTTTGTGCCATTCTGAAAAGTATGGATAAGCAAGAATAATTTACTCACCTGTGAATTGGTTGTGCCTCTTCCCCAAAAGTAATGCTGTTTGTTTTCACTTTACTATTCCTGTTCGGATATAAATATATGAGTGCCCCAATTGGGTCTTGCTTCATCTGACTTGCTGTTAGCCTGTCTAGAATAAGTCTGCCTTAGGTTATACTTACCTTTAACTTGTTGACAACTCCTGTAAAATGTATATGGGTTTTACATAGCTTGGGTTAACTGTGTGCCATCCTAAAATACGTTTGTTATTGCTTAACTCAATCTGTGTTCCAGTGATCTGAAAAGAAACATAGTATATTACAACATTAGATTTCACCTGCCTAGAATAGCACCAACAGAAAAGGTAAAACACAGAACAGAGTTCCAAAAGTCAGAGCAAATAAGAATGAATGAGTGGAAAAGGGCTCCTCATTCAGGATAGAAAGAAAAGGTTCCAGAAGTACAGCAAAACATGCTGAGGTCTCACAAGGAGAGGGGATTATGCATGCAACTGAAATCTCCCTAACAGCAACTCCAACAGAAAGGATTAATTGCATCATTGATGTTCAAAGATTTCCCTCATTTAGTGGGGAGCGAAGCTTAAACATTATTCTAAGCGCATCTAAAGGACTCAATACAGGGCATTAATGGGTCTAGCGTAACCTGAAGTTGTCCTGCATTTAGGCCTTTGTTACTATGATACCTTTCTAGGGTAAGCCAGCAGCAGAATTGTGCCAGCCTCTAACCCCAGATCCGTGCATGCCAGCCCTAGGACAGTTGTTGCTGCCCTAGGAAGAAATCACTAATAGTCCACAAAAAACCTCCATTGCCCCACCCCTACCCCCCGCCCCAACCAGATCAGGGCATGAGTAAAGCAGACTGAAGCAGTAGAGGTGGCATATAGCAGAGTTCCGCTAAGGCCCTGTGGCAGCATTTTAATGTACCTACCCATTCAGTCACCTTCTCCCATTCTCCCCCTCCTCTCTCCCATCCTCATTGCCCCACCTCCTACTACTCTCCTCTCCCTATACCCCCTACTTCTTTTTATACCATCTGATAGGTTGAAAGTTCTAATCTGTACAATATTTCAGTCACCTGACTTTTCTGCTTGCCCCAACTAGTTAAACAACCTCTTATCCCAACTGAGTTCCCATCCAAGGCATCACTGGTGATGTAATTCTGTTTTGTACTCTTTGAGAACCGATAAAACCCCAGGAAAGGGTGCCTCAGAAAGAGACCCCAAACCTTTTGCCCGAGGAGGTCCCCTGGTCTACTGATCAGTAGCTGGTGGTAATTTTGTCCTGCATTTCAGAAGGGTAGGCTGCAGCCATTTGATCTATTTAGATAAAAGCATTGTTTGGGCAGAATTTCAGTTTAGAGGGTTCAGATGTCTCATTTTAAAGGTGCTGTGGAGTAGAAAGTTGGCAGCTGTTTAGTTTTGTCTTCACAGGGGTTGTTGGCTAGATGTTTCATTTGATGCAATCACCTTCATCATTGACCCCCCCACCCCGGCCCATCCCTGCAGCACTTTTTTTGCTGGACTCGTGGTTCTTTTTCAATGTTCCAGAGTGAGTGGGAACCCTTTTCCGCACTCACCCTTTCTTTTGGTGTGTATGGGAGTCATTTTTAGGTCTCTCACTACTTTATTTTTGGAGGCATAGCTACTTATAACTTTTTGTGCATCCACATTACTGTTGCAGCACGCAGCACTTAGCGTGAAGTGTTGCTAGGAAGCCCCTTGGGCTACACTTTTTATTTTCTCTTATTTTCCTGGTGCGCACTAATGTTCCTTTTAGGGAGAATTCTGAGAAATGTGCCAATTGCTCTCTACCTTAGAGACCCCCAGCAACTTTGCTGGATTTTGAGGACTTGAATTTTGAAGCTGGAGAGAGTGAGACTCCCTTTCCCCACGCTCTCATGTATTTTAATGTGATTTTGAACATTGTTTCTTTTGGTTGTGGAGTCTGACATACTCCATAGGCATCGCCTTTTTACATTGCGTCACACAACACTTTCAGTTCAGTGGCACAGGGAAGGTCAGATTTCCCAAGGTTTAAATACCTTCTCTTGGATAAACTAATGTTTCCAAGAGCAGGGAAGTGAAATTGACTTTCCTTGCACATGTAACTTTCTAGACCCAGCACACACCATCTTACAATAGGGTGCTGCAGGGGTTACTTAGTATACCCTTTGTCTAGCTTCTCATGTAACAATTGTATGTTACCCTTTCCTCAATGAATGACTGGTGGCAGTGGTTTACTTTTAACTACCGTGGTGTGCATTTACCCCGGGCTGCGGTTGCAGCTGCAGTAAAGCACCCATGGGTGCCATTTTTGGGAAAATAGCCAGGTCTTCTTTTTTCGACATTTCTTTGTGGAAAGGTCCTTCTTGAGATTTACTCTGCGCGCCAAACCACATTTGGTCCCTTTGTTCGTTTGGTCTTCGGCGGCATTCACGAGTGAAGACCGCCTCTGGCTCCAGGGTGTCTGGCAGGCGCAGGAAGTGAGTGAGGTGCCAGAAACTCCCTGTGCTTAGTCTCCTAGGAGAGAGACCAGAATGCACTCTTAAGTGATTGGCCGGCCGGCTGTCCAGCAAGGACACCCACCCTGCTGAGTGGCTGACAGCTAGGCTGGAATGAATGGGAGAAACCTGCATAAAAGGCGAGGTCTTTTAGCTTGGAAGACAGAGTCGACGACTGGACGAAGGAATCGGAAGAAGAACTTGAAGAGGACGCATGCTGCAACTCCTGGAATGTTGGTTTACCCAGAGAAGTCCTGCTGCTGTGCTGAAACGCTAAATCTTTATCGACTGAGAAGCCCCTGCAAGGACGACTTCACCCTTTGAGTTGGTGGGTCCAATCCATTCCAAAGTAACCCACCTGGACATCCTCTCTGAGCTGGTTGAAATTCCACTGCAGTTGCTGCTGGAACCGAATAGCCAGGGAGAGGAACACCAGACTGTGTGCGTTGCTTTTAAGCTGACCAAGAGCTTGAGGAAGATCCTCCGGACTCCCAGGAAGCTGGACTGACCGAGCCTGAGCCCCCTCAACAGAGTGCTGGACCCCAGAAGCAAGGAAAGTCCATCTTGACAGCCAGAAACCACGGTGTTGCTTTTTGCGGTAGTCGCGAGGAGCTGAAACACCAAAGTGCCACTTGTTTGAAGATTGCCGGTTGCGAGCAGTGACTGTCCATTGCAGTGCAGGGGTCCCCAGAAGTCCTCCCTCTTGTGCCCACGACTGAGGCCCAGGAACACCTTGATCTGCAGAGCAACACAGGAACAGAAGTCACCTGCTGCACTTTTTCTTCAATCCAAAGGTACTGTAAAGTCTGAGTGAACTTACCTCTTATTGTAGAGTTGCTTGCATCTTCTACTACTCGCAAGCCTAAATAGATTGTGGCCCTACATTGATTCTTTTCGTCAAAGACTTCTAAAGCATTGTGCAAAGACTTTTCCTACTTACCTACCAGAAGAGCTTCAGCTCATAATATAAGACTTTCGCCCATTGACT
Source organism: Ambystoma mexicanum (assembly GCF_040938575.1). Lineage (NCBI taxonomy): Eukaryota > Metazoa > Chordata > Amphibia > Caudata > Ambystomatidae > Ambystoma > Ambystoma mexicanum. The sequence continues at coordinate 299,484,060 of NC_090940.1, read as the reverse complement.
TTGGCTTAACCGTTTATACTGAATTACTCTGCTTAGGGGATCCAAAAGAATTTGTCAATTTAAGAATATTTGTGGTCGCTTGTTTGTTCTAATAACCTTTCCCTTTGACCAATTTCTAATAGTATTCTAAATGCAATAGTAAGATATTAATGTCCCCAGGACCCTAATTATTGACGTCACCTAAGGGTGTAGGTTGTGACTGTGGGCAATCCTAAAATGGTCCTTACTGATTTAAAAAATAGGAGTGTAGAATTTTGGAGTGTATTTGTGTGTTGCTTTTATATTGCTCCCATCTAAAGAAGGCTTATTTTAACTGACTGATAAATTAATAATTGTTTATTCAAGAAACCTTGTGTGTAAGAGTTTATCTGAATACTTGTCACTATGAATCTCTGTGCAACTCCCCTACAGCTCACATTGACCCCTCTTGAGATAAGCTTGGCTGCTCAACACGCTACCAACCTGTGTAGTACAGACTTATACCAAAGGTTAGGTTCCTATTGACAGGAGGTCAGGGTTGTTTTAGTGCACCTAAAGGCTACTGCATACAATCGTGCCTAACAAAAAGGTAGAAAGGTAAAATAGAGGGGAAAGTAAAAACTTGTTCCTCCCTTATGAAATTACTTAAGATGAGGTTGTGTGCCTTTTCTCTCACTCCTATGATTGAGTTCTATAGATTGAAAGTGTCACCTATAGTTTTGTAAGGGATAGTGAAACTACTTCTTCTATCAAAAAGGAAATGGTTGGACAAACTTAAGGGTTGTATTCTGAAATGTTTCAGGCAGTCCTACATCAGTACCCATTAGTAGCTGGTCCCATTATTTGTATAGAAGTATCTCATTTCATTTAAAGATAATAAATGCTGCGGAGGGTGGCATTATGTGAGCAATATGTTGAGTCTGAATTCTAATTCTTTTTGTAATAATTTAGAGAATAATATGTGAGTTTATATAAGGAAATTGAAATGTATGGTGATGTGTCCATTTCGGTAATGAAAGACGATAAAAAGATGGGATAAGATCAGAGACTCCAAGGATCTGTTATGCCTTAAGCGATATACGGATGTCGGAGTCTTTCATTTACCAAATGGGCAAGCGAGAGCATATTTGGAAAAATGGCCTTTACAAAACGCAGGATACTGGTTCTTAAAGTTCAGACTAAATTGCTTGCCGACACTGGAAATTATGGCACCACGTTTAAAGATTCCGAAAGCATTAAGGACATGTAGATTATGTAAAGAGGAATGCACAGAGTCACTATCATATATTAATGGAATGTAAGATGATGTTGGATAACATCATAACATTTCTAGGACCATTTGTCCACTCTACCTCGGCTGCGATTGGCAACGATTTTTTGAATAGATTCAAGACAGGTAATAAAATCTCTATCTCTTGCAGTGGTGACATTTTTAATCAAGATTTTTGATGAATTATTTATTATTCTTGAGCAAGGTGAGGCACTTGCTAAAGTTTTAAGAGGAACGTTTTAGTGTTTACTAAATAGTGTTCCTTATATGAATGAAAGTTATGAATTGAATTGTAAGTGTTTTAGAATTTACTAATTTGTGATTGTAATGTTTGTATGAAATTTAGTGTCATCCAACTTTATGAAATTTAATGTTGCGATATTTATGTTGTGTAAGGTATATCTTTTTTGTACCATAACTCAATAACACTTTTTTTTGTTTTAAACTGCCATTTAAATTTTGTACAAATACAAAATTCCATAGGACGTCATAGCTTGCAGAATATTAGAAGTATAACATGCTATTTCTGGGCCCTTTTATACAATAAAACATGCATTAGAAAACAGAGCACAAATCCAGGTTTAGTCTATCCAACATGGGGTAATAACCACGTTAGGACAGTTTTTCTGTAGTCCAACTAAGGGCTTAGTAAAACCATTCAGCTGAGGCAGTCAAGACTCAACTCTTAGTATAAGGCTGTACCACCTGAGTATAGGGTAGCGTAGACAGGGAAGCCAGGCTTATCTTGGGAGGGAAAGAGGGCTGTAGAATCGGTACAAAAACTGTAATACAAGTAGTCCAAAGAAACACTGAAACACTATGGATTGTAAAAATAAATTATTTAAATACAAGTAGGTCCAGATAAAACTTGGGGGAAATAAGTACTAGCGCAGATCATATAAACACATTATAGAAAAACACAACACTATGCTTGAAGGTACACAGACCAAAGCATATAACCTAATTTGGGACACCTAACAGGAGTTCTTGGGAAATCAAACAAATAGTTACTTTTTAAGATTACTTTCAGTAATATAAGGGTAGTAGAGCCTAGCAGTTGGACCGTGATGCTCAGCAAGAAATCTTAGTAAACCAACTGACAATATACTTTTTGTGAATAGTTGAACACTTATTCTAGGTACAGTAAAAACGTATAACTTGTTTTGTGATAACCCACAGTTATATTAGGCGAGTAAAACCAAAGGTTGTAATATTCTATTACAGGTACTTCTGAGATCAGTAAAACACAGATTGAGCTGAACAATAACTCTTGTAACTTATTTTAGTATGGCAGACAATTACCTCAAGGTAAGTAAAACCTATACACTTTTTGAAGGAGCAATCCGCGTCTTAAAGGCAGGTATAAACCCCAGACTGTTTCTGAGTCCGTCTAAAACATTATGAATGACGACTCAAGGTTGTTCTAGGTAGGTAAAACCTAATGCAGACCTATTCTGTACAGGCGAACAGCAAGTCAGGGGAAGCAAGACCCAGTTGGGAAAATTACACACCTATTCTCTGAAAGAAATAGTATTTCGTATGTGTTTGTTTATTTGTATAGCGCATCAAGACCCTGAGGAAACTGAGCGTTTCTCTTACATGTTATCGGTTCACAATTACAGAAAGATATGTACACATAATGGACAAATTACATTTACAATAGTATACAAAAAAAACACGAACAAAAGCAGTGAATATACATATCAATGCGGGGGTGTATTTACAATAATGTCCTTGCCGGTGGTGGATATATCCCGTCTCAGTTATGTTCCTGGTCCCAGAGCCAAGTTTTAACCTTATTCCGGAATATCATGAATGAAGGCTCAGCTCTAATAGAGATAGTGAAGCCAATAGCATTACTTTTGGGAAAGAGGCACAGCCAATTTACAGTTGAGTAAAATAACCTTGTAACTACTTTTTATTAGAATGGCGAAACTGTTTTGAAGGCAAGAAAGATGGTGCATATACTTTTCAGAATGGCAGAACATTACTAAGTTCAGTAATAACTTGTGTAACTGTTCACTCTCAAGAGTTATAGTTACCAACCATCATCTTTTGCAAGTAAGTAACTTTTAAACACGTATTCTCTTTTCTAGGCGAAAGGCCCAATGCTTAGAAGTCTTTCACTTATTCTTGGATCACGAGTGCTCTCAGTGGCAGAAGAGGGGTCACTAGGGTCCAGTGTCCAACATGCAGGACAGGATAGGTTCTTAAGTAGCAAAAGCCAGAGTTCCTAAGGAAGACTGTTAGAACAAACAAGTAATTTACTTTTAGAGTTAGTTGAGGGTCCAGGGGCTTCAGAGAAGACACCCTAGGAGTATTCCAGCAGCGGCATGGGTGCACTGGACGTGAGGACTTCCAATCACAGAAAACACCCCAAAACTACAAAGGAATCATAAGAGACTTAAGGTAAGTAAATACCCAAGCCAGCACTGTACCTCAGTACAGAAGATTTTGCAGCAGGAGGACTTCAGGATCTGCAGCCAAAAACATGGTTGTTGAATTCCTTCATCAAGAAGACAGACAGGACACTGGAATGTCTTTTGCAGCAAGGATCATGGTATGGCTCTAAGGAACAAGTAACTTACCTGTAACTGTTGTTCTCCAGCATGGGTCTGGCATGGATTCACATGCTCATGAATATTCCCCGTCGTCAGGCTGGGAATCCTCGGTATAGAAAAAATCAGTATCAGTTTTGTTTCTGATCTGTCTTTCTTAGTAGTAACCAATCACTGGTCTCTGGGTCATACTGCCCCCAGCCAATGACTGCCCTCTCCCTAAGCCCCGCCTCTGGCAGCCATCCTCAGATTTGGTAGCACGTAAAGTGGCAGTATGACCAAGTGAAGAGCCGCAGAGGGGTAGGCGGGAGAGTTCGCATGTGAATCATGCCAGACCCATGCTGGAGAACCACAGTTACAGGTAAGCAACTTGTTCCTTCTCCAGCATGGGGTCTGGCATGGATTCACATGCTCATGAATATAAGAATACATAGCAGCATACACATGCACAACCACGGGAGGTGGCAACAGGCTCAACATTAAGCATCTCCTACCTCCTCACCAGGCTCATCTTAAGCGAACACGTTGCGCAGCACTGATTGGCTGACCCTGGACTCCTCCCTGGAGTCCCGATCAACGCAGTAGAATCTCGTGTGTCGACCTCCACGTCGCAGCCCTGCAGATGTCGAGCATGGGCACACCAGAAAGGAACGCCGTGGTAGCAGCGATCGCTCTGGTCGAGTGGGCTATCGGACGGACGGGCAGCGGTCGGGTTGCCAACCGGTGACAGTGCATGATACAGCCGGAGAGCCATCTGGAAATGGAAGCCTTCGAGAGAGCCTTCCCTTGATTCACAGGTCCACGTAGAACTTCAGCGCTCTAGCTACGTCCAGCGAGTGCAGAGTCCTCTCAGCCAGCGACGAAGGAGACGGGAAGAAAACTGGCAACACCAAGGGTTCGTTGAGGTGGAAGTCCGACGGCACCTTGGGCATGAAGGAGGGGTGCGTCCTCTGCACCACCCTTGTGTCGTTGAAAGTCAAGTATGGTGGCTTGCAAGATAGAGCCTGGATCTCTCCCACTCGTCGTGCGGAGGTGATGGCCACGAGAAAAGCTGTCTTCCATGACAAGCTTCAACGGTGCCAAATGCATGGGTTCAAATGGGGGCCCCCCATGAGCCTGGTCAGCACCATGCTGAGCTCCCATGCCGGGGCAGGGGCCTTCACCGGCGGGAATGATCGGAACAATCCTTTCATGAATTCCTTCACCAGCCGATGAGACCACAAGGACGCCCGTCCCGTAGTCCTGGTGTATCGTGAGATGGCGGCCAGATGTATTTTGATGGAAGCGTGAGCGAGTCCAGCCTTGGCCAATGACAGTAGGTACGGCAGTACTTGAGGGGCCGTAATCATCAGAGGGTTAGTGAGTTGAGGACGCCCTGGCCTTTGCAAGAACCTCTCTGCAGTCGGCTGGGATGTCGTACCCTCCAAACTCTAGTGCTACAGGAGCCAGGCCTGCAAGTACAGCGACTGAGTTGTGATGAAGAATGGCGACACCTTCTCTGGAGAGAAGACCGCGTCCGTCGGCAGCTTGACTGGTGTGGACGCTGACAAGTCCAGAAGGTCCGGGACCCAAATCGGTCTCAGCCACGCCGGGGCGACGAGGATCATCCTGCACCGGGACCTCTGAGCTAGTTGATGAGCCGGAGCAGCAACGGCAACGGAGGGAACGCATAAAGAAATAGGCCGTCCCAGGAGAACGAGAAAGCATCGCCCATGCTCCTCGGCTGGGGGAACCTGGTGGCGAACCTCCGGCACTTGGAGTTTGTCGCAGTCGCGAAGAGATCGATCTGGGGCTCGCCCCATCGACGGAAGAGTCGATCCACTTGATCCTGGCATAGTTCCCACTCGTGGCACGAGCGCAGCTCTCTGCTGAGTGAGACGGCAATGGTTTTTTATTCCTGCCAAATGAAAAGGCACCAGAAACATCCCTCGGGCGACAGCCCAATGCCACAGATCCTGGGCTTCCTTGGATAGGGCAGGGGATCTGGTTCCACCCTGCTTCCGGATGTAGAACATCGTGGTGGTCTTGTCGGTGAAGATCCTCACCACCTTGCCCTTGAGGAACGGAAGAAAAGACCTGAGGGCCCAGACCACTGTGCAGAGCTTCAAGATGTTGCCAAAGGCCTCTCGCGTGAAGATCTCCGGAGTGCGCTCCCCAACCTTCCAGGGAGGCATCTGTCGTCACCTTCACCTGGTGAGCTGGGGTCTGAAAGTCCGCGCCCGCCAACAGATGAGAGCGAGTACCCCACCACCGGATCGCCTGACGGAACGTCTCGTTGAGTGGGATCATGTCCTCGAAGCTGTCAGTCGACTGGACCCAGCAAGCGTCGAGGAACTCTTGTAAGGGGCGCATCCGAAGCCTGCAAAGGCGCACCAGATAAATGCAGGACGACATCATCCCGAGGAGGGACATGATAGATCTTACCCTGGCCATGTCCGAGGCCAGCAGACACTGCACCTTGCCCAGGATGGTCCTGGTCCTTTCCTGCGACGGCGAGGCCAGCCGCGCCACTGTGTCGAGCTTGGCTCCCAGAAACAGGGCGACTTGCGACGGGACCAGGTGGGATTTTGGAAAGTTGATGGAGAACCCCAGGTCCGTGAGCAGCTGGACGGTCTTCGCAGTGTGCTCCACGGCGAGCTCCCTTGTCTTTGCCTAGATGAGCCAGTCGTCCAGGTAGGGGTAGACCTGGATCCCCAGCAGGCGCAGCCGCGCCGCCAGAGGTGCAAGGCACTTGGTGAACACCCTGGGTGCCGACTTCAATCCGAACGGGAGGGCCTTGAACTGGTAGTGCCGCCCTTGGACCACGAACCTGAGGAACTTTCGGTGTCTTTTTAGAATGGGGATGTGGAAGTACGCATCCTCCAAATCCAACGACGAGAGGAAATCGCCCTCCTCCAGCTGTCCCAGCACATGCTGGAGGGTGACCGTCTGGAACTTCTGAGCCTTGATGTACTTGTTCAGTCGTCGCAGGTCCAGGATGGGACGCCATCCTCCTGTCTTCTTTACGAGGAAGTACCTTGAGTAAACTCCGGAGCCCCGAAGCCTCTTTGGGACGAGCTCGATGGCACCTTTCTTGAGCATCGCCCTTACTTCCAACAGTAGTTGAGGGACGTGATTTAGCTTCCTGGCCACGGGTGGAACGCGAGGGCACTTCTTCTGGAACTCAAGGGCGTGCCCTTGGGCCAGGGCGTCCAGCACCCAACGGTCGGTGGAGATGGACACCCACACTCTGACGAACCTCGTCAGCCGGCCTCCCACCGGGGTGCTTCGGCGGGGGCCCGACCCCACGGTCGGTTCAATCTTGTTTGGAGGCCGCCTTGCCTCCTTGATCTCCCTGTCGACGACAACGGGCACCACCTGACTTGCCGCATCCTCTGTAGGCCTCCTGAGACAAAGATCTTGCCGCTTGGCGGTACGTCGAGGAGCCACTGCCGGATCCCTTGGAGGCACCTTGTCTGCCTCCGGCACTCCGAAAGGATGGCTGTCGTCGTTGGAGCACTCCCAGTGCCCGGGCAGTCTCCGTGTCTGTCTTGATAGCCTGAAGGGACTCATCAACTGCCTTTCCAAACAGGTTGTTCCCGTCAAAGGGCATGTCCAAAACTTTGGTTTGTACGTCCTGGCGGAAATCCATTGCCTTGAACAATCCTCGTCGTCTCAGGCAAACACTGTTGCCCAACTGACGGAAACCGGTGTCGGCGATGTCCGTTGCCACAATGATGGCGTGGTCCGAAGCAATCTCACCTTCCTGTAAGATTTCAAGGGCCTCAGCCCTTTTGGCGTCCGGCAGGAAGTCAATAGAAGGGCGATTTTGAACCACAACTCCCCGTCGTAGCGGGCTACGATAGCCAGGGCGTTGGCCGCCTTGATAGTCGTCGCTGCGGATGAGATGACCCCGTCGGCCCATCGTGTCCAGCTTCCTGCCCTCGCCGGCCGGCGGGGAAGTTGATGTCGAGGCCGATGCCCCCCCAGCTTTCTTCTTTGCCGCTGCCGAGACAACCGAATCCGGGGTAGGTTGTGCCTGAAGGCACAAGGGGGCAGCGTCAGGGACCCGGTACTTCTTCTCGTACCGGTCCCTCTTTGCAGGCGCCGTGGCAGGGTTCTTGAGGAGGGAGAGCCCCTCATCCCATATGTCATCCAGAAGCGGTACGGCGAGGACAGTCTTCCTTTTAGCCTTGCACCGTTGGTAAAGGAACCCTTCCTTTTTCTTCTCTTCGGGGCAGAGCTGGAAGAGCTCGGATGCCCTGGAAATCATGGCATGGAAGGATCCAATCTCGTCGGGCAGGGACGCCCAAGCAGGGGGCGACGGGGGACACGTCCCGTCGCCGCCTCCGTCGTCATCTGTACCTGTTGTAGCCGTGTCCGTGCCTGTATCATCCCTGTGGGTAGTTGACCGTGGGGAAGGCAGAGCGAGCCGGAGAGGTGGCAGAGGATGTGTCGTCCCTCTTCTTATGCGGTGAACTTTCCGAAGGTCCCGGCTCCGGTTCCCCCGTCGGGTCTGGCTCAGGTACCTCCGTCGGTGGGAGGGGGAACCTTGTCCTTATCTCCGAGCATAAGGACTGAATTGCTGACAAAATGGCCGCCGAAGTGTCCCGCGACACCAGAAACGACGGGTGCGAGTGCTCTTGAGGAACCTCGTCGGCGACACCGTCGCTCTCGTCGTCACCCTCGTCGGGATCCCTCCCGATGGGCTGGGTCTCCTCCACGACTTCGATGAGCTCTTCTTCAGAGGTCGTGTCCGTATCCACGATGGCCACCTGCCCCTCCCCCTACTTTTCCAGCGGGGACTTCGTCGGGGTCTTCTCGATGGGCCTGAAAGATGCATCCCTCCGCGGTGGCAGGGACACTCTGGATCCTGAGGTCGCCTCCACTAGCGTAGCCTCCACAGGCTGAGCCAGGGCCGTTGCGACATCCTCAATCGAGGTCTTAGCAGGGTGAATTAAGGCCATCGTCACCATCTGTACGCCTGGGGCTTCACCTTGGGGGGAGGGTCCGAGCCTCGCTCCCCCTCTGCCGGAACCTTCAAGATCGACCGGGGCCTCTCCAGAAGCTTTGCCGGGTTCTCGGACTTCCTCTTACCCGAACCAGAGCATTGGCTCGTGGTTGATGGCACCGGGGAGGATGCGCCCTGCCTGGCAGCCAAGGAGCCCGACCGTTCGGCGCTCCCGGTGCCCGCAGACTCGCTTTGCTTGGCCTTTTGTTGGGCCCCTGTCGCCGGGGCGCCCTCACAGGACTTATAAGACCGCTCGGACGACTTCTTCTCGCCTGACGGGCTCCTACCTTCCAGCCAGTTGGAGAGACAGAGGTGGCGATCCTTCATGGTCCGCTCTGACATGTTCCCACAAAATGCACAGTCCTTCTCCATGTGTGTCTTGTCCTCATGGAGACAATAGAGGCATAACGAATGCTCGTCCTCCTTGAACACATTCTGAAACTGGCATCCACGGCAGGTCCTGAACAGCTTCTCGGGCGTCGAGCTTCCTTTCTCCTGGGCCATGTCCGGGGTAGGCCTCAGAACTTCTGGAATCCTCCAAAAGCCTAACTCGATGAAATCTTCACCCCTGAGGGGCGTAGAAAACTCTGAAACGGGTCCCCGTTGATCGGATGTAGAAACGGTGGAGCTTGAGGCTCTTTTTAACCGAAAAATGAGAAAAAAAATCTCCTGAAAAAGCGCTAAAACGCAGCAAAGCTCGAGAGCTAAAGCACGAGGACTCCCAACACTTGAATGCGCAGTAAAAATCTGAGGATGGCTGCCAGAGGCGGGGCTTAGGGAGAGGGCAGTCTTTGGCCGGGGGCAGTATGACCCAGAGACCAGCGATTGGTTACTAAGAAAGATCAGAAACAAAACTGATACTAATTTTTTCAATACCGAGGATTCCCGGCCTGACGAGGGGAATATTCATGAGCATGTGAATCAATACCAGACCCCATGCTGGAGAAGCAAGGTTTTCCTCGTGGCTGGATGCTCTCTCTGAATTTGGCACCTTTTTCCAGGAGCACAGAAGACGACGTAATATCGCCAGTCAGATTCTCGTCGTTTCCCAGGTCCAGCACACTGGTGAGGGGACTTTACGGACTTGTTGCGTGCCTTTGGAGACCTGCAGGATGCCCCCGAAGTTTCAGCGAGATTCGGAATTCGGAAGACTGTGCACCGTACAATGGCCCAAGGTCCCAGGGTATTGTGGTATTGCAGACCCGCAAGGTTGCAGGACGGCATGGGATTGCTCAAAATGCAGATCTTTGCGAGTCTAGTGGGTCTCACCAGGGTCTGGGTCGTTGTTTTCAGAGTACCCAGGTCAATTTGAAGGAAGAGTAACAGAGCCTCCGGTTACACAGCAGGCTTTCTGGTCGCTGGAAATAGGTTCAGCCGCAAATTCTTCATCTTCCTCTTCGGTTCCGGTGGTCGACTAACACTTCAGCTTCCAGGATCGTACTTTCATGCAGGAACACAGCCATGCAACATTGAAACTTGGGGGGAGGGTCAGAGGGGGGATGTTGGCAGTCCTTTCAAGAAAGCCAGCCTTCCTGTTTGAACTGGATTCTCGCATTCAGGCTGGAAGACAAAGGGTTGCAGAGTATTGAACTCCGCCCTCACTTCCTGCCTTCACAGACACTCTGGAGCCTGGGCAGAGAGTCCACAAGACTCCTGCCGAAGAGAACATTCACACAAAGGAATTTCCCACCCTGGAGATCAGGGAAAGGAACCAGAAAGGACAAGGAACACTAAAATGGAGAAAAAAAAAAGAAAAATGGGGCCATTTTGGTAAAATGAGCACCCATGGGTACCTTTACCGGGGCTGTGCAAACAGCCAGCAGTAAAGGTGCTTCGAATTAATAAAAAAGGTTCACTGCCACCAGCCATTAAAGGTAAGTTTGTTACAATTAATTTAAAATGATAAAGGGGATACTCAGTATCTCCCCAGCACTCCACAAAGGTGGGGGGGTTCTGGTATCACCTAAGAAAATGTAAAAGGGATCCAAAGATCCTTTCTACCCTTGGGAACTTGGCCACGCCCGGGAGCGTGGCCAAGATGGTGGGCTGAGTGGACGTGTGTTGGGAGAGCTCTGTCCAGGCCCACAAAACTGACGAAGGAAACCGACATCAGGCACATCGAGAGACCAAGAAAATGGAAAACCGCAGTGGAAAGAACCCTGCAAGGGAGCAGAAATGTTGGAAGCAGCACCGACAAGCGAGGCGTAGAGGAAAGCGGTCAAGGCGACAGCGGGGCATCGGATGAAAAAGGCGTCAGACGCTGGATAGTTCGAGGTGGGAACCGGACACCGACAATGAGGCTTGGAGGTGTATGGAGATGGCCCGATAGATGCAGAAGGTGGACTGCGGGGGAAACGGACCGAAAAACACTCCGGGAGCCGAGAGATGAGGAGCTGAGCGGGGAAAGAGGACCCAAGACAAAATAGGGGGAGGGGGACCAGTGCAGAGAGCTCTGGCTCTGCGGCGGGGGACCAAGCAGAGAGGAGGACAGAAGACGAGCATCAGAGGGGGAGCAGAACAGGACGAGCGGGGTCCATCCCACACCTCTGACAGGCGGACACAGAAGTGAGCGAGGGAGGATAGGCAGACCCAGCCACGGACGACGAGAAGAGGTGAAGCCAGCAGGGTGGAAGAACGGTAATGTTGGCGGGAGGAGGAGAAGCGAAAGGGAATCGTCCGGCCAGCCCAGAGGAGAGACACGCAACGAGTATGAAAAAGCAGCTGGGAGGCGGCAAATTGATGCAGCAGTGAGCCGCCAGCCAGGGAGAAGTAACCTCAGAAGTGCAAGGTGGCAGGAGGCTGAAGAGAGTCCAGAGAGATGGGGGAAGGCACCGAAGGAAAGAGGAGGCACCGCAGCAGCACTCACGGCAACCAGACATCCCAGGTGAGGAGGAAGAAGAGGCTCTGCACAAAAAAGCCAGAACCACCACCAGTGAGTGTCCCACAGAAGAGGCCCAGGCATAGCAGACGAGGAGGAGCCCCAGCAGACTCTGAGACCGGCAGTGCATGCAGAGGGGTGGGGGGGGTAGGAAGACCCAGACAAAGGAGGCACAACCTCTGCACTGCACAAGACACTGAGGGGGGGGGGGCTGGACATAGCATGTCCGTGAATAGCTGGCCCCCAAAAAAAGACACTCCGGTGAACACCAGAGAAGCGACTAAAATACCAATCCATACGCGGCCAAGGAACTATAGGGGCTAAACAACGTAAGGCCTCTAGTGGAGGAACGGCTCACGTGGCCAAGGGGGCATCATAGAAGTAGTGAGAACCCCGAGGCCCTATGAGAGAGCATAGGAACACCCACTGGAAACACAAGGCAAAGACCAGAGAGCCAAGGGGGCAAACCCTAGAGTATGAGGAGAGAGCACTCCTAATAGGGGCAAGAGGGAGCGCAAACCAACAAGGCGCGAACCACATAAGACTGCGAAGCAGGCCAGCCTAACGAACGGCGAGGACTACAGATTGGCCCAGAACTGTGCATTACGGAACAGCAGGCGACAACAGAGCCAAGCGAACAGGCAGCGATGGATTAGTGGTAAACTGATGGGACCAAAGAAGAGGAATCCTAATCTGGGAGAGCGAGAACAGGAAAGACGCAACAAGAGGCACATACAAGAAAAGCTCCCCTTGGGCAACCCCACAGAACAGAACGAAGGAGGAATGGTACTCACCAAAGAAGACCTGCTCACAGCGCTGTCTAAATTCAAAGGTGAGTTTACCGAAACCGTCAAGGCAGAGGGGGCGAGCATAAGAGGAACTATCACAAGCCGTCACAAATAATCAGAGACATTGTCTCACTGGGAGAGCGAGTGATGGTAATGGAGGAGCGCTTAACAGAATGGGACAAGGAGGGGACCGAATGGACACTACAAGCAAAGGAAACAGAGGACAAAATAAGGGCACTAGAAGAGAAGTGCAAGGACCTAAAAAATAGGTCGAGAAGGGACAATATTCGGGACAAGAACCTGGGGAAAGGAGCGGAAAGCACAGACTTGGAAGCCTACATACGGGAGATGTTTGAGACTCTTGTAGAAGGAGAAATATCCTGCAGTATGGGGATAGAAATAGCCCACAGAGTGGGCAGCCGGAGGATGGATCCAGGGGCAAGACCTTGAGATATATTAATCAAAATGCACAACTACCGGGACAAAGCGCGATTGATAGGGGCGGCTAGGTCAAAAGGGAAGATATGAGTGAGAGAAGTGCAGTTGTATGAGACCTCTCAGGCCACGCTGGCGATGAGGAGAGCATTCAAACCACTTAGAGGAACTGAACAAAAGGAGGCTGAGATCTCGATGACTCTTCCCGACGCGGATCCAATTCCACATGGGCAATGAGGAAGAGACTGTCGCCCAGGTAGAGGATGGCCTTAAGAGAGATAGGAGGGGACAGCACAGAAAGTCACGGATGAGAAACAATGTCGGAGTCCCGGCCTGGACCACAGGGCTGGAACTCTAAGAAGGGGAGGAAAACCTGAAGGAGAACAACAAAAGACAACCCAACACACGTGTAAAAGGATTTAAGGACTAGTAAACAGCCTGATGTGCAGTAAGACATTGAGGGGAAAGGCGGTCAGTGGGGGGAGCAATGCCGCACATGGGACACCAAGAGGGGACCATACCAAGAACCTGGATGCGGATCCAGTGACATTTGTGAAAGGGGAATCTATAACCAATCTGGGGGGCGGCAAGGACCATAGGAGAGATGGCTCAATTACACGGAAGAAACATACGGTACCAGAGTAAGGAGGGGGAAATTCAACCAAGGCAGCATGTATAAACTGAAATCTTGGCATGTGAGGGGACTGAACGGCCCAAACAAGAGGGTGGCAGTTCTGAGAGAAATAGATAAGGAGGGGGCTGAAATAGTTTGCTTGCAGGAGAATGATTTATTGAAGGGGGAGAGGGGCGCCTACTACGGAGTAGGACCTACCCACTGCAATACCACACCACACCACAGCAAAGGCCAAACTTGGAGGGGGCGGAGGAGGGGGGCAATTCTAGTCCACAAAAGAATACGAATCGAAGGAGCTAAGGTTAAGCGGGACGCGGAAGGGAGATATGTGATGGTAAAATGGAGATTGAAGGGCCAGACATACACATGGGTGTCAGTTTACACCCCCAACCAGCGACAAGAGAGATTTCTGGGAGGCTTCCTGGAAGAGCTGTGCAACTTCGGGGAAGGAGAGATGATTATAGCTGGTGACTTCCACTTAGCAGCAGATCCTAGCTTGGATAGGTCTGGGGGCCGAGTGGGCACGCAACAGGGACAATTTCCAGGCAGCTAGTGGACAGTTTCCAAGAGGAGGGAATATGATGTATGGAGGGCACACCACCCCCAAGGAAAGGGCTACTCCTACTACTCCCATGTTCATAAGACCTACTCAAGTATAGATTATGTAATGGCAACACAAGGAATAGTCCAATCAACCAGAAGAATACAAATGGGAATTATGACAAGATCGAACACGCTCCAGTCACATTAGAATGGGAGGGAGGAAATATGCGAAGAGAGACAGGGGGTTGGAGACTATAGAACAAGTTACTTCTTACCTGGTAACGTTCTTTCGATGGGATGTTCCTCCGACGCATTCCTTATCTATGATAATTGTATCTCCAGCTTGCTGGCCTCGGAAAACTTTTTTTTCCAGTAGAGGGCGCTGCACGTCGACATCCGTCGAGTAGGTGTTCGACAGCCACCGTATCGACGCTGACGTCATCATGTCCATAAATAGCCACGCGCAGCGTCCGTTGCTCAGTTCCGTTTTGTAGAGTAAGATGGTCTTTGCTTGAATTGGTCATTACCCTTGAAGGAGCGTAAGCTGCAACCACAAGGGAAATGTTACTGCGGGGATGGATGGGAGGGGCGATAAGGAATACGTCGGAGGAACATCCCATCGAAAGAACGTTACCAGGTAAGAAGTAACTTGTTCTTCGAAGGGATTGTGTCCTCCGACGTATTCCTTATCTATGATAGACTCCCATAGCAGTGGTATGTGATTGGAGGTGGGAGTAAGAGATGCCATGTTACCATTTAATAATGGACATAGTGTAACACAGCTTTGCCAAATCTAGTCTCTTGACTAGAGGAGGAATCCAGGCTATAAAATTTGGTAGAGATATGTGCGGATGACCATGTGGCAGCCGCACATATGTCTCTAATTGGTACCCCTCTTTGGAGAACTGAAGAGGCTGCGATACCCCTGGTCGAATGAGCCCTTAGATTTTGAGGGGGCTCTTTCCCTGCCAATTTATAACATTCCAGAATGGCCAAAATATTCCATCTGGAAATGGTTTGTTTCGTTATTGTTAATCCCAACTTTTGTCCTGCGTAACCTACGAAGAGTTGGTCTGCTTGCCTAATCTTAGCAAGTCTGCTGATATAAAAACTCAAGGCTCGCTTAGGGTCCAGCCTGTGTAGTCTCTCTTCCTCTTTCCCCGGATGGGGAGGAGGATAGAATGAAGGTAAAGTAATCTTCAAAGAAACTACCTTTGGGAGGAAGTTAGGCTTCACCTGTAGAACAACTTTGTCCTTATGAAAAATTGTATGAGGAGGTTTACAAGATAGGGCTTGTAACTCGCTAACCCTTCTAGCAGATGTTAATGCTATTAATAAGACAGTTTTGAGGGTGAGAAACTTCAATGAACAAGAGTGGAGTGGTTCAAATGGAGCACCCTTTAGGAAGTTTAGAACTACATTTTTTTTTTTAACTTTAGTTTTTATTTGCATTTTGATATAACAGACAACAAAAAGAACTGATCACCCACCTCTTCCCCCCCTCCCTTTGTAACCCCAGCCCGAACCCCTCCCACCCCCCTTCCCGTGTCCATTCCAGTGACTTCTTCATGGGAGACTCCCTGCGTTGGCTCCGTCTCCTGAGCCTCGAAGGCGATGCGATTCGTGACCGTGTTGTCAGCTGACTTATTGCCGCCGTTCCCCAGGTCGTGGGGACCCAGCTCATGGTGTCCTGTCTTACGGGGCTAAACCCGTTCCCTTATGGATGGGCACCTTACCTTAAGTTCAATAAACGTCCCATCCCCAGGATTGCTGCACCCCGTACCAGTCTGTGAGGAATGAGCTAGTGTCATTGTTCACCATGGCAGTTAGTTTGTCCATCAGAAACATGTTTTTTTACTTTTTTCAGCCAGTCTTCCTTGGGTGGGGCTTCCGGACTCTTCCATTTCTGGGCCAGGGCAACTCTGCCCGCTCTCAGCATGGTCTCCCACATCCTTGGATATCGGTGAAGCTCTGTTTCCTCCGGGGGGAGGCCCAGCAGCATCGTTAAGGGATCTAGCGGCAAGCGGTCCTCTGTTACTTCCGCTATCCAGTCTCTCACCGACTCCCAGCATGTCTGTACTTTCGGGCAGAACCACCACATGTGGCCTCTAGATCCCAACTGCCCACAACCTCTCGGGCACCTTGGTGACACCCCTGAGAACATTTTAGACAGTTTTACAGGGTCTTTGTGCCACCCCTGTAGTATCTTAAAGTTATGCTCCACGTCTGAGGTGAAAAGGTTCCCGTGAAATGCTATCTTGAATATTTTGGCCCAGGCGTCCTCTGAGATTTCCTCGCCTGCCAGGTCGTTCCAGAACGAGCGGAAGCTCCTTCTTCCTTGTAAGTTGTAGGTATTTAATATTTTATACATACTAGACACCGCCCCCTTCCTGGAAGTCGCTGAGTCAAGGAGCTTCTCAAAGGGAGTCAACTGCCTCCTCAGGTTTGGGCCCCATGATTGGTCGCAGAGGATGCCCTTCAGGCGGAGGTATTCTAAGATGGAAAGTGATCTTTGTGCGAGAGCATCTTTCAGGTTAGAACTAAATTTAAGTCCCAAAAGGGAACTTGGAATGGCCTTGGGGGATAAACATTAGTTAATCCTTTCAGGTATTGTATTACTAATGGAATTTTGAAATATGATGGCTCCTCTGCAGTGCGCTTGAAGATTGACAGCGCTGCGAGATAGCCCTTAATAGTGCCAACTTGAAGGCCTGACATTGCTAAGTAAAGTAAAAAGGATAACACCGCAGATGTACCACATGAAAAGGGTTCGATATTCTTTTCTCTGCACCAGCTGTAAAATGTATTCCAACGGCAGTGGTATAGAGTCTTAGTTGCTGGCCTTCTGGCCGAAAGCAACACCTCCATGACGTCATCTGGAAGGTCCCAATCCTTGTACCTCAACCTTTCAGAAACCAAGCGTGAAGGTTGAGTGTCTTGATGGCTGGATGGAGAACCTGACCTCCCTTCTGCGAGAGAAGATCTTCTCTGTGTGGAAGACGAATTGGAGGGCAGATGGACATGTCCAGAAGGTCCGGGTACCACGTTCTCCTGGCCCAATCCGGGGCAATTAGGATCATGGTCTTCCGAAACCTTCTCAACCTCCTGATCATTTGAGGAATGACAGGGACCGGAGGAAACGCGTACAGAAGTGGGAACTCCCAGTCCACTGCGAACGCGTCTCCTAGAGCTCCTCTTGGGGGAAATTCCCTTGAGCAAAACCGGTCGCACTTCCTGTTGATACTGGTGGCGAACAGATCCACTTGAGGGGTTCCCCAAAGGGCGAAGATCTCTTGAAGGACTTCCTGAGCTATCTCCCACTCGTGGGAGACTGTTCTGCCTGCTCAGAGCATCCGCTGTCAAGTTCTTCTCTCCGGCTAAGTGAATTGCCGATAGAGAGATTCCTTCCTGAATTGCCCAAAACCAGAGCTGCATCGCCTCTCTGCACAGTGGTAGTGATCCTACGCCTCCTCTTTTGAGGTAGTGCATGGCCACCGTATTGTCCGTCATTATCAGGACATTTCTCCCCCGTACAGACGGCAGAAAAGCCTCCAGTGCCAGTCTGATGGCTCTCAGCTCTAACAGGTTGATATGTAGTCTGGACTCCGATGGAGACCAACGACGGCTGATGGTCAAGTCGTTGGCATGGGCTCCCCACCCATGAGGCATCCGTGACTACAGGCCCACCACTGAAGGTCTCGAGCCACTCTGACCGGGATCTGAAGGAGATCTGTCATTCTTCCTGAGAACTGTGACCACTGAGTTCTTAGTGCCCACTGAAGAGATCTCATCCTCTGGCGAGCCTCTGGCACAAGGAATATGCAGGATGCCATGAGGCCTAGCAACCTCAAAAAGTCGTAGGCTGGGAGACGTTGGGCATTTTGAAATCTGGTGACCATCTGCAGAATATCTTGAGCCGTCACCTCTGGTAGCGAGGCTTTTCCCAGGGAAGCGTCCAGAACGGCTCCAATGAACTGGAGTCTCTGTGATGGTATAATCTGTGACTTCTTTAAATTGAGGGAGAAGCCCAGCTTGTGAAGGAAGTGGCAGACATAATCTAGTTGGATCTGAACTTGTTCCGAAGATACCGCTCTGATCAACCAGTGGTCCAGGGAGGGGTAGACGTGAATCCCTTCCCTCAGACTTGCAGCCACAACCGACATTAGCTTGGTAAAGACCCTCGGGCGGAGGTCAGCCCAAATGGCAGAACTCAAATAGATAATGAGAGTTGCCAATTGCGAACCTCAGGTATTTCCTGTGCTTGAGATGAATTGGCACATGGAAATAAGCATCCTGAAGGTCCAGAGATACCAGCCAGTCCTGAAGCTGGAGGGCCTGAAGGATCTGAGAAAGAGTTACCATCTTCAACTTGTCCTTCCTGAGGAACTTGCTCAATTCTCGTAAGTCCAAGATGGGTCTCAGTCCTCCGTCCTTTTTCGGTACCATGAAGTAGGGGGGAGTACCAATCCTTGTTCCTTTCTGCTACAGGTACCGGTTCTATGGCACCTTTCTCTAGCAGGTCTAGAATGTCCTGCAGGAGGAGCGGATCTGGAAACTTCAAAGAGTTGTTCCCCGGTGGATGGCTCTGAGGGGTGCATAGGAAAGGCAGGCAGTAACCTTGGGCCACTGTCTCCAGAGCCCAAGCATCTGACTTAATAGCCTGCCATTCCGTCAGATTGTGAGTTAACCTGCCCCCTACAGGTGTTTTGTGAGGGGAGACCTCAGAGCGGTTTGGGAGCGGCTGATGCAGATGCCGAAGGTAAAGCGGCTCCTGCTGCGGCTTTCTTTCCTCTACCCCGTCCACCACGGGTAAATTTTCCTTGGCCTCTTTGAGCTGGCCGTCCTCTGCCTCTTCCGTATGTGGAATAATAGCGAAAAGACCTTCCTCTCCAAGAGGATCCTGGGGGGCGAAAAGTAGTCTGACGGATTGCAGCTCCTAATGATTTTGCTGCTGCTTTGGATGTTTGCAGTTTTTCCAGACTGTCATCTGCCTTTTTACTGAAAAGGGAAGAGCCGTCAAAGGGCATGTTCAAAAGTCTGGCCTGTACGTCTGAAGCAAAGCCAGACTTTCGTAATCACGCATGCCTGCGAATTGTGGTAATTGCCGCCATGGCCGTGCTGATACTGTCAGCAGAATCAATGCCAGTTTGAAGGGACTCGCACATTGCATCTTTACCATCTTTGATATTTAAAAATGCGTACCTTTCTTCTCCTTCCTGGAGGCAGTCAGCCGCTGATGAAGCACACTCCCAAAGAGTGTGGCTGAACCTAGCGAGCGTACAAGTAGCATTAATAGATTTCAATGCCATGCTACAAGCAGAAAAGACTTTCTTAGCCATCGCATCATATTTTTTATCATCCCTGTCCTGTGGAGCAGTGGGCTATGCAGATGTACTGCCTGATGAAGTTGCTGCTTGGACCACCAGACTCTCTGGAGTAGGGTGCTTCGATAGGTATTCAGGGTCAGCAGCAGATACCTATATTTTGTTGACAACTTCTTATTAACTGCAGGGACAACTTCAGGAGTTTCCCAGTTAGTTAAAATCTTTCTTTGTAAAGCAGAAAGAAAGGGAACCACAGGATCCTCCTGTGGACCTTTATCCAGAATATCTGTGAGGTCATCCTGTTGAAAAACAGGTGAAGGCGCAGACCAACCCATGAACTGCATAATTCTTGACATTAGGGTTCTATAAGGGGTTTCAGCATGTTCCCCTGGGTCTGGTTTGACAAATTCCACTTCTGGGGAAGTGTCTAGGCCACTTGCTTCCTGTAATACATCCTGAAGGTCTTTCAACCTTCTTTCCTCAGAGGCAAAAGTCTCTGGTTCAGGTGATGTGGTCCTCTGCAGCCCAAAAGGCCTTTCTTGATCAGAATCTTCCCTTTCTTCATAAATTGAAGTTAAGGGGGGATGCTCTGGCCTGTGAAATGGTATAAAACCCATCTCTAAAGCAGAGGGAGACATCATCAGTGGCCTTGAAAAGGTCGATGTCGTCGACGCCGATGTAAAAATCCTCGAAGGCGCCGACAAAGGCATCGAGAAAACTGGAAGAGGCCTCGAAGAACTCGAGAGGATCGGAATCCTGCTCGAGGATGTCGACGACGTTCATGACGTCATGTCGAAGGCTCTCGGTGTAATCGTTGTCTGTGGAGTAGCCGTGGTTTTTTCTTTTATCGGCGTCGATGTCGGCGTCGACTCGATCGACGGATGCGTCGAAGAACCCTTCGATAACGGCCTCGATGGCGTCGAAGATACTTTGTTTCCCGATGGCCCGTGGCGCTTTCGGGTGGACTCTTTCGCCGGGTGCTTCGACTCGCGGCGTTTAGATTTTTTGGGATTTTCACCCGGGGTATCACCCTCAGCTGTCTTCGAGGGGGTCGAGGGCGCTTTCTCGAAGACGCTTAGCATCTTTTTTCTGAATTCCTTCCACTCAGCCTGGAGAACTGTGTTTTGTGGGGAAAGGTACTTTTTCAGGGGAATTCAAAGAAGACGATGAAAGGGATCTTCTACGTCTCATTTTCGAGTGTCTAGATGTCGACAAGTGGTGGGAGCCACTTCGAGACCTAGAACGAGAGTGTTTGACGGTGAGGAGACGAATGTCTCGACTCTACCTTGGAAACTGTCGAGGAAGTTTTAACTGACCTACCTCTCTCGAGCTTCCCTTTACGCTCCTTCAAGGCTTTTGCCGTCATGGACAAGCATTCCTCACACTCCGAACACTGGTGCTCGACTCCCAGACACCACAAACAGATCCTGTGAGGATCCGTCAACGACATTTTCTTCCCACAGTCTCGACATTTTTTGAAGCCGGACCGAGGAGTCGTCGGGTCGGAGGAGGAAGCCATCGAGTACGAGTCGGTATTCTCGAGGAATAATGAAGTATATTTCGACTGAAGAACTGAGCAACGATATTCCGAGGCACACGAAGCGCGGAAAAACAGAACTGAGCAACGGACGCTGGCCGTGGCTATTTATGGACATGATGACGTCGGCGTCGATACGGTGGCTGTCGAAGAACACCTACTCGACGGACGTCGACATGCAGAGCCCTCTACTGGGAAAAAAAGTTTTCAGAGGCCAGCAAGCTGGAGATACAATTATCATAGATAAGGAATACGTCGGAGGACACAATCCCTTCGAAGGAATACTTACTTTGAGATTGCGAAGTGAGGCAACAGACCAAAAATGAGATCAGTCTATTCGCGGAAGGGGGAGGGCAGGAGGGGACCAACATAGGGAAGGGATGGAATATGTTCAAACAGCACATTAAGGGATACTTTATAAAGGCTGCAAAAAGGATGCGGGAGGAGAGGGGCTGAGGCAGGACAACAGAAAAAGGCACAAATAAAGCAGCTAGAAAGCTAGCCCATGCGAAAGGTCAGCTGAGAGAGATGACAACAGGTAGTTGGAAGCACTCTCTTAAGGAGCATGCAGACGTTCTACGAACAGGGTAATGAGGTGGGGATGGCATTGGCGAGACAGATAAGGACTTTCATAGACACGCTGGAGGACAGAGATGGTAGGCAAGTGGGAACAGAGTGAGCTAAAAGGAGAATTGTAAGGGAATTCTATGCTGACCTGTACAGGGAAGACCCAGCAGAAAGGGAGGAGCAAGTGGCATACCTAGCAGGATGGGAAGGACCAAAACTCATTCCTGAGCTAGTTAGAAGAGGTGCAAAGGGCAATATCCCGACTAAGGGCGACCAAAAGCCCAGGGAAAAAGGGACTTCCAGCATCATTCTCCAGAACATTCAAGGACTCACTGTCCAAAACCCTCACAGAATTATTCAACCACTTTAGGGACACAGGGGAAGTAACTAACTCCATGAACATGGCACACATCACTCTCATCCCAAAGGCAGGGTAGAACCCACATTTGTGCTCCTCGTACAGGCCTATAGCCCTCATCAATGTGGATGCCAAGGTATAAACAAGAGTACTAGCGGCAAGGCTTGAGGGGATTCTGCCAGGACTTGTGGGACAGGACCAAACAGGGTTTATACAGGGACGGAACACATTTGGCAATATAAGAAGGGTACTACATGTCGACAGGGCGGGAGGCTCGCCTACATGTTTGATGATGTTGGATGCCGAAAAGGCATTCAACCGAGTTAACTGGGCCTTCATGGACAAATGTCACAGGTGGTGGTGCTGGGACCAAACTCTGTGAGAATGACACAGGCTAACCATCAACAGCCGCAAGCCAAAGTAAAAGTCAACAGAAGGCTGCCGAATCAATTTTCAATAAGGAGGGGGGCAAAACAGGGGTGAAATGGGCAGGGGCACAACACAAAATAGGACAATTTGCAGACAATGTAATCCTGATGATCACCGAGCCGGGAAGATTGCTACCAGCAATAATGGGAGAGAGAAAAATATACTCAGCAGTGTCAGGCTTTAAAGTCAACCTTGGGAAGTCTGACATTCTGAACCTATACATAGGGGAGGGGGAAATGAGCCAATTGGAGAGTAGCACCCCTTTTAGGTGGGCATCGGGACCAGTGAAATACCTGGGGGTGAGTCCAACAGCATCCATCAAACAAATAGTGGGCACGAACTTTCAGCCATTTATGAAGCAACTTCAAGCAGACTTCGCAAGATGGAGGGGGTTGTATATATCATGGTTCGGGAGGGTGGCTGCGATCAATATGAATGTATTACCCAGACTACTATAGTTGTTCCAGGCAATTCCCCTAGCAATCCCCGGGAAAGTAATAAAGAACATCCAAGAATGTATAATGGGATTCATCTGGGGATGGAAAAAGCAGAGGATAGGAAAGAAAACACTATTCAGGAATAAGCCTCAGGGGGGAGTGGCATGCTTCAACATAATGAAATATTACCAGGCGGCTCAGCTAAAAGCATTGGCAGAATGGGGAAGGGCGGAGAATCCGAAGCATTGGATAGGCATGGAACAAGCGGTGGCGGGGAGCACTTGTGGAAGGTGACAGATTTAAGGAAGGGAGACAGGCCGATGGGACAAATTGGGAACCCAATCACGAACAACACCTTGAGGGTCTGGGAAAGGTGAATGAGAGGCATTGGGCGGGAACTCCCATAATGATGGTTGGAGCCTTGAGAGAAAGCACAGAATAGGAAAAAACTAATATCATCCACAGAGACCAACAGGGATCTGATCTCAGCAATATATAAAATCTTAATGAGTGGGGAGAAGGATGATGGAAGGGTTCTTAGGGATACATGGGAGAAGATAAACGGGAAGGCACTCAATGCCAAAGACTGGGACAGGGTGTAAGGCAAAATTGTATGCAGTACCCCTTGGGTGCACTACAACAACCCTGACCTCCTGGCAAAAGGAACCTAACCTTTGGTTTAAGTCTGAAATCTAAAAGACTTCCCTGTGCCACTGCACTAACGGTGCTGTGTGACACAATGTAAAAAGATGATGCCTATAATGTTTGTCAGACTACACAACCAAAAGAAACAGAGTTCAAAATCACATTAAAATACATGAGAGAGAGTGGGGAAAAGGGCCTCACTCTCTCCAGGTAAAATATTAAAGTCCTAGAGTCCAGCAAAAGAGCTGGGGGTCTCACAGGTAGACGGGAATTAGCACATTTCTGAGAATTCTCCCTAACACAGAGTGCTAGGGAACTGGTAAACTCCATACTCCTCGGTACAACACTAAGAGTTACAATTCAAGCTCCTACACCACTGGCACTACACCCCGAGGAGGCTCCAAAAATGTTTCCCACAAGATCGGAGGAGAGTGCTGGAGGAGGGCTGGGGGGAAAGGGAACGATGGAACATATATGGTGGGGATGCCAGCAGCTTTAACATTTCTGTCAGGAGGTGAAATCCAAGGTGCAGGAAATAATGGATGTGGATAAGGAGTTTGAGGGGACTGAAATACTCCTAGGCACCATATTGGACAACCAATAAAGGGTAGTAGGGTTTGCCGGAAAATTGGCCAAATTTGATGATGGCTGCCAAAAGATGCATAGCAAAACAGTAGAATCAGAAAGACCCCCAACCCCCGTCCGTCATACAATGGTACTATGCAATATGGGACACGGTGGCTGTGGAGAAAATGACAGCGACAATAAGAGGAACACTAAGAGCATTCAGTAGAGTTTGGTCACAATTCATAAACTATACAATTAGAGACAAGTTGCATCTATACATCCCGAAGAGATTGCAGGTACTGGGTATCCTAGAGGAGGAGGAGGAATGAGCCGAGGAAGGAGCAACAAGACAAAGAGCCACCTGTGAGGACTGGAAGGGGGGTAGGGGAGGATGGGCACGTTTTTGATTACTGTGATTATTGATGTTGAAGTTAGCAGATGTTGATTATAAGGCAGTACATATTGTGATGTTAAAAGGTGATAATTATCTGTGTATGTAAAGCGAGCTGAGAAATAAAGATCTGGTCAAAAATAAAAAGGGGGGGCCCTAGGGCAACCCAGCAACAATAGGCACTTATTGCCAAAAATGTATCAAAGAGGATAACCTTTAAAAGAAACTATGGAGTCTTAAAAATGACACCCATAAAAAGAGTGAACGATTCTGTGAGTGTGGAAAAATGTTCCCACTCACAGAGGCATAAGGAAAAAGAATCCACAAGTAAAAGCAAAACGTTCTGGGGTTGACCCAGGTCAGGAACATGTATCTTTGCTATGAAAATCTTACCCAACAAACCACAACCTACATTTTATGATGAGGTTTCGTTTGCAACCATGAAATATCTGCGCTAGAGCCCTTGAGAAAAAATAAACATGCTTGATGTATTTAGGGATGATGTAAAACCTAGTGTTCCCGCTATGCAAGCAGGATACATTACTCACCAGAAAACGGTTAATACAAAACGACTGCTCTCATACAACCAAGTATGCATCTCATTGGCAGGCAATAGAAAATATAACTACCATTAACATTTTTAAAAGCCTTGAACATGAATGAAAATGAATCACATTGTTAATCTTCATAAATGTTAATTCGTCAATTCTTGTAAAAAACTTTTCTACTTGGAAGATGTTTATCTGTAAATGTATAATAATGTCTGTTTCATTGTTCATACTATTTGAAATTTTATTACATATACATTGAAAAAGTTGGTGTAATTTCAACTATATTCAATAATAAATAAAAAAATAATAACTAACACAAACTTTGCGCAAAATACAAATTTAACATTTGATTGAAACAGAAATTACCTTTAAGTTGTTTCGCATATTTGAGGAGGAACTGGTATGGATGTTCCACTTGCAAATCAAACTTTATTGTCTGCAATAGAATTCTCTCCAGGACCATCACTTCTTCCTGCAGAAGAACAATTCCGAAGTTTGTCAAAAGCACATTTACAATCAGTTTTTACATTTATGAGGTTATGCATGTACTTTTTTAGCTTCTTCCATGAGTTTAAGCAAAACTTTTCAATAACAAGATATTCTACAATTGCCTAAGAGATTGCCCTCTGAAGTTTTTTTGGTTATACACCAAACAAACATGGTCAAAACCATGAGTTTACAATTATAGACAAGGGTGTAGTAAATACCCTCCAGACACAGTAACAACAATGATATCTACGAGCTAATATTTGCAGACATACAACATTAATAATAAACCTAGTAAGTACTAATCGGAGCAGTCCAGGGCAGCGATGAGCTAGAGTGAGCAAACCACCAGTGCAGCAACGAGAAAGGGTGGCTGAGCTATTGAGGGTAAGCAGCTGTTAAGAAAGACCTCTCTTTTGGCAATTTTCCCCTCATATTCTACGGACCCTCAAACTTTTTGCTTAGTTTTTTAACCGAACCGGTCCCAACGTTTTACAGGATTTTTGCTTATTTTGTTATGGCGGAAACTGATCAGTCCTTCAGACCATCAGTACCTGGAAACTATGTTTCTCTTTGGTCTTTTTACCTTTTATGTTACTTTTTGACAGTGCACAACTGTCATGATCTCTGCTTCCAAAAGGTCAGGGTTTTCCCAACTCCCTTGGAAGCAGATCCATAACCCAGGTTCCGAGTGCCAACCAGTCCCAATTGGGACCTTTTGGACCCAGTCCTGGCGCCAGTGGCACCAGGCTCATAAATATGCCCAGTCCCAGCGCTGGAAGCGCCGGGCTCATAATGCTTGGGGGGACTTACCTGCAGCAGACCATGCTGCTTACTTGCCTGCCAGTTGAGCCTCTGATCCTCTTCTGTTTGGAACTACTTTTCCTGTTGGGTGGGGCAGGAGCCACTCCCTAGATTCAGAACACTGGAACTCTTCTGGAAAGCAGGAAATCTTTTCTTACCTAGGCGTGGCTGTGGAAGGAGACACCTAAGCACTACAGGAGGCTATTTAAACCACACCCGATGGATGAATCTTGCTTTGCGTTATTCTGCATCCTCTGCAGCAGAACGCTTATCGTGTCTTCTGCATCTGATCCTGGGCCTAAGGAAAAAGGCTTACCATCCTGAATCCAGTCTTCAGCAACACATAAAGACAAGAAAGAACAGGTTAGCATTACGGTCTTCAGTGACAGCTCTTCACTTACCTGGTCCATCGGCTGTCACCAACGCCTCGCGCTGCATTCCGGCATCTGAAAGACAAAAGCTTACCAACTCTTCGCACGCTCCGGAGGCCTTCGGCGCTGCATCCCGCATCTGAAAGACAAAACAAGGTGCGTTTAAAGACATTGGGGAACTTTAATACTCACGTGCCATTACTCCTTTCCACATCTAACCCAGTGGGTATTCCGGCACCCTGCAGCCGCTCCGAACTTGTACCTGCAAAATAAAAAGACAGTTAGAGCGCATCGTGAAGCAGGCAACAAGCGCTTACTTACGTGCTTCCAGGCGCTTCTATTCATCACACGGGCTCCATCTTCAACTCACTTCAGCCCGTCATCCGCCATCGTCGGAACCCTGCAAAACAAGAAACATCATTACTAAAGACTTTAAAGACATTAGAATTACTCAAAACTTACCGTTCGTGCAGTAAACGACAGACAGCAGTCCTCTGAAGTCAAGAGGCCTGCACCCCTTATCCAGTGAAGAAACTGGTTACAGCACCCTGCCCCGAGGCAGATGGAGAGCACGGCGTTCACTTACCTAAGGTGAGAGCGTTAACCTTTGGGGTTCTACAGGAGAAGAGAAAGGGAAGAAGAGAGAGACATTCAATAACCCAGTTCCTTAATCCCATATTTTCTATCTGCAGACATCTTACCCTTCAAGTCAGACATACAGTGCACAGAGGTCCAGCCCAAAGAGCCAGCCATGTGTTACACATCACCTTTGCAGATACGGTATACGCCCAGTCAAGACCGGCGCCTCTACGGAAATCAGGTGACCGTTACAACAACATCTTACAATGCAGTGTAGTGGGGATACCTTTGCTTCACCCTAGTCTTTTTGATTACTTTGTGCCTAAAGACAATCTGGTTGCAGCAGATTTATTTTAATACAATTTTTGCATTATTTTTAGTGTCGACATTCATGTTTACCACTTCTGGCTACAGTTGTATGCTCATTTGTAGCGCCCTTAAGCCTCTGGGTCAGTGGTGCGCGTTATAAGTTGAAAGTAAGGGAGATCTGGCTAGGGACCTCAAATGGCCATGCCATGAGATCTTTGATTGTTCTATGGCCGTATTGTTTGGCCTTCCTTCATGCCTTCTCAGGTCAGGAAATCATTTATATGGTCAAGCATTCACCGGGAAAAGCTAATGCTTTCGCAGGCTGCTGCATGCCCTTTGTGTGTGGACCTAGGAAGTGGGTGGACTGTCTGGTCCCACTCCACATCTGGGGCGCCTGAAAGTGTAGGCTTGGGGCATGAGTTAAACCCACAGTGGTCCATTATTGGACCACTGCTGGCTGTTTGAATGGTGTAGATCCTTACCCATTGGTGGGCTTGGACTTGCTCCCACAGCCAGTATTTATAAGAAGAGATTCTTGCAGCCATTGCTTTAGATCAGAGTTGGAGCCAAGTGTCACGCGTAGAAGAGCAGCCGAATGAAGATCTGTGGACAACTCCCAAAGAGTCTCTGCATCCCCTTCCTTCGTTTGGCCCAGTGAAACCCTGCTTGACTACCTGATCTGCAAAGGTCCTGAGCTGTGTTTCAGCCATTGGATTGGTGGGAACAACCAGTCAACGCATTCATAAGGATCCAGCCATGGATCTTCACACCAAATCTGTTGGTTGTCTCCATGATCATCAGTCTGGCTTCAGAGCTGCCAGAAGCACGGAAACTGCTCTCCTGAACATCCATGAAGACCTGCTCTCCAACCTCGGTTCCAACACCCCTTGTGTCCTCATCTTACTTGATCTCTCCTCGGCCCTTGACACGGTCAACCATGCCATCCTGCTAAACCGTCTACGTGATAACCTGGGTATCACCAATGTTAGGCAAGATTGTATGCAGTACCCATAGGGTGCACTACAACAACCCTGCCTCTTGGCACCAAGTCTGTACTACAAAGGTTGGTAGTGTGGACGAGTAGCCAGGCTTATCTCAAGAGGGGTCAATGTGAGCTGTAGGGGGAGTTACACAGAGTGACAATTATCCAAGCAAACACTTACACACCGGGTTGGTTGGTAAAACAATTATTAATTTATTTACCAGTCAGTTAATGTAAGCCTTCTTCAGAAGGGAGCACTGTTAAACACCACACATATACTCCAAAATTACACAATCTCTTAGTTCAGAATCAGTAAATACCCATTTGGGATGACAGAGCAGAGGCCTACACCCACAGGTGACTTCAATTGCTAGGATG
This sequence comes from Ambystoma mexicanum, assembly GCF_040938575.1. Taxonomy (NCBI): domain Eukaryota; kingdom Metazoa; phylum Chordata; class Amphibia; order Caudata; family Ambystomatidae; genus Ambystoma; species Ambystoma mexicanum. Next base: position 299,455,270 of record NC_090940.1, on the reverse strand, counting down.
CTGTTGACATTAATGTATTATTGTTGGCATTCAGAATTAGTTAAGAGCAAATCAAAGGAAAAGATTATTAGAGAAAACAAGATACCACAAATATTTCTAAAGCAGGCAAATACTTTCAGATCCCCCAATAAGAGTCATTCAGTTAAAACAGGCTAAGCCAAAGTCAATTGGTAAGAGTCTAGATAGGCTGAAGCACTTTTGAAGATAAGTAGAAAAGTCTTTGCACAATGTTTCAGAAGTCTTTGAAGAAAAAGATGAATCAGTGTAGGGCCACAAGCTGTTAGACTTGTAAGTGGTAGAAGATGCAAGCAACTCGACAGCAAGAGGTAAGTTCTCTTAGACTTTGTACAGTACTTTTAAAGTGAAGAAAAGATGCAGCAGATGACTCCTGTTCCTGTGCAGCTCTGCATGTGTCACTGTTCCTGGGCCTCAGTCGTGGGGACAAGAGGGAGGACGTCAGGGGACTCCTGCACTGCAATGGGACGGTCAAAACTCGCAACCGGCAAACTTCACTTTCAGTGGCTGTTCAGTGTTTCAGCTCCTCGCGTCTAACGCAAAGAGCAACACAGCGGTTCCTGGCTGCCGAGATGGACTTTCCTTGCTTCTGGGGTCCCGCACTCTGTTGAGGGGGCTCAGGCTCGGTCAGTCCTGCTTTTTGGGAGTCCAGAGGATCTTCCTTGAGCTCTTGGTCAACTTAAAAGCAACGCACACAAACTGGTGTTCAACTCTCTGGCTCTATGGTTTCCAGCAGCAACTTTGTGGAAATTCAACCAGCTCTGAGATAGATGTCCAGGTGGCCTACTTTGGAGTTGATTGGTCCACAAACTCAAGGGGAGAAGTCGTCCTTGCAGGGGCTTCTCTGTCGATGCAAACTTGGCGTTTCGGCAATGCAGCAGGGCTTCACCGGGCAAACCAACGTTCCAGGAGTTGCAGCAGGCATCCTCTTCAAGTTCTTCTTCGGTTCCTTCGCCGTCCAAGCCAAAAGACTCGGCTTATATACAGATCTATCCCTTTCATTCCAGCAGGCTGTCACTCACCCAGCAGGGTGGCTGTCCTTGCCGGACAGTCAGCCAGCCAATCATTGCAGAGTGCTTTTGGGTCTCCTAGGAGACTAAGCACAGGGAGTGTCGGCCACCTCCCTCAATTCCTGCCTACCACACACACACCCTGGAGCCAGAGGCGGGCTTCAACTTTGAACCCTGCCAAAGGCAAAACGACAAAGGGACCAAACTTGGTTTGGCGCGCAGAGTAAATCTCAAGAAGGACCTTTCCACAAAGAAATGGCGAAAAAAGATGACCAGGGCCATTTTGCCAAAAATGGCACCTTTGACTGCTTTACTGCAGCTGCGAACGCAGCCCGCAGTAAATGCACACAACGGTAGTAAAAACGAAACCACTGCCACCAGCCATTCAGTGAGGAAAGGGTAACATGAAAAATGTTACATGAGAAGCTAGACAAAGGGGATACCGAGTAACCCCTCCAGCACCCTATTGTAAGATAGTGTGTACTGGGTCAAGAAAGCTACAAATGTAAGTAAAGTAAATTTCACTTTACTGCTCTGGGAAACGGGATTTCATCCCAGAGAAGGTAGCTAAACCATGGGAAATCCAAGAGACTTTGCTGTGTCACTGCACGGAGCTGTGTGACACAATGTAAAAGACGGGCCTATGGAGTTTGTCAGACTCCACAACAAAAAGAAACAGTGTACAAAAATAACATGAAATACATGAGAGAGTGGTAAAAAGGGTCTCACTCTCTCCAGGTAAAGAAATCAAGTCCTGAAAATCCAGCACAGTTGCTGGGGTCTCTAAGGTAGAGGGAATTGGCACATTTCTGAGACTTCTCACTAACAACCCATCAGGCCCTGGCTTGGCGGACCTCTTTCCTCTCTGAGCGACCCTCCCTGGTCCAACTTGGGCCCTTCCTCTCCTCGATCTCTACCTGTGGTGTTCCCCAAGGGTCTAACCTCTCTCCCTGGCTGTTCACCCAATGCCTGGCACTTTTTGGCAACCGCATTGCCGCTCTCTGCCCCAACTTTTAGTGCTATGCGGATGACAACTCATTTTCAGGCTCCGTTCCGCCACTTCTTCTCCTTCTGTCATCTCTGTCTGTCTGTCTGCTATCCAGGCGTGGTGTGCCACCAATGATCTCTGCCTTAATGCCAGTAATACTGAGGTTCTCCTCATCGCCACACCTGCTCCCTCCTTTCCTGTCATTCTCGGGCCGGCCTCTCTTGGCCCTCTTCCTGCTCCCACCTGCAAAAACCTCAGTGTCATCTTGGATTACACACTCTCCTTCTCTCCTCAGATCTCTGACGTCTCTCTAAGAAATCACACTATCAGCTGCACCTCCTCAGAGGTATTCTTCCTTTCCTCTCCTCTCCTTCCCCCAGAAGCTCACTGTCTCCAGAGCTCTGGTTCTCTCTAGGCTGGACTAGTGCAACAGCCTCTTTCTAAATCGTCCTGCTTCTACTCTGCGCCCTCTGCAACTCATCCACAACAGGACTGCAAGACTTGTCCTTGGCCTCAAGCCCACGGATCGTATCTCTCCAGGACTGAAATCTCTGCAATGGCTCACAGTGGAGGTGAGGATTAAGTTCAAAACCCTCTGCATTGTCCACAAGGTCTTATGGGGGCTGGGGCCTCAATACCGTCAACTCCCTCTTCCTAAATATCTTCCTTCTCAAGCTCTTTACTCATGCGCCTCCAGCTCCCTCAGGGTCAGTCGCTTCTCCAAGCAGCGAGTCAGCGGTAGATCTTTCTTCGGCTGGGGCCTCCCTCTGGAACAGCTTCCCTGAAACTTGAGGAGAACCATCTCTGGTTCCGGAAGCACCTCAAAACCTTCCTCTTCGCTTCGGCTTTCTCTCCTCCTCTCCCCTGCTGAACTCATGGCTGAAACTGCACCGGTCACCTGGCTAACCTCTGATCGAGGGCCCAGATCACCTACAGTTGACACCTGCACTACCTCCCTGGCAACCCCCGCACTGGGTTTCTGTATCCCTACAGTCCCCTACCTGCACTTGACACCCGATTTCTGCATTTACCCATGCACTTGCCACCAGCTGGCCGCACCTTTACTAATTGCTTTTATTTATTTATTCTATTTATTTATTTTGATTGTCGATCCCATGTACTGCACTTTTCCCCTTTCCCTGCACTGGCGCAATCTCAAGGTCACCTGGCCTAGTAAGATCGTTGTCTGTCTTCCCTCTGTTCTCCCCCTTGCTCATCATCGGTTCCCATGGTTGTGTCCATACCAGTGTCCGTGTCCAGGTCCGCTGGAGGAGTCGTGCCCCGATGTGGTGGAGGAGGCAGATGCGGAGGCGTCTGAGGACGCTTTCCCTTCTTGCTTGGAGGCCGACCAGGAGCCTGCAGTAGTACAGGTGCGTTGGATAAACCTCTGCAGGATCTCTGCCACCAGGGCATGCAGAGTTGACAGAATGTCCATGAAAATGTCCCTCGGATGTGGATGGAACAAAGGGGCGCTAGGCCCTGCGCCGTCGCCGTGGATGGTATGAACGGATTCCTGGTCATCGTCCGTGGACGAGATGTCCATCGGCTGAGTGCCAATCTTGGAGGGCTTGTTAGGGGCCTCCTAGCACACCCCTTTTTTTCCTCCCTGTGGGCTCTGGACCGGTGGCTTTACCCCACGAGGGGTTCTTGCAGCCTCTGCTGATGCCTCGGCAGCCGTGTTGTGCCTTGGATGCAGGGATACCCTCTGCACTGTAGGAGCCACCCTCGTCGGATCGGCACCTACCACCACCATGGTCGTCACAGCAGATGTTGACGTGCAGATGTTGACGAAGTGGTCGACAAGGACTTTGGCTGAGTCGGCAGAGCTTGCTTGGGCTGCGCAGCCTTCTTCTCATCCTCCGGACTAGGCCTTTCTGACTTCTCCCGTAAATTGGCCAGGGTGGACAACTTCCTCTTTGAGGAGGAGCTCAATGGCAGACTGGCTATGGAGGCGGAAGGCGATCGTGATAGCGGCCTATCCAACCTGTGAACTGCAGCAGCAGTGAACCCGGTGGACTCCGATTTGCCGCTCTTGGCCTCATCTTGGACCCCCACGGATGGGGCAACCTCAAAGGACTTAGAAGACCTGTCTTCAGACCGGACGGTCCTGGGTGAGGCATGCACCTGCTCGGAGTACGGGGCAGAGGCCTGGCTCTAACTGAGCCATGCCGCCAGTCTGCTATGCCCTTCCTTTTTGATCTTCGAGAATCACAGGCCTATCTTGCAACAATCTTCGATGTAGTCCGTGTGCAGACAGTTGTTAGGCAAAGTTTGTATGCAGTACCCTTCGGGACCACTACACACAACTATGACTACAGGTGTAAACAAAATCAACCTTTGGTATAAGTCTGTACTACACAGTTTGTGGTAGCGGAGCTGAGCAGCCAGGCTCATCTCAAGAGGGAATGTGAGCTGTAATGATGTTACACAGAGGTCTACAATCACAGGTGTTCAAATAAACTCTTACACTCAAGGTTTCTTTGTTGAATACTTATTAATTTATTTAACTGTCAGTTATAAACATTAATAAGAAGGAAGCAAGATAATCACACAAATATACTTCAGTACTGTACACTCTAAGTTTCTGAGGCATTCAGAATACTTTGAAGGAGGAGCAAAAAGGCATAGGCTATCAAACATAGAAAGAATACAGTTATTTCTGAGAGAGTGCAGATATTTTGAGTTCACCAGAAAAGTCCATTCAATTCAATAGGCTAGGCCAAAGTCAATGGGCTAAAGTCTTGGATAGGATAAAGCGGTTCTGGTAGGTAAACGGAAAAGTCTCTGCCAAAGTGCTCAGGAAAAGTGCTCAGGAAAAGTTTGTAAAAAGAAGAATCATATGTTGGGTCACAAGCTGATTAGGCCTGTGAGTTGGGAAAGTTTCAAGCACTTTCACTGTGAGAGGTAAGTACTCTCAGTCTGGTTTTACAGCAACTTTACAACTGAAGAAAAAGATGCAGCTGGTGACCCCTGTTCCTGGCAGTTCCTGCAGATCTCGCTGTTCCTGGGCCTCAGTCGTAGGGACAAGAGGGAGGACGTCAGGGGACTCCTGCACTGCACTGCGACTGGTCAAAGAAACTGGCAAAGGCAAATCTTCAATTCAGCACAGCTGAAGCCCGCCAAAGGGAAATGAACAAAGGAACCAAACTATGTTCGACACGCAGAGCAAAACTCTAGAAGGACCTTTCCACAAAGAATTGGCAAAAAAAGAAGACCGGGACCCGTTTTTAAAGAGGGGGCTCAGACAACATCTTGAAAAACATGGCTCGGCGATTTAACGCTACCAGTGTTTGCGGTCGGGAAAAATCATGGTAGTTTGTTGTAAAACCACTACCACAAGCCATTCTGATAGGAAAGGGTAGCATTTGACTACTACATGAGTATCTAGACACAGGGGATACATCCCCGCAGCACTCTATTGTAAAATAGGGTGTGCTGGGTATAGGAAACAGTAGTTTATCCCACAGAAGGTATTTAAACCTTAGGAAAGCCTGTAAAGGTTTCCCTGTGCTACTGCACTCAGGGTGCTGTGCGACACAAATGAAAAGATGATGCCTATGGAGTTGGTTAGACTGCATAATTCAAAAAGAAACACACAGAAAACACATTGAATTGAAAAGTTCAAAGTCCCAAAGTTTAGCAAAAGAGCTGGAGGGCTCTAAGGTGGGAAGAATTGGCACATTTTGAGAATTCTCCCTAACAGTAAAGACACTGTAGATGTTTGTCTTCCACAAAGACGTTCCGTAGCCCACATTTGGTGCAGGGTCTGAAGAGGGTCCTTCCCTCCTTCCCATCAGTCATGGTCAGAGGATGCGAAGTAGGCCCAAGATGGAAACTTCAACGAATCTTTGCACTTGAGAGGTGCAAAACTTCCCCAACGAACGGATCGCTGTTGCCAGTCGATGAGGAAAAGAGCACCCGGGCTCTTGGAAACAGAAATCTAACTTTTCCGTGACCATATCTGGAAAAAAAAGTACTAAATAGCTCAGAGAGCAACTCCAGGACTCCCAACACTGAAGCGTGCGGTACAAATCTGAAGATGGTAGCCAGAGGCGGGGCTTAGGGAGACTACTGTCATTTGATGGGGCAGTATGACCTAGGGGCCAGTGACTGCTTTAGAGGAGAAGTACAGTTTTAAAGTGAAACCTTTTTTTTCTTTTACCAAGGATTCCCAGCCTGCCGACAGGGAATATTCATGAGCATGTGAATCCATGCCAGGCCCCATACTGGAGAAGTAGGATTTTTTGAGTTAAATGAAAATCAGACAATTTAGGTTTAACCTTAAGGGTTCTATCCGTAAAGAAAATTGTATAATGAGGCTTGCAAGACAAGGCTTGAAGTTCACTCACCCTACAGGCTGATGTAAGAGCAACCAAAAGGATGGTCTTCAGTGTTAGCAATCTTAGAGGGCAGGAATGAATAGGCTCGAAAGGCGCACACATGAGAAATTTCAAAATTAAGTTGAGATCCCAAACCGGTACTTGAAATGGGATCGGAGGGAATACATTTGTCAATCCCTTCAGAAACTATCACTAGTGGTATTTTGAAGAAAGATACTTCTTCAGGGTAGAGCTAGAAAATAGAAAGCGTTGCTAGATCCCCTTTTCAATGAGTCTTTTACTGGACTTGTCCGCAGCTTTTGACCTGGTGGATCATGCAGTTTTATGTAACCACCTTAAGCTCGCGGCCAACTTCACAGGGGAGGCCGTAGCCTGGGTCCATCTTTCCTTGCGAACCGGACCATGAGAGTCTTCTCTACATCCTCATGTGCTGACCCTATCCAAATAACATGTGGAGTCCCACAGGATTCCTGTGTCTCACCCACTATGTATAATATTTTCACCAAGCCACTGTTTGACAAGTTGGACAGACTGGGTGTCACTACACAAATTATGCAGTTGACAGCCAGATCCTAATAACCCTTTCGGGCAACTACGACGCAGACCTGGCCTTGGTGAATAAGATATACATCCTCATTCAGGCATGGATGGCCACACATGGCCTCTGCCTGAATCACAAAACCGAAATCTTACTCCTCGGCTCAGACCACAACCTAAAAAAACTTACACCGGATTATGCATCATTTAATATTGGACAGCAATATTATTAAGGTCATGCCTGAGGTCAAAATGTTAGGTTTTTACCTTGACTCTGCCCTCACCCTCAAAAGGCAAGTGAATTCCCTCACATCCACCACAACCTATACCTGCAAACTTATCCTATCAGCAAGACCATTCCTGTCCAACACCAGCTGCCTCACCATGGCCAATGCCCTTATGTCCAGACTTGACTACTGCAACGCCCTTTACTCAGGAGCTAACAAGTCAGTCACAGACAAACTTCAGAGACTACAAAATAATGCACTAAGAGCTGCACTGAATATCCCACGCAGTGAGCACATCTCTAAACAGCGGGCTGAGACCCACTGGCTAAAAATGAAGGACAGAATCTTCCTCAAAACTATCTTTCTTACAGCCAAATGCTTAAATAACCTAGCACCCTCATACCTAATTGAAAAAATTAACAGAAGACCCACACTCCGACCACAAGAACTTCTAACACTTTCTTACTTGAAACACCTAGGTTCAAACTAACCTCAGCTGGAGTATCTAGCTTTCCAGTCAAAGCGGCTCAATTATGGAATACTCTCGCAACTGACATTAGACGCCCATCACACTACACCAGATTTAGAAGTAATGCATTCAACTGGCTACATATGAACAATCTGTAAATTCCGCTTCTGACTGTTCAGACCATGTATGTATCTAACTCTCCCTTTACTGTCTCCTAGGTATCTGTTTTGTTCTGTACCGCTTCTTACTGTGTAATCTTACCTATGCATGTATTAGCCTGTGTCAGGCTTGTAACTAAGCTTTGAATCTTCTTGAACTGCTGCGCCCGACTGCCCAAGGGCTTGGTGCGCATTATCAAATAAAGAAACAAACAAATCTGGAGCCCCAGATTAGCCAGGTGGAACACGAAAGATACAACAATTGGTGTGCTGCATGTAAAAGGGTTTAAATTCTTAACCCTGCGCCAGCTGCAGTACCTGATCCAACGGCAGCAGTGTAAGGATTTCGTTGCAGGCCTTCTGGCTGAAACCAAAATCTCCATTACGTTGTCGGGAGGTCCCAATACTTATATCGCAACCTCTCAGAAATCATGCGTGAAAGTTGTGTTTTTACCTCTGGATGGAGAACCAGACCCTCCTCTCACGAGAGAAGGTCCTCTCTTTGTGGAAGACTTATTGCAGAAAGTCTGTGTACCACATCCTCCTTGCCCAATCCGTAGCAATTAGGATAATGAATTTCCTGAACTTTCTCAACCTCCTGATCACTAGAGGAATAGCAGGGACTGGAGGAAACTCTTATAGAAGTGGAAACTCCCAATTCACCACGAGCGCGTCTCCTAGAGCTGGTCTTGGGGGAATTTCCCTGGAGCAGTACAGCTCACACTTCCGGTTGACACCAGTCTCAAACAGATCCACTTGAGGGGTTCACCAGAGGGTGAATATCTCCTGAAGGACTTTGAGCTACTTCCCACTCATGGGAAACTGTGCTCTGCCTTCTCAAAGAATCCGCCGCCATGTTCTCCTCTCCGGCTAGGTAAACTGCCAATAGGGAGATTCATTCTTGAATTGCACAGAACCAGAGTTACATTGCCTCTCTGCACGGTGGTAGTGACCCTACACCAGCTCTCGTGTTGAGGAAGTACATGACCACTGAGTTGCCTGTCATTATCAGGGCATTCTTTCCCTGTACAGAGGGAAGAAAGACTTCAGTGCTAGTCTGATTGACCTCAGCTCCAAAAGGTTGATGCGTAGTTTGGAATCCGATGGAGAACAACGACCGCCGATTGTCAGATCATTGGCATATGCTCTCCCACCCCCAGTGAGTGAGGCATCCGTAATGGTTTGGTGGTGTTTGATCGTCTGACAATTGATAGCGGAAAACAGACCTAAAAAAGAACTGCCCGTATACGATCAATTGTCAGAGGATCAAAGCACAAACCAAATGTGCGCACACCAACCCACCCCCTCCCACCCACTTACTTACCTGTTACCAGGCCGCCTGGTCCCCTTCACAACCTGCAGCGTCAGATCCGTCCCTCTAACGCGCGTCGGATCCGACGCTGCAGGGTCCATTTTTCTTTTTTTTCCGGCCCCCCACCTCCCATGTTGAAGCAGGGGACACCCCTGCAACTCCCCAAGGCTAATACATACTGATCGTAGCGAGCAGGGGACACACACGCAATACCCGCTTCACATGTTCGGTATGTATTAGCCGAATTGTTAGTTTTAAAAATCGGTCGAATGGTAAAGGCCAAATTCGGTCAAATGCAAATACCGTCCGTAACTACTGTCATCTCCGGCCATGGATGCCAAAAGGGTTCTCCCTTCAGAATGTTTTCCTGGCATGCCCACCCCAGAAGATCCTTTGCGACTCGGCACCTGAAGAAAGTCTGAAACGCTTCTGAGAATAGGCACCATTGAGTCCTGAGAACCCATTGGAGAGCTCATTCTCAGGGGAGCATCTGGCACCAGGAAATGCAGGATGGCATGAGGCTGAGCAGCCTCAAAAACAAAAAAAGAGGCCGGAAAACGCTGGGCACTTTGGAATTTGGAGACCACCTGCAGAATGTCCTGAGCCCTCACCTCGGGTGGCAAGGCTTTTCCCTGGGATGACGATAGGTTATTTATAACACGCTTAATACCCAGAGTTTCCAAGCGCGGACCCGGGGATCAGACCACATTGCTCTGTGTCATCTTGCTTCAAAGGCAAACACGTTGCCCCGGAGCAATCCTCCCAAGACATCCAGGACTGCCCAGATGAATTGGAGCTTTTGAGATGGTATCATGTGAGACCGCTTGTAATTGAGGGAGAAGCCGAGTCTGTGGAGATAGTGGCAGGTTACGATGAGCTGTTCCAGAAGCTGTTCGGGATAACTGGCCTTGCTTAGGCAATTGTCCTGGTAGGGTAGATGTGACCCACCCCCGCCCCCCTCTCTGTAGACTCGCTGCCACCAGCGTCAACAACTTGGTGAAAACCCTCAGGGCATAGGTCAGACAAATGGCAGAACTCGAAACTCATAATGAGAATAGCCAAAGGCGAACATCAGGTACCTTCTGTGCTTGTGATGAATTGGTACATGAAAGTAAGCATCCTGAAGATACAATGATATCATGGAGGTCCTGAAGGCTTTGAGAAAGGGTAACCATCTTGAACTTGTCCTTCCTGAGGAACTTGTTCAAGTCTCTTAATTCTAAAATGGGTCTCAATCCCCCATTCTTCTTGGGGATTAGAAAGTAAGGGGAGTACAAACCCTTGTTCTTCTCCGCTGCAGGTACTGGCTCTATAGCACCTTTCTCCAGCAGGGACATCATTTCCTGCACAAGGAGCAGATCTGGAAATTTGAAAGAGTTGCTCCCTGGTGGATGATCCTGAGGCCTTTTTAGAAGGGGGATGGTGTTAGGCAGAGTTTGTATGCAGTACCCTCTGGGAACACTACACACAACTATGACTACAGGTGTAAGCAAACCAACCTTTGGTAGAAGTCTGTACTACACAGTTTTGGTTTCGTTTTGAGCAGTCAGGCTTATCTCAAGAGGGGAATGTGAGCAGTAATGATGCTACAGAGGTTTACAATCACAGATGTTCAAATAAACTCTTATATGTAAGGTTTCTTGGATAAATACTTATTTATACGTTAGTTATAAAAAATTCATTAGAAGGAGGCAATCATATAATAAAAACACACAAATATACTTCAATACTTTTCAAGAGGAGTAAAAGGCAAAGGTTATCAGAACATAAAAGACTTCAATTATTCTTAGACAGTGCAAATACTTTGAGTTCACCAGAAGAGTCAATTCATTTCAATAGGCTAGGCCAAAGTGAATGGGCTAAAGTGTTGGATAGGTTAAAGCGGTTCTGGTTATTAAACGGAAAAGTCTCTGCACAAGTTCTTGGGAGTAGTTTGTAAAAAGAAGAATCATATGTTGCGTCACAAGCTGATTAGGCCTGCAAGTTGCAAAAGTTTCAAGCACTTTCGCTTTGAGAGGTAAGTTCTTTCAGTCTTGTTTTACAGTACTTTACAATGAAGAAAAAGATGCAGCTGATGACTTCTGTTCCTGGCAGTTCCTGCCGATCTCGCTACTCCTGGACCTCAGTCGTGGGGACAAGAGGGAGGACGTCGGGGGACTCCTGCACTGGGACGGTCAAAAGCTTGCAACTGGCAAACTTCAATTTCAGTGGCTGTTTTGAGTTTTAGCTACCGCACTGGTAACAACGCTAGTCGTGTCTGTCGAGGTGGACTGTCCTTGCTTCTGAGGTCCCAAACTCAGCTGAGGGGAGGTCAGGCTCGGTCGGTCCGACGTCGGTGGAGTCCGGAGGATCTTCCAAGCGCTTTCGGCCAGCTTACATGTAACACACACAATCTGGTGTCCCTCTCCCTGGCTCTACAGTTTCCTGCAGCACTCGGAGGAAATGCAACCAGCTCCGAGATGGGTGACCAGGTGGCTTACTTGGGAGTTGATTGGTCCTACCAACTCAAAGGGAGAAGTGGTCCTTTGCAGGGCTTCTCTGTCAATGCGAACTTGACAATTTGGATCTGCAGCAGGGCTTCACTGGGCAAACCAACGGTCCAGGAGTTGCAGCAGGCGTCTTCAAGCTCTTCTTCGGTTCCTTCCTCCAGTGGTCGATTCTGCCTTCCAAGCCAAGAGACTCGCCCTTTATTCAGTTCTTTCCCATTCATTCCAGCCTAGCTGCCCCTCACCCAGCAGGGTGGCTGTCCTTGCCGGCCAGTCAGCCAGCCAATCATAACAGAGTGCATTTGGGTCTCCTAGGAGACTAAGCACAGGGGGTTTCGGGCACCTCCCACACTTCCTGCCTACCCCAGACACTCTGGAGCCAGAGTCGGATTCCACTCCTGAAGCCCGCCAAAGGCAAATGAACAAAGAGACAAAGCCTGGTTTGGCGCGTAGAGAAAAACTCTAGAAGGACCTTTCCACAAAGACATGGCGAAAAAAGAAGACCGGGAACCATTTTAGCAACAATGGCTGGGCACGGTTGTGCTGGGTCTAGAAATGGACAGGACTATGTGAAGTCAATTTCACTCCACTGTTCTGGGAAACAGTTTATCCCAGATAAGGTAGTTAAACCTTGGGAAAGCCTGAAAGGCTTCCCTGTGTCACTGCAATGAGGGTGCTGTGTGACACAGATGAAAAAGATGATGCCTATGGAGTTGGTTAGATTCCATAACCAAAGGAAACACAAAAGGTAAAACACATCAAATACACACGAGAGTGGGAAAAAGGGTCACACTCTCTCCAGGTAAAAAAATCAAGTCCTCAAAATCCAGCAAAGTTGCTGGGCGGTCTCTCTGAGGTAGAGCACATGTTTGAGAATTCTACCTAACAGAAGGCAGTAACCCTGGCTGCTGTTTCCAATGCCCATGCATCTGATGCAATACTCTGCCATTCTTGCAGATGCTGTGAGAGTCTGCCTCGCACTGGGGTTTTGTGGACTAAGGCCTCAGAGGTTTTGAGGCCGCTGATACAGCTGCCGAGGGTAAAGCAGACAGTGCTTGGGCTATCTCAGCACCTCTTCCCCGCCGACCACAGGTGACTCTTCTCCGACCTCTCTGATTCGGCAGTCCACTCCCTCTTCCAAGTGAGGAGCAATAGCGAAAGGTCCTGCCCCTCCAAGCTGTTCCATTGGGGTGAGTTTGTGACCGTCTGATTGCAGCTTCTCCAGGCTCTTGTCAGATTTTCTGCCAAATAAATGTGTGCCGTCCAAAAGCAGGTTAAGAAGTCTAGATTGCACATACATCCATCTGAAGTGCAACCAGACTTTCTTAACCAGGCAAATCTGCACATTACAGTGCTCACCGCCATAGCTCTGCAGATACTGTCAGCAGAGTCGAGACCAGTCTGAAGGGATTTGCACATTGTGCCCTTCCCATCCTTAACAATATTTAGGAATCTGTCTCTTTCTTCCCCTTCGGGGATATGTTCAGCCGCCATCGATAAAAACATTCCCATTGGGTAAATGTGAATTTAGCCAGTGCACACGTGATATTTGCCGACTTAACGGCCATACTTCCCGCAGAGATTAACCCCTTTAGTGCCAAGGATGAGCTGTAAAGAAGTGATCGCTCAAAACAGTAATCCAACCCCCAGGCCTTGTGAGGGGGAGGTCCCCCCTCACTGCCAGGGGGCTGGATTACCTTCAGTTTCACGTCAGCATGCGTAACGTACGCCAAAGTGAAAGTAATTTTCACGGCAGCTGCCATTTCGGGTTGCCGCGGTGAAAATGCAAGGTGAGTTCACCTTTCTCCCCCTCAATCTCTGGCTGTATTTCAAGCCAGAGATCGAGGGAGGCGTTGTTGGAAAGGGGAGATTCTCCCCTTTCCAACGACACCCTTTACGACAGCTTTGCTGGACGCGGATAAGGCGCAGATCGCTTGATCCGCACCCAGCAATGCCACTGGACCACCCGGGATTAGTTTGTGACGTGGGGGGGGGCTGCTTACAGTAAGCAGCCCTCTCCCCACCCTGGCCCACAAAGCATGGGGGCACATATCTGATAAACCCTGGGGGCAGACGGCTGATTATCTGCCCCCAGGGAAGGGGCTAAAATAAAAAACTAAAAAGAAGAAAAAACTATTGGGATGGGGCATGGGGGCGATTTGTTTTTCCCCCCTGAAAGGGTGGTGGCCCTCCCCCTCCCACACCAAGTGGAAAGGGGGGGAACCCCTTGTAGCCCTCCCTGGGGGCAGATTTATGCCCCCAGGCAGGAGTACATGAGGTGGCCCCCCATCCAATTGGGGGGTGGGGCGAGCCACCAGGAATAAGTGTGCAGGCCCCCCCAGAGGATGGGGCCTGCAGGTTAGGGCCTCCCTGGGGGCAGACGGCTGATCATCTGCCCCCAGGGAAGGGGGCAAAATGAAAAAACAAAAAAACAAAACACAAAAGGGAATTTTGAGTTGGGGGGCCACTAGCCACCAGGGATTTATTTAACAGAAAAGATGGGTGGCCCTCTCCCCCTCACCCCAAGGGGAAACAGGGGCACCCCTTGTAGCCCTCCCTGGGGGCAGATATCTGCTCCTAGGAAGGGACATCTGCCCCCAGGGAGGGCTGAAGGAGAGGCCCCCACCTGCATTTGGTGTGGGGGCAGGGGAGGAGAGGGTCACCCCCCATTACATTAGAAAATTACCTGGTGGTTTAGGGTGCCCCTCAGCCCGCCCTAAAGTGTAGTGTACCATTTTCCATTTTTTTCTTTGTTACTTACCTTGGCGCAGAGGGGCACGTTGGTGAGCCAATCTGGCCCCAGGGTGCCCAGACCTTACTGCCCCACCCACCAGGGGGCCTGTCCCACACATTTTTGGTGGCCCTCTCACCCCCACCCCAAATGGAGGGGGGTGTACCTCACGCAGCCGTTTGTAGAAGGCCCCGGGAGGCCTGCATGAGGTGCTCCTGCCACCCATCTGGGGTGAGGGGGGAGAGGGCCATCAAAAATTGTGGGACAGACCCCCAGTGGGTGGGGAAGTAAGGTTTGGGCACCTCAGGCCAGATTGGCACACCAATGTGCCCTTCTGCGCCAAGGGGAGTTGGGTTACCAAAGGAAAAAAGTGAAAATGGTGGACCACATTTTAGGAGGGGCTGTGGGGCACCCCAAAGGGACGGGGAATTTTCTAATGGGATGGGGAGTTGACCCCCCCACCCACAATGGAGTGGGTGCCATTTCATGCAGCCCTCCCTGGGACAAAATATCTGCTCCTAGGAAGGGACGCCTGAGCCCAGGGAGGAGTGCAGGACAGCCCTCGCCTTATCTGCCCCCAGGGAGGGCTACATGAGATGCGTCGCACCTGCAATTGGGGTGGGGGTAGAGAGATGCAACCCCTTCACATTAGAAAATTTGCCAGCGGTGTAGGGTGCCCTCAGCCCCTGCTAAAGGGCAGCCTGTCATTTTGAATTATTTCCTTTGTTTGCCAAACTTGCCTTGGCGCAGAGAGGCACATTGGTGTGCCAATCTGGCCCCTGGGTGCCCAAACCTTACT